>NC_090845.1:54759452-55067541 GCF_028021215.1 Eschrichtius robustus
GACCTATATGCAGAAAACTATGACACTGATGAAAGAAATTAAAGATAATACAAACAGATGGAGAGATATACCATGTTCTTGGATTGGAAGAATCCACATTGTGAAAATGACTGTACAACCCAAAGCAATCTACAGATTCAATGCAATTCTTATCAAACTACCACTGGCATTTTTCACAGAAGTAGAACAAAAAAATTCTCAATTTCTGTGGAAACATAAAAGATCCTGAATAGCCAAAGCAGCCTTGAGAAAGAAAAACGGAGCTGGAGGAATCAGGCTCCCAGACTTCAGACTATACTACAAAGCTATAGTAATCAAGACAGTATACTACTGGCACAAAAACAGAAATATAGATCAAAGGAACAGGATAGAGAGCCACAGATAAACCCATGCACCTATGGTCACCTTATTTTTGATAAAGGAGGCAAGAATATACAGTGGAGAAAAGACAGCCTCTTCAGTAAGTGGCACTGGGAAAACTGGACAGCTACATGTAAAAGAATGAAATTAGAGCACTCCGTAACACCATACACAAGAATAAACTCAAAATGTATTAAAGACCTATATGTAAGGCCAGACACTATCAAACTCTTAGAGGAAAGCATAGGCAGAACACACTATGACATAAAACACAGCAACATCCTTTTTGACCCAGCTCCTAGAGAAATGGAAATAATAACAAAAATAAACAAATGGGACCTAATGAAACTTAGAAGCTTTTGCACATCAAAGGAAAACATAAACAAGACGAAAAGACATCCCTCAGAATGTGAGAAAATATTTGCAAATGAAGCAACTGACAAAGGATTAATCTCCAAAATTTACAAGTAACTCATGCAGCTCAATATCAAAAAAACAAACAACCCAATCCCAAAATGGGCAGAAGAGACATTTCTCCAAAGAAGATATACACATTGCCAGCAAACATATGAAAGAATGCTCAACATCACTAATCATCACAGAAATGCAAATCAAAACTACAATGATGTATCACCTCACACCAGTCAGAATGGCCATGATCAAAAAATCTACAAACAATAAATGCTGGAGAGGGTGTGGAGAAAAGGGAAGCCTCTTGCACTGTTGGTGGGAGTGTGAATTGATACAGCCAGTATGGAGAACAGTATGGAGGTTCCTTAAGAAGCTAAAAATAGAACTACCATATGACCCAGCAATCCTACTACTGGGCATATACCTTGAGAAAACCATAATTCCAAAAGAGACATGTACCACAATGTTCATTGCAGCATTATTTACAACAGCCAGGACATGAAAGCAACCTAATTGTCCATCAACAGATGAATGGATAAAGAAGATGAGGCACATATATACAATGGAATATTAGTCAGCCATAAAAATAAGCAAAATTGAATTATTTGTAGTGAGGTGGATGGACCTAGGGTCTGTCATACAGAGTGAAGTATGCCAGAAAGTGAAAAACAAATACTGTGTTCTAACACATATATATGGAATCTAAAGAAAAAATGGTTCTAATGAACCTAGGGGCAGGACAGGAATAAAGATGCAGACATAGAGAATGGACTTGATGATATGTGGTGGGGAAGGTTCAGCTGGGACGAAGTGAGAGTGTAGCATTGACATATATACTCTGCCAACAGCAAAATAGATAGCTAGTGGGAAGCAGCTGCATAGCACAGGGAGATCGGCTCGGTGCTTTGTGACCACCTAGAGGGGTGGGATAGGGAGGGTGGGAGGGAGGCTCAAGAAGGTGGTGATATGGTGATGTATGTATACATATAGCTGATTCACTTTGTTATACAGCAGAAACTAACACACCATTGTAAAGCAATTATACTCCAATAAAGTTGTTTAAGAAAATAAATATGTAAGTAGGAATAGCTGGTAAATTCTCTAAAAGAAGGGTAATGAGAGGAGACTGGCCCTGAAAATCGTAAAACACACAGTGGCAAAAAAATTCTGGCACTGGATCATAAAAAGTGATAGGTCGGGGGGGATAGAAGAAGATGGCGGAAGAGTAAGACGCGGAGATCACCTTCCTCCCCACAGATACATCAGAAATACATCTACACGTGGAACTGCTCCTATAGAACACCCATTGAACGCTGGCAGAAGACCTCAGACCTCCCAAAAGGCAAGAAACTCCCCACGTACCTGGGTAGGGCAAAAGAAAAATGAAAAACCAGAGACAAAGAATAGGGACAGGACCTGCACCAGTGGGAGGGAGCTGTGAAGGAGGAAAGGTCTCTACACACTAGGAAGACCCTTCGTGGGCAGAGACAGGGGGCCAGCAGGGGGGAAGCTTCGGAGCCGTGGAGGAGAGCGCAGCAACATGGGTGCAGAGGGCAGAGCGGAGAGATTCCCACACAGAGGATCGGTGCCGACCAGCACTCACCAGCCTGAGATGCTTGTCTGCTCACCCGCTGGGGCGGGCGGTGGCTGGGAGCTGGGGCTCGGGCTTCTGTTGGATCACAGGCAGAGGACTGGGGTTGGCTGCGTGAACACAGCCTGAACGGGTTAGTGCACCACAGCTAGCCTGGAGAGAGTCCGGGAAAAGTCTGGAGCTGCCAAAGAGACAAAAGACTTTTTCTTGCCTCTTTGTTTCCTGGTGCGTGAGGAGAGGGGAATAAGAGCGCTGCTTAAAGGAGCTCCAGAGAGGGGCGTGAGCCGCGGCTATCAGTGCGGACCCCAGAGACGGACATGAGACGCTAAGGTTGCTGCTGCACCACCAAAAAGCCTGTGTGTGAGCACAGGTCACTCTCCACACCAACCCTCCCGGGATCCTGTGCAGCCCGCCAATGCCAGGGTCCCGTGATCCAGGGACAACTTTCCCGGGAGAACGTACGGCGCACCTCAGGCTGCTGCAATGTCACGCCGGCCTCTGCCACTGCAGGCTCGCCTCGCACACTGTACCCCTCCCTCCCCTGGCCTGAGCGAGCCAGAGCCCCCGAATCAGCTTCACCTTTAACCCCGTCCTGTCTGAGCAAAGAACAGACACCCTCAGGCGACCTACTCGCAGAGGCGGGTCCAAATCCAAAGCTGAACCCGCAGAGCTGTGCGAACAAAGAAGAGAAAGGGAAATATCTCCCAGCAGCCTCAGAAGCAGCGGATTAAAGCTCCACAATCAAACTGATGTATCCTGCAACTGTGGAATACCTGAATAGACAACAAATCATCCCAAATTGAGGAGGTGGACTTTGGGAACAAGATATATTATTTTTTTCCCTTTTCCTCTTTTTGTGAGTGTATATGTGTATGCTTCTGTGTGAGATTTTGTCTGAAGAGCTTTGTTTTCACCATTTGTCCTAGAGTTCTGTCCATTCATTTTTTTTAATTTTTGTTTTTACTTAAAAAATTTTTTTTTCTTAATTTTTATTTTAAAAACTTTATTTTATTTTATTTTATCCTCTTTCTATTTTTTCTCCCTTTTATTCGGAGCTGCATGGATGAAAGACTCTTGGTGCTCCAGCCAGGCATCAGGGCTGTGCCTCTGAGGTGGGAGAGCCAACTTCAGGACACTGGTCCACAAGAGACCTCCCAGCTCCACGTAATACCAAACGGCGAAAATCTCCCAGAGATCTCCATCTCAACACCAAGACCCAGCTTCACTCAACGACCAGCAAGCTACAGTGCTGGACACCGTATGCCAAACAACTAGCAAGACAGGAACACAGCCCCATCCATTAGCAGAGAGGTTGCCTAAAATCATAATAAGGCCACAGACACCCCAAAACACACCACCAGACGTGGACCTGCCCACCAGAAAGGCAAGATCCAGCCTCATCCACCAGAACACAGGTACTAGTTCCCTCCACCAGGAAGCCTACACAGCCCACTGAACCAACCTTAGCCACTGGTGACAGATACCAAAAACAACAAGAACTATGAACCTGCAGCCTGCAAAAAGGAGACCCCAAACACAGTAAGATAAGCAAAATGAGAAGACAGAAAAACACACAGCAGATGAAGGAGCAAGGTAAAAACACACCAGATCTAACAAATGAAGAGAAAATAGGCAGTCTACCTGAAAAAGAATTCAGAAAAATGATAGTAAAGATGATCCAAAATCTTGGAAATAGAATAGACAAAAATGCAAGAAACATTTAACAAGGACCTAGAAGAACTAAAGAGTAAACAAGCAACGATGAACAACACAATAAATGATATTAAAAATATTCTAGAATGGATCAATAGCAGAATAACTGAGGCAGAAGAATGGAAAAATGACCTGAAAGATAAAACAGTGGAAATAACTACTGAAGAGCCGAATAAAGGAAAAAGAATGAAAAGAAGCGAGGACAGTCTCAGAGACATCTGGGACAACATTAAACGCACCAACATTCGAATTATAGGGGTCCGAGAAGAAGAAGAGAAAAAGAAAGGGACTGAGAAAATATTTGAAGAGATTATAGTTGAAAACTTCCTTAATATGGGAAAGGAAATAGTTAATCATGTCCTGGAAAAAGAGAGAGTCCCATGCAGAATAAATCCAAGGAGAAACATGCCAAGACACATATTAATCAAACTATCAAAAATTAAATATAAAGAAAACATATTAAAAACAGCAAGGGAAAAACAACAAATTACACACGAGGTAATCCCCATAAGGTTAACAGCTGATCTTTCAGCAGAAACTCTGCAAGCCAGAAGGGAGTGGCAGGACATATTTAAAGTGATGAAGGAGAAAAACTTACAACCAAGATTACTCTACCCAGCAAAGATGTCATTCAGATTTGATGGAGAAATTAACAGCTTTACAGAAAGGCAAAAGCTAAGAGAATTCAGCACCACCAAACCACCTTTACAACAAATGTTAAAGGAACTTCTCTAGGCAAGAAACACAAGAGAAGGAAAATACCTACCATAACACACCCAAAACATTTAAGAAAATGGGAATAGGAACATACATATTGATAATTACCTTAAATGTAAATGGATTAAATGCTCCCACCAAAAGACACAGACTGGATGAATGGATACAAAAACAATACCTGGATATATGATGTCTACAGGAGACCCACTTCAGACCTAGGGACACATACAGACTGAAAATCAGGGGATAGAAAAATATATTCCATGCAAATGGAAATCAAAAGAAAGCTAGAGTAGCAGTTCTCATATCAGACAAAATAGACTTCAAAATAAAGACTATTACAAGAGACAAAGAAGGACACGACATAATGATCAAGGGATCGATCCAAGAAGAAGATATAATAATTGTAAATATTTATGCACCCAACATAGGAGCACCTCAATACATAAGGCAAATACTAACGGCCATAAAAGGGGAAATCAACAGTAACACAATAATAGTGGGGGACTTTAAAATCTCACTTACACCAATGGACAGATCATCCAAAATGAAAATAAATAAGGAAACACAAGCTTTAAATGACACATTAAACAAGATGGACTTCTTTGATATTTATAGGACATTCCATCCAAAAACAACAGAATACACATTTTTCTCAAGTGCTCATGGAACATTCTCCAGGATAGATCATATCTTGGGTCACAAATCAAGCCTTGGTAAATTTAAGAAAATTGAAATCATATCAAGAATCTTTTCTGACCACAACACTATGAGACTAGATATCAATTACAGGAAAAGATCTGTAAAAAATACAAACACATGGAGGCTAAACAATACACTAATTAATAACGAAGTGATCACTGAAGAAATCAAAGGGGAAATCAAAAAATACCTAGAAGCAAATGACAATGGAGACACGATGACCCAAAACCTATGGGATGCAGCAAAAGCAGTTCTAAGAGGGAAGTTTATAGGAATACAATCCTAGCTTAAGAAACAGGAAACATCTCAAATAAACAACCTAACCTTACACCTAAAGCAATTAGAGAAAGAAAAACAAAAAAAACCCAAAAGTTAACAGAAGGAAAGAAATCATAAAGATCAGATCAGAAATAAATGAAAAAGAAATGAAGGAAACGATAGCAAAGATGAAGAAAACTAAAAGCTGGTTCTTTGAGAAGATAAACAAAATTGATAAAGCATTAGCCAGACCCATCAAGAAAAAAAGGGAGAAAATTCAAATCAATAGAATTAGAAATGAAAAAAGGGAAGTAACAGCTGACACTGCAGAAATACAAACGATCATGAGAGATTACTACAAGCAACTTTATGCTAATAAAATGGACAACCTGGAAGAAATGGACAAATTCTTAGAAATGCACAACCTGGAAGAAATGGACAAATTCTTAGAAATGCACAACCTGCCGAGACTGAACCAGGAAGAAATAGAAAATATTAACAGACCAATCACAAGCACTGAAATTGAAACTATGATTAAAAATCTTCCAACAAACAAAAGCCCAGGACCAGATGGCTTCCCAGGCGAATTCTATCAAACATTTAGAGAAGAGCTAACACCTATCCTTCTCAAACTCTTCCAAAATTTTGCAGAGGGAGGAACACTCCCCAACTCATTCTACGAGGCCACCATCACCCTGATACCAAAACCAGACAAAGATGTCACAAAGAAAGAAAACTACAGGCCAATACCACTGATGAACATAGATGCAAAAATCCTCAACAAAATACTAGCAAACAGAGTCTAACAGCACATTAAAAGGATCATACACCCTGATCAAGTGGGGTTTATTCCAGGAATGCAAGGATTCTTCAATATACACAAATCAATCAACGTGATACACCATATTAACAAATTGAAGGAGAAAATCCTTATGATCATCTCAATAGATGCAGAGAAAGCTTTCGACAAAATTCAACACCCATTTATGATAAAAGCCCTGCAGAAAGTAGGCATAGAGGGAACTTTCCCCAACATAAGAAAGGCCATATATGACAAACCCACAGCCGACATCATCCTCAATGGTGAAAAAGTGAAACCATTTCCACTAAGATCAGGAACAAGACAAGGTTGCCCACTCTCACCACTATTATTCAACATAGTTTTGGAAGTTTTAGCCACAGCAATCAGAATAGAAAAAGAAATAAAAGGAATCCAAATCGGAAAAGAAGAAGTTAAGCTGTCACTGTTTGCAGACAACATGATACTATACACAGAGAATGCTAAAGATGCTACCAGAAAACTACTAGAGCTAATCAATGAATTTGGTAAAGTAGCAGGATACAAAATTAAAGCACAGAAATCTCTTGCATTCCTATACACTAATGATGAAAAACCTGAAAGAGAAATTAAGTAAACACTCCCATTTACCATTGCAACAAAAAGAATAAAATATCTAGGAATAAACCTACCTAAGGAGACAAAAGACCTGTATGCAGAAAATTATATTACACTGATGAAAGAAATTAAAGATGATACAAATAGATGGAGAGATATACCATGCTCTTGGATTGGAAGAATCAACATTGTGAAAATGACTCTACTACCCAAAGCAATCTACAGATTCAATGCAATCCCTATCAAGCTACCAATGGCATTTTTCACAGAACTAGAACAAAAAATTTCTCAATTTGTATGGAAACACAAAAGACCCCGAATAGCCAAAGCAATCTTGAGAAAGAAAAACAGAGCTAGAGGGATCAGGCTCCCTGACTTCAGAGTAAATTACAAACTTCAGTAATCAAGACAGTATGATACTGACACAAAACCAGAAATATAGATCAATGGAACAGAATAGAAAGCCCAGAGATAAACCCATGCACATATGGTCACCTTATCTTTGATAAAGGAGGCAAGCATACACAGTGGAGAAAAGACAGCCTCTTCAATAAGTGGTGCTGGGATAACTGGACAGATACATGTAAAAATATGAAATTAGAACACTCCCTAACACCATACACAAAAATAAACTCAAAATGGATTAAAGACCTAAATGTAAGGCCAGACACTATCAAACTCTTAGAGGAAAACATAGGCATAACACTCTATGACATAAATCACAGCAGGATCCTTTTTGACCCAGCTCCTAGAGAAATGGAAATAAAAACAAAAATAAACAAATGGGGCCTAATGAAACTTAAAACCTTTTGCACAGCAACGGAAACCATAAACAAGACCAAAATACAACCCTCAAAATGGGAGAAAATATTTGCAAATGAAGCAACTGACAAAGGATTAATCTCCAAGATTTACAAGCAGCTCATGCAGCTCAATAACAAAAAAACGAACAACCCAATCCAAAAATGGGCAGAAGACCTAAGTAGACATTTCACCAAGGAAGACATACAGATGGCCAAGAGGCACATGAAAAGATGCTCAACATCACTAATTATTAGAGAAATGCAAATCAAAACTACAATGAGGTATCACCTCACACCGTTTAGAATGGGCATCATCAGAAAATCTACAATAAATGCTGGAGAGTGTATGGAGAAAAGGGAACCCTCTTGCACTGTTGGTGGGAATGTAAATTGATACAGCCACTATGGAGAACAGTATGGAGGTTTTTTAGAAAACTAAAAAATAGAATGTTAATATTAGGTGAATCTGGGTAAATGCTATACAGGCATCCTTCATTTCATTGCACTTCACTTTACTGCACTTCACAGACACTGTGTTTTTTACAAGTTGAAGGTTGGGACAATCCTGGTTGAGCAAGCCTATTGGTGCCATTCTTCCAACAGCATTTGCTCACATCATGTCTCTGTGCCACATTTTGGTAATTCTTGGAATGTTTCAAACTTTTTCACTATTACTATATTTGTTATGGTAATCTGTGATCAGTGATCTTTGATGTTAATGTTGTAATTGTTTGAGGGTGATACAAACCTCACCCAGGTAAGAAGGTGAATGCAGTGTATAAATGTTGTGTATTCTGACTGCTCCACTGTTCCTCCATCTCTCTCCCACTCCTTGCGGCTCAATATTACCTGAGACACAACAATATTGAAGTTAAGCCGATTAATAACATTACAATGGCCTCTAGTGTTCAAGTGAGAGGAAGCGACACATGTCTCGCACTTTAAATCAAAAGCTAGAATAATTAAACTTAGTGAGGAAGGTATGACAAAAGCTGAGATAGGCCGAAAGCTAGGCCTCTTGTGCCAAATAGCCAAGCTGTGAAGGCAAGGGAAAAGTTCTTGAAGGAAATTAAAGTGCTACTCCAGTGAACACACGAATGATAAGAAAGCGAAACAGTCTTATTGCTGATATGGAGAAAGTTTTAGTGTTCTGGATAGAAGATGAAACCAGCCACAATATTCCCCTAAGCCAAAGCCTAATTCAGAACAGGAATCTAACTCTCTTCAATTCTACAAAGGCTGAAAGAGGTGAGGAAGCTGCAGAGAAAAGAGTGAAGCTAGCAGAGGTTGGTTCATGAGGTCTAAAGAAAGAAGCCATCTCCATAACATAAAAGTGCAAGGTGAAGCAGCAAGTGCTAATGTAGAAGCTGCAGCAAGTTATCTAGAAGATCTAGCTAAGATAGTAAAGGGAGGTGGCTACACTAAACAACAGATTTTCAGTGTAGACAACACAGCCTTCTATAGAAAGAAGATGCCCTCTAGGATGTTCACAGCTAGAGAGGAAAAGTCAGTGACTGGCTTCAAAGCTTAAAAGGGCAGGATGACTCTTTTGTTAGGAGCTAATGCAGCTGGTTGATTTTAAGTTGACGCTAGAGCTCATTTACCATTCCGAAAATCCTGAGGCCTTTAAGAATTATGCTAAATCTACTCTGCCTGTGCTCTATAGATGGAACAACAAAACCTGGATGACAGCAAATCTATTTACGAAAACATGATTTACTGAAAATCTTAGGTCCCCTGTTGAGACTTCCTGCTCAGAAAAAAATTCTTTGCAAATATTACTGCTCATTGACAATTCACCTGGTCACCCAAGAGCTCTGATGGAGATGCACAATGAGATTAATGTTGTTTTCATGCCTGCTAACACAGCCCATGGATCAAAGAGTAATTTTGACTTTTAAGTCTTATGATTAAGAAATACATTTTTAAGGCTATAGCTTCCATAGACAGTGATTTCTCTGATGGATCTAGACGAAGCAAATTGAAAACCTTCTGGGAAGGATTCACCATTCTAGGTGCCATTAAGAATATTCATGATTCATGGGAAGAGGTCAAAATACCAATGTTAACAGGAGTTCAGAAGAAGTTGATTCCAACCCTCATGGATGACTTTGAAAAGTTCAAGATTTCAGTGGAGGAAGTAATTGCAGATGTAGTGGAAATAGCAAGAGAAGTAGAATTAGGAGTGGAGGCTGAAGATGTGACTGAATTGCTGCAATCTCGTGATAAAACTTTAATGGATGAGATGTTGCTTCTTACAGATGAGCAAAGAAAGTGGTTTCTGAAGATGGAATCAACTTCTGGTGAAGATGCTGTGAAGATAGTTGAAATGACAACAAAAGATTTAGAATATTACATAAACTCAGTTGCTAAAACAGTGGCAGGGTTTAAGAGAATTTCCATTTTGAAAGAAATTCTGCTGTGGGTAAAGTACTGTCAAACAGCAGTGCATGCTACAGAGAAATCATTCATGAAAGGAAAAATCAATTGACACAGCAAACTTCATTGTTTTAAGAAATTGCCACAGCTACCCCAACCTTCAGCAACCAACACCCTGATCAGCAGATATCAACATCGAGGCAAGACCCTCCACCAGCAAAAAGATTATGACTTGCTGAAGGCTCAGATGGTGGCTAGCATTTTTCAGCAACAAAGTATTTTTAAGTAAGGCATATATATTGTTTTTTAGACATAATGCCTTGTACACTTAATAGACAACAGTATAATGTAACCATAACTTTTATATGCACTGGGAAACCAAAAAATTTGTGTGGTTCACTTTATTGTGGTGGTCTGGAACCAAACCTACAACTCTCAGGTATGCCTGTATGGGTACCCTTTGTATTGTTCTTATTTTTTTAGCTTTTCTGTAAGTTTGAAATTATTTCCAAGTTTTA
Source organism: Eschrichtius robustus (assembly GCF_028021215.1). NCBI lineage: Eukaryota > Metazoa > Chordata > Mammalia > Artiodactyla > Eschrichtiidae > Eschrichtius > Eschrichtius robustus. Next base: position 54,770,301 of record NC_090845.1, read on the forward strand.
CAAAAATATCTACAATTTTTTGTATACATTGTTCAGTACTCATTCAAAAATAACCTGGTGCATGAGAATATAAGACATGAGCAAAACCTAAGAGAAATAATAGAAAATAGAAATTGGTAGACCAAAAATATCAAGATGGAGTTATTACACATGGACTTAAAAAAAACTATTATTAAAAAAAAACTAAATAGGCAAGCCATACATATCAAAAGAAATCAGAAAAACACATACCTAATAAAGAACTTGCATCAATGTATAAAAAAAAATACTAGAACTTAATAATAAAAAGACAAGTAACCTAATTTTAAAAATCAGGCAAAATAGTACACTAAAAGGATGATACACCATGATTAGGAGGGACTTATCCCAGTCCAATTTACCATGTTAACAGATTAAAGGAGAAAAACCATATGATTATTTCAATAATTTCAGTAAGCATTTGATAAAATACATTTATGACAAAAGCCATCAGCAAACCAGGATTAGAAAGAAACTTCCCCTATTTGATAAAGGGTGATCATGAAAAACTTAAAGTTAATATCATTCTTAATAGTAAATGCTGAAATTTTGTCCCTAAAAATCAGGTACAAAACAAAAGATGCCTGCTCTTACCACTTCTAGTTAACACTGTACTGAAGGTCTTGGCTAGTCCAATAAGACAAGAAAAGGAAATAGGAGTCATACAGATTGAAAAAGAAGAAATAAAACTGCCTTTATTTAGAAATGACATGATTGTATATGTATACAATCCTAAGGAATCTTAAAAAAAAAAAAAACTAGACCCAATTAGTGAATTCAATAATGTGTCAGGATTCAAAGTCAATACAGTTGGCCCTCCATATTGGCAGGTTCTGCATCTGTGGATTCAACCAACTGCAGATGGAAAATATTCAGAAAAAAAATCTAGAAAGTTCCAAAAAGGAATACTTTGTTTTGCATGCCAGTAACAATTTATATAGCACTTACATTTTATTTACAACTATTTACATAGTATTTACATTGTATTAAGTATAATAAGTAATCTAGAGATGATTTAAAGTATATGGGAGTATATGCATAGGTTATATGCAAATATTATACCATTTTATATAAGGGACTTGAGCATCTGCAGATTTTGGTATCTGCAGGGTGTCCTGGAACACATCTCCTGCAGATACTGAGGGTCAGCTGTATAAAAAAATGAATTGCATTTCTATATCCTAGCAACAAACTATAGGAAATTGAAATAAAAATACAATTTATAAAGCAGCAAAAAATTAATTACTTAGAAATCAATTTTTAAAAATAAGATCAAGACCTATACAAGTGAAAACTAGAAACAATGTTGGGAGATTTAATGTAATCCTAATCAAAATGCTGGAAGAGTTCTTTTTTGTTGTTGTTGTCCTTGATTTTTGGTAGAACTAAGCAAGCTGATTCTTCCCACACCCCCAGTTTTATCCAGAAATAATTGACATACATCACTGTATAAGTTTAAGGTGTACAGCAAGATGGCTTGCTTTACATATATTGTGAAATGATTACCACAATGTTTATTTAACTTCCATCATCTCATATAGATAAAATAAAAAGAAGAGAACAAAATTCTCCTTGTGATAAGATAAATTTATATAGAAATACAAATCACCTAAAATAGCCAAAATTGTTTTGAAAAAGAATGAATTTGAAGGACTTTACCTGCTTTCAAGACTTGCTATGAAGCTACATTATTCAAGACAGTGTGACAAAAAAAAATTGTAACTATGTATGGTAATAGATATTAACTAGATTTACTGTGGTGATCATTTCACAATATATAAAAATATTAAATTATTATGTTGTACACCTGAAACTGATATAATGCTATATGACAATTATATCTCAATTAAAACAAGAAGAAAACACAGTGTGGTATTACTATATAAATAGTCACATAGATCACTGGAACAGAATAGTGTTCCTAAGAATAGAACTACACATATATGATCAATTGATTTTTGACAAAGATGCCCAGGTAATTCAATGGGGAAATTAATAGTTTTTTCAACAAAGGTGCTGGAACGACTGAATATCCATATGGAAGCAAATTAACCTTGAACCTTATTTTGCACCATATATAAAAAGTACCTCAAAAATGATCATAGCCTAAATATAAGAAATAAAACTACATAATTTCTATAAGAAAACAGGAGAAAAGCTTTGTGACTTTGGGTTAGGCAAAGATTTCTTAAATAAGAAACAAAAAAAACCATGAACCATGAAAAAGTAATAAATTGAATTTCAACAAAATTAAAAGTTTATGTTTTTCAAAGACAATGTTAAGAAAATGAAAGACTAAGCCACGACTGAGAAAACCTTTGAAAATCACATATATGACCAAGGACTTGCAAACAGAATACAGAAATAACACTTGGAACTAAATAGTAAGAAAACAGACAACCCACATGGGCAAAAGACAAGGACACTTCACCAAAGGTTTTATACAGATGGCAAATAAGCACATGAAAAAATGCTCAATACCATTAGCCATTAGGGAAATGCAAATTAAAACCACAATGAAATGCCACTATGCACCTATTAGAAAGACTAAAATTAAAAATATTGATAATACCAAGTGCTGACAACCATGTGGAACAACTGCAACCCTTATATATTAGAAGTGAGAATGCAAAATGATACAGTAACTTTGGAAAACAGTTTGGCAGTATCTTATAAAATTAAACAAATACCTACAATGCAACCCAGTAATCCCACAGATGGAAACAACCTAGTAAACAACCCAGATGTCCTGGAATGAACTGGTGAATGAGTGGTATATCCACACAATGGAATTATCGCTAAGCAATAAAAAAAAAAAAAAACAACTACTAATACATGCAAAAATATGGATGGATATCAAATAAATTAAGTGAAAGAAGCTAAACAAAACATCACTATTGCATTATTCCATTTATATGACATTCTAGAAAAAGCAAAATTATGGTGACAGAACGCAGATCAGTGTTTGCCAAGGGCGAGGGTGAGAGCATAGACTGACAACAGAGGGAGAACATTAGAACTTGATGAAGTGATAGAAATGTTCCATGTCTTGATTATGGTGGTAGTTACACAACTATATGCACTTGTTAAAACCCATCGAAGCGGACATTTGGTGAATTTTATTGTTTGTAAATTATACTTAAACAAAGATGATAAAGAATGAAATCCTAAAAAAAAAAAAATCCTAGAACTGAATTAAAAGAGGGTAAACAATCTAATATTTTTAAAAAGGCAAACTAATACATAAAGAAGGATAATACACCATGATTAGGTAGGGTTTATCCCAGCAATACAATGTTCATTTAACATGAAAATTATTCAAACGAAATTCACCACATTAACAGATTACAGTGTAAAAGCATATGATCATTTCAATAGATTAGTGGTTCTTCTTTGTCCCTCGGTACAGTTGACAATGTCTGGAGATATTTTTGGTTGTCACAACTAGGAGGGTGCTACTGGCCTCCAGGATAGAGACCAGGAATGCTGTTAAACACCCTAAAATGCACAGGGTAGACTCCAATTGAGAATCACTATTCCATATTCTACTTTCCCAGCTCAAGACTATATTTATGATATTTACACACATTGCTATCGGGTACATACAACTAGTCTCTTGTTCCTTGCTATATAATACCTTACAGTAAGCATCCCCCATATGTTTCTCATCCATACCCTGGTGATAAATACCTAAGTTGCTTCTAACTGCAGTCCACACAACACTGCCATGCAATCAACAGCCTTGTAAATGTTCCCTCATGGACCTCTATGAGAATTTCTCTGGGATATATATTTATGAATGGAACCCAAGGTCATACACATGCTTAACTTTGATAAATACTACCCAGGTGCTTTCTGGAATGGCTGAACCAGTTTAATACTGTGCAAAAAAGAGTTAACATATCAGGCCTGAGACTGCTATCCCTAAAAAGGCCTGCTTGAAATGTTGGCCCTTGGCTGGCATCTTGGAACTTGGATCTCAAGAGATTTTTCACCATTCCCTGACAAGAGTTGCTCACTGTGCCTAAACTATTTGTATGAACAATGTGGTTTATGCAGAATACTTGCTTTCCTTCTGGGGGTCTGGAATTTTGGTACATGCTAGGCAGAGGGTGCCTACATGACCAGCCACCTATAGAAATCTTGGGCACTGAGTCCCTAATAATTTTCCCTGGTAGAAAACATTTCAAAAGTGTTGTCACAACTCATTGCAAGGGGAATTAAGTGCATCCTGTGTGACTCCACTGGGAGAGGACTCTTGGAAACTTACACTTGGTTTCCTTCACACTTTGCCCCATGTGCCTTTTCCTTTTGCTGATTTTGCTTTGTATCCTTTAGTTGTATTAAATCACAACCATGAGTATGACTATATGCTGAGTCCCGGGACTTGTAGCAAATCACTAAACATACGGGTGGCCTTAGGGCTATCCCCCCACTACACATTCCCATAGTCAAAGCAGGAGAATTTGCAAGAAAACTTACTCTTAGCTGCACACTTTCATGTGTCATTTGAATTTTATACCATGTGCATGTATTATCTCTTTAAAAATAAATACTTTATAAAACGGGGGAGAAGAGTTGTCAAAACAACTAGGTCACCTGTGAATAAGACACAAAAGATGTTAGAGAACCACAGAGGTATAAAGTGAAACCTTCTTAAATCCATGTGAGGAAGCCCAAAGATGGTAAGGAACTTACCCAAAGTTACCCAGACAATCATTATAGACAGGACTCACATCCTCACTTCCCTGTTTCCTAGTGTTCCTTCCTCTAAATCTTGTGGCCCCTTTTCCTACACTTGTCACTTCCCCTACCCTAGTGTTCTCCCTTAAAAGCCTTGCAGGGGTCCAGTTTCATGCTGACCATGGTCTCTCCTATTTCTCAGATTCCTGGAATATAAGAATATGTTCAGAGCCCCTCCCAAAACACTGGGTCCCATGGAAACTGAGCCCCATAGGAACAGAGAAGAGAAGTTGAAGAAAAATCCTACTGATAATTATCTGGAAGGAGAGAAAAAAGGCGGAGGGAACAGTAAAGAAGAAGAGTCCTTGGACAAATCACAGTACCTTCCTAAGTCCTCATACTCTAGCAAGGTGATGAACATCAGGGTCAGAGAGGAATCCATCCCTTACCATGGGACAAAGCAACTGAGCAGAACCAAATAGCTCAGAGACTCCTTCCATGGCTTCCAAACGTCTCTCAAAACCCTCCCCAAAGGGGAAGATGCTTACGTGCTCCAGGAAGCAGGGTCCTATCTCGCTGAGGTGGGGGTCATCATTGTTGTACTGTTTCTCCAGGTCTCTTACGAAGCCCATCTGAAACCTGTAGATGTCTTCAATGTTCCCAAAGATCACCTTCAGTTGCTCATCACTGAACATGTCCCTTCTCTTCCGGCATTGCTTCAGGTAGCCCTGCAGACAAAGCAAAAGCCCAGGTTGAGGATGCCCTTCACTCCCTGAGGGCTTTACCACTTCCTGAGCATTTGGGAGCCTTATTTCAGTTCCATGAAGTAGACAGGGAATAACCATTTCCACTTTTCATACAAGAAAATTGGGGTTTAAAGAAGGAAGTCACTCCACCAGTGAATAATTAGGAAAGATGGATCTCAAGCAAAGGTCTTCAGACTGCAGACTCCAGATCACAGAGCCTTTTATGACAAGGACCCCCAAAAGTCATAGGACCCTTTCTCAGAATCTGGTTAAGCACAAACATTTTCACTTGCTTTAGTAGTGAGTTATTGGTTTAGCTGGATTGATTCACAACTCTAATGTTCTATTTCTTATAGGACCAATCCAAAAGGTCTGGTAGGAAAACTTCCCAAAAGGGAACAGGAATTGACAAAACCAAACCATTCTTTAAAGTGGGTGTCTTAGCCATCTAAGGTAGCTGGCTAGGAGAGATAGTTTGGATGAGCTTAGCCAGCAAGCTCACAAGTGGCCAGGCATGGTGTTTTTAACAGGGTAAGTGTTTAGGACACATTTGTGAATAAATGGATGAATTAATACAGCTAGCCATTGATGAAGGAAGAATCAATGAAAGAGGTTCTTGGTCTGATAAGAGAGCACCGAGATAACACAATCAGACTCAGGACACATTGTAAGTCAGGGCAAAAGAAACCAAACACAGTTTTCCATTCTAAAACTGCTGGTGTAGATTTTAACTAATGGCCACTGTGCTCATTAGAAATCATTAGCATTTGAAAATGTTCTGGTGAGAATGAATTATGGTCACTTGCTTTCATCTAAAAGCTAAATGTGATTATTATAACACTTGTTGAGCCCCTAATGAGGAGCATTTATGGTGAATGACTTATCACTTTTGGCCCTAACTCCATTTTGTCTCCTCTAACACAGCTTGCAATGAAGTCCTTTAGGCATACTCCAGAAAGATTCTCATCCCTGGCTTCAATGCCCTTTACCAACCCCTACCAAAATCTCACTTACCTTAGCTCTTCTTACCCTCCGATTCAGCCATTAATGAGTGTCTTTGAAACAGTTTGCAAATTAATAATTTGTGCCAATAATGTGTTGACGTTTATTTATACTACTATTTATTGTAGTTTTGATTCGCATTTCTCTAATGATTAGTGATGTTGAGCATTCTTTCATGTGTTTGTTGGCAAACTGTATATCTTCTTTGGAGAAATGTCTATTTAGGACTTCTGCCCATTTTTGGATTTGGTTGTTGTTGTTGTTGTTGTTGTTTTTGATGAGTTGCATGAGTTGCTTGTAAATTTTGGAGGTTAATCCATTGTCAGTTGCTTCATTTGCAAATATCTTCTCCCATTCTGAGGGTTGTCTTTTCATCTTGTTTCTGGTTTCCTTTGTTGTGCAAATCTTTTAAGTTTCATTAGGTCCCATTTGTTTATTTTTGTTATTATTTCCGTTTCTCTACCAGGTGGGTCAAAAAGGTTCTTGTTGTGATTTATGTCATAAAGTGTTCTGCCTATGTTTTCCTCTAAGGGTTTTATAGTGTCTGGCCTTACATTTAGGTCTGTAATCCATTTTGAGTTTATTTTTCTGTATGGTGTTAGGGAGTGTTCTAATTTCATTCTGTTACAAGTAGCTGTCCAGTTTTCTAAGCACCACTTACTGAAGAGGCTGTCTTTTCTCCACTGTATATTCTTGCATCCTTTATCAAAATTAAGGTGACCATAGATGCGTGGATGTATCTCTGGGCTTTCTATCTTGTTCCACTGATCTATATAGCTGTTTTTCTGCCAGCACCATACTGTCTTGTTTACTGTAGCTTTGTAGTATTGTCTGAAGTCCACGAGCCTGATTCCTCCAACTGCATTTTTTGTTCTCAAGATTGCTTTGACGATTCAGGGTCTTTTGTGTTTCCATACAAATTGTGAAATTTTTTGTTCTAGTTCTGTGAAAAATGCCAGTGGTAGTTTGATAGGGATTGCATTGAATCTGTAGATTGCTTTGGGTAGTAGAGTCATTTTCACAATGTTGATTCTTCCAATCCAAGAACATGGTATACCTCTCCATCTGTTGGTATCATCTTTAAATTCTTTCATCAGTGTCTTATATTTTTCTGCAGACAGGTCTTTTGTCTCCTTAGGTAGGTTTATTCCTAGGTATTTTATTCTTTTTGTTGCAATGATATATGGGATTGTTTCCTTAACTTCTCTTTCAGATTTTTCATCATTAGTGTATAGGAATGCAAGAGATTTCTGTGCATTAATTTTGTAACCTGCTACATTACCAAATTCATTGATTAACTCTAGTAGTTTTCCGGTAGCATCTTTAGGATTCTCTATATATAGTATCATGTCACCTGCAAAGAGTGACAGCTTTACTTCTTCTTTTCCAATTTGGATTCCTTTTATTTCTTTTTCTTCTCTAACTGCTGAGGGTAAAACTTCCAAAACTATGTTGAATAATAGTGGTGAGAGTGGACAACCTTGTATTTTTCCTAATCTTAGTAGAAATGATTTCAGCTTTCACCATTGAGAATGATGTTGGCTGTGGGTTTGTCATATATGGCCTTTATTATGTTGAGGTAAGTTCCCTCTATGCCTACTTTCTGGAGAATTTTTATCATAAATGGGTGTTGAATTTTGTTGAAATCTTTTTCTGTATTTATTAACATGACCATATGGTTTTTCTCTTTCAGTTTTTTAATATGGTTTGTCACACTGATTGATTTGCGTATATTGAAGAATCCTTGCATGCCTGGGATAAACCCCACTTGATCATGGTGTATGATCCTTTTAATATGCTGTTGGATTCTGTTTGCTAGTATTTTGTTGAGGATTTTTGCATCTATGTTCATCAGTGATATTGGCCTGTAGTTTTCTTTCTTTGTGACATCTCTGTCTGGTTTTGGTATCAGGGTGATGGTGGCCTCTTAGAATGAGTTTGGGAGTGTTCCTCCCTCTGTTATACTTTGGAAGAGTTTGAGAAGGATAGGTGTTAGCTCTTCTCTAAATGTTTGAACAGATTTTGCCTGTGAAACCATCTGGTCCTGGGCTTTTGTATGTTGGAAGGTTTTTAATCACAGTCTCCATTTCAGTGCTTGTGATATGTCTGTTTATATTTTCTATTTCTTCCAGGTTCAGTCTCAGAAGGTTGTGTTTTTCTAAGAAATTGTCCATTCCTTCCAGGTTGTCCATTTTATTGGCATATAGTTGCTTGTAGTAGTCTCATGATTCTTTGTATTTCTGCAGTGTCAGTGGTTACTTCTCCATTTTCATTTCAAATTCTATTGATTTGCATCTTTTCCCTGTTTTTCCTGATGACTCTGGCTAATGGTTTATCAATTTTGTTTATCTTCTCAAAGAACCAGCTTTGGGTTTTATTGATCTTTGCTACTGTTTCCTTAATTTCTTCTTCATTTATTTCTGATCTGATCTTTATGATTTCTTTCCTTCTGCTAACTTTGGGGTTATTTTGTTCTTCTTTCTCTAATTGCTTTAGGTGTAAGGGTAGGTTGTTTATTTGAGATGTTTCTTGTTTCTTGACGTAGGATTGTATGGCTATAAACTTCCCTCTTAGAACTTCTTTTGCTGCATCCCGTAGGTTTTGGGTCATCGTGTTTTCATTGTCATTTGTTTCTAGGTATTTTTTGATTTCCTCTTTGATTTCTTCAGTGATCTCTTGGTTATTTAGTAGTGTATTATTTAGCCTCCATGTATTTACAGATTTTTTCCTGTAATTGATATCTAGTCTCATAGCATTGTGGTCTGAAAAGATATTTGATACAATTTCAATTTTTGTAAATGTACCAAGGCTTGATTTGTGACCCAAGATATGATCTATCGTGCAGAATGTTCCATGAGCACGTGAGAAGAAAGTGTATTCTGTTGTTGTTGGATGGAATGTCCTATAAATATCAATTAAGTCCATCTTGTTTAATGTATCATTTAAAGCTCGTGTTTCCTTATTTGTTTTCATTTTGGATCATCTGTCCATTGGTGAAAGTGTGGTGTTAAAGTCCCCTACTATGATTGTGTTACTGTCGATTTCCCCTTTTATGGCTGTTAGCATTTGCCTTATGTATTGAGGTGCTCCTGTGTTGGGTGTATCAATATTTACAATTGTTATATCTTCCTCTTCGATTGATCCCTTGATAATTATGTAGTGTTCTTCTTAGTCTCTTGTAATAGTATTTATTTTAAAGCCTATTTTGTCTGATATGAGAATTGCTACACCAGCTTTCTTTTGATTTCCATTTGCATGGAATATCTTTTTCCATCCCCTCACTTTCAGTATGTATGTGTCCCTAGGTCTGAAGTGGGTCCCTTGTAGACAGTATATATATGGCTCTTGTTTTTGTATCCATTCAGCCAGTCTATGTCTTTTGGTTGGAGAATTTAACCCATTTACATTTAAGGTAGCTGTTGATATGTATGTTCCTATTACCATTTTCTTAATTGCTTTGGGTTTGTTATTGTAGGCCTTTTCTTTCTCTTGTGTTTCCTGCCTAGAGAAGTTCCTTTAGCATTTGTTGTAAACTGGTTTGGTGGTGCTGAATTCTCTTAGCTTTTGCATGTCTTTAAAGGTTTTAATTTCTTTGTCGAATCTGAATGAGATCCTTGGTAGGTAGAGTAATCTTGGTTGTAGGTTTTTCCCTTTCATCATTTTAAATATGTCCTGCCACTGCCTTCTGGCTTGCAGAGTTTCTGCTGAAAGATCAGCTGTTAACCTTATGGGGATACCCTTGTATGTTATTTGTTGTTTTTCCCTTGCTGCTTTTAACGTTTTTTCTTTGTATTTAATTTTTGACAGTTTGACTAATATGTGTCTTGGCATGTTTCTCCTTGGATTTATCCTGTGTGGGACTCTCTGTGCTTCCTGTACTTGATTGACTATTTCCTTTCCCATATTAGGGAAGTTTTCAACTATAATCTCTTCAAATATTTTCTCAGTCCCTTTCTTTTTCTCTTCTTCTTTTGTGACCCCTGTAATTCGAATGTTGTTGCATTTAATGTTGTCCCGGACGTCTATAAGCCTGTCCTCAATTCATTTCATTCTTTTTTCTTTATTCTGCTCTGCAGTAGTTATTTCCACTATTTTATCTTCCAAGTCACTTATCGGTTCTTCTGCCTCAGTTGTTCTGTTATTGCTTCCTTCTAGAGAATTTTAAATTTCATTTTTTGTGTTGTTCATCATTGTTTGTTTACTGTTTAGTTCTTCTAGGTCCTTGTTAAACATTTCTTGTATTTTTCCCATTCTATTTCCAATATTTTGGATATCTTTACTGTCACTATTCTGAATTCTTTTTGAGACAGACTGTCTATTTCCTCTTCATTTGTTTGGTCTGATGGGTTTTTACCTTGCTCCTTCTTCTGCTGTGTGTTTCTCTGTCTTCTCATTTTGCTTAACTTACTGTGTTTGGGGTCTCCTTTTCACAGGCTGCAGGCTCGTAGTTCCTTTTGTTTTTGGTGTCTGCCCCCAGTGGCTATGGTTGGTTCAGTGGGTAGTGTAGGCTTACTGGTGGAGGGCACTACTGCCTGTGTTCTGGTGGATGAGGCTGGATCTTGTCTTTCTGGTGGGCAGGTCCACTTCTGGTGGTGTGTTTTGGGGTATCTGTCACCTTTTATGATTTTAGGCCGCCTCTCTGCTAATGGGTGGGGTTTTGTTCCTGTCTTGCTAGTTGTGTGGCATAGGGTGCCCAGCAATGTAGCTTGCTGGTCTTTGAGTGGAGCTGTGTCTTAGCATTGAGATGGGTATATCTGGGAGAGCTTTTGTCATTTGATATTACATGGAGCTGGGAGGTCTCTGGTGGACCAATGTCCTGAACTCAGCTCTCCCACCTCAGAGGTACAGGCCTGACACCCGGCCAGAGCACTAAGACCCTTTCAACCACACAGCTCAGAGAAAAGGGAGAAAAAAGAACGAAAGAAAAAAATAAAATAAAATGAAATAAAGTTATCACAATAAAAAATAAAAAGTAATAAAAAAAGAAGGAAGAGAGCAACCCAACCAAAAATCACATCCACCAATGATAACAAGTGCTAAAATCTATAGTAAAAAAAAAAAAAAAAGTGGACAGACAGAACCCTAGGACAAAGGGTAAAAGCAAAGCTATACAGACAAAATCACATAAAGAAGCATATACATACACACTCACAAAAAGAGAAAAAGGAACAAACTATATATATATATGTATATATTTAAAAAAAGGAGGAAGAGAACAACTAAATCAATAAAGAAATCTACCAATGATAATAAACTATAGATACTAAACTAAGATAAACATAAAATCAGGAACAAATTAGATGAAGAAAGCAAACCCCAAGTCTACAGTTGCTCCCAAAGTCCACCACCTCAATTTTGGGATTATTTGTTGTCTATACAGGTATTCCAGAGATGCAGGGTACATCAAGTTGATTGTGGAGATTTAAACCACTGTTCCTGAGGCTGCTGGGAGAAATATCCATTTCTCTTCTTTGTTCACACAGCTCCTGGGGTTCAGCTTTGGATTTGGCCCTGCCTCTGCATGTAGGTCGCCTGAGGATATCTGTTCTTCGCTCATACAGGACGGGGTTAAAGTAGTAGCTGATTAGGGGGCTCTGGCTCACTCAAGCTGGGGGGAGAGAGGGGTACGTAATGCGGGGCTAGCCTGCAGCAGCAGAGGCCTGTGTGACATTGCAACAGCCTGAGGCGCACCGTGTGTTCTCCCTGGGAAGTTGTCCCTGGATCACGGGACCCTGGCAGTGGTGGGCTGCACAGGCTCCTGGGAGGGGAGTTGTGGATAGTGACCTTTGCTTGCACACAGGCTTCTTGGTGGCTGCAGCAGCATTAGCATTTCATGCCCATCTCTGGTGTCTGCACTGATAGCCATGGCTCGCGCCCATCTTTGTAGCTCATTTAGGCAGTGCTCTGAATCCCCTCTTCTTGTGCTCCCCGAAACAATGTTCTCTTGCCTCTTAGGCAGTTCCAGACTTTTTCCTGTACTCCCATCAGTCTAGCTGTGGTGCACTAGCCCCCTTCAGGCTGTGTTCATGCAGCCAATCCCAGTCCTTTCCCTGGGATCTGACCTCCGAAGCCCTAGCCTCAGCTCCCAGCCCCCACCAGCTCCAGCAGGTGAGCAGACAAGACTCTTGGGCTGGTGAGTGCTGGTCAGCACCCATCCTCTTTTCGGGAATCTCTCTGCTTTGCCCTCTGCATCCCTGTTGCTGTGCTCTCCTCTGAGGCTCCAAAACTTACCCCCCGGCACCCCCTGTCTCCACCAGTGAAGGGGTTTCCTAGTGTGTGGAAACTGTTCCTCCTTCACAGCTCCCTCCAGCAGGTGCAGGTCCTGTCCCTATTCTTTTGTCTTTGATTTTTCTTTTTTCTTTTGCCCTACCCAGGTACGTGGGGAGTTTCTTGCCTTTTGGGAAATCTGAGGTCTTCTGCCAGCATTCAGTAGGTGTTCTGTAGGAGTTGTTCCACATGTAGATGTATTTCTGATGTATTTGTGGGGAGGAAGGTGATCTCCATGTGTTACTCCTCCACCATCTGAAGGTCTCCCCCCAAGGGCATATAAGTTAAGATGAGTTGGCAGTGGAATATGACTGCCAAAAAAAAAAACTAATGTCATTTTAAGTTAGGGATGAAGAAGAAACAGATTGAGAGGGTGGAATGAGAGAAGTCATAGGAAGGTAATCATACCACTGCAGGGGAGCAGCATTCAATTCTGAGCCCTGTTTTCAGAGGAACATGGAGTAAAGGATACAGAGCCGGCGGGAAGTAGGCAGGGTAGTGAGATCCCTGAAAAGCAACACCATGAAGAATGGTAGAAGGAATCAGGGCTGTTTGTCCTGGAGAAGAGAAGACTCAGAAGACCTCTGAAGGCCTGTCACAGGGCAGAGGGAGCAGAAGGGGTCTATAGATCTTACTGTTAAGCATGCTTCGAACGCCCTCTAACTCCATCTGCATGGTAAAAGAGAATAGGGTGATATGGCAGTGGGTGTGAACTGATTGAACAGAGGTAGTTTCTGAGAGCCTCACCTCTCCTAGGTGTAAAGTGGGCATGAGTGTGAAGGCATTACAGTGGGCGTTATCAAATCAATCACAAAAGGCATGAATTAGCCCTGGGATTGCCATGGTAATAGGCAAGGAAGGTTGACTATTTATTTAACTCTTTCAAAACCCACAAGGGTTGATTTAAGTCTAGATCTAATGCATTGAGCTATTGGATTGGCCAAAATGTGCCTTCGGTTTTTAGGTAAAAATAAAAGACACATTTTTCATTTTCCCCAAGAACTTTATTGAACAATGTATTCACCCTTTTGTTCCACTACCACCTGCCATTTTTCAGGCAACTTCATAATTCTATCTTCCCAAATCTTTTTATCTTTTTGAGCAAAGAACTGTTCCAGGTGCCTCTTACAGTCTTTCAGGGAATTGAAATTTTTTCCATTAAGAGAATTTTGTAAAGACCAAAACAAATGGAAATCCAAAGTTGTAATGTCTGGTGAATTTGGCAGATGAATCAACTTCCCAGCCAAGCTGTAACAGGTTTTGCCTGGTCATCAAAGAAACAAGAGGTCTTGCATTATCCTGATAGAAGATTATGCGTTTTCTGTTGACTAATTCTGGACTCTTCTTGTCGAGTGCTGCTTTCAGTTGGTCTAACTAGGAGCAGTACTTTTTGGAATTAATCGTTTGGCTTTCTGGAAGGAGCTCATAATAGAGGACTCCCTTTTAATTCCACCATATACACAACATCACCTTCTTTGGATGAAGACCAGCCTTTGGTGTGCTTGGTGGTGGTTCATTTCACTTGCCCCACGATCTCTTCCATTCCACATTATTGTACAGTATCCACTTTTCATTGCCTGTCACAATTTGTTTTAAAAATGGAACGTTTTCATTACGTTTAAGTAGAGAATCACAAGCAGAAATATGGTCAAGAAGGTTTTTTTCACTTAACTTATGTGGAACACAAACATCAAAGCGATTAACATAACCAAGCTAGTGCAAATGATTTTCAATGCTTGATTTGTATATTTTGAGTATGTCGGTTATCTCCCACATGGTATAACGTTGATTATTCTCAATTAATGTCTCGATTTGATCGCTATTAACTTCAACTGGTCCACCTGACCATGGAGCATCATCCAGCAAGAAATCTCCAGCACAAAATTTCGCAAACCATTTTTGACACGTTCGATCAGCCACAGCACCTTTTCCATACACTGCAAAAATCTTTTTTTGTGTGTTTCAGTTGCGTTTTTACCTTCTTGGAATAATAAAGCATAATATGCCGAAAATGTTGCTTTTTTTTTTCCATCTTCAATATTAAAATGGCCACACAAAAATTCACCAATTTTGATGTCTTTTTTAAAATGCACACTGATATGACAGTTGTCACATACAATCTAACAAAATTGTTTCAAATGATGTTAAAGACAACTAAGTGCTACTAGAGCCATCTTATGGATAAAACGAACGAACCTTTTGCCCAAACCAATAGAATTAGTGCCTTGATATGGGATACAAATTGACCCCATGACCTCCAGGGAAGATTCCAAAGACCGCAGGGAAATAAGATGGATCAAAGAACCTCTGGATCACCTAGGGTTTGAAAAACCCTTTAGGGAAAGGCCCTTGCAAGTCTGGAAGTCAGTGTCTCCATCTCTAAAATGCATATATCAGAAAAGATTTCCAGGGCCCCATTCAGCTCTGACTCTCTACAGATATCATGTACTGTTTTGCCTGGAAGCCTAAGACCTGACAGGAGACCTGATAAACGTCTTGAAAATAATTTTAATAAAATTAGGGAATGGTGACCATGGTTGTCCTGTTCACAGCTGTATCTCTAGAGTTTAACATAGTACCTGGCATATAGTTGCTGCTCAATAGATATATGTTGAATAACTGCAAAATGACTAGCTCTTCTCATGGTAATGATGACAAAAGGTAAGTTAGAAGCAGAATGCTTAAATTGTTAGTTTTCTTTTCTTCTTTTGTCCAGGATGTCTTTTTTTCAAATTAAACAAAACCATTAAAAAATAAGAGGATGACAGGAAGAAGACTATTTGCAACTTGGAAAACTGACAAGGGATTAATATCTGGAATATACAAGGAACTCCTATAAATCAGCAAGAAAAATATGAGAAACTATGGGAAAATGGGCAAAGGATGGGAACAGGGTCTTGAATGTCCAGGTGGATGGATAGGTAGGGCCTAGAGCAGCCAGAAATCCCTGGGCTGGTCACTTCAGGCCAATGAGCTGCCTCATCCTTTTACTTTAGTATGGTATACAAATATTACTGTTTTATACAATGTATTATTTTCTATATATACACCAAGATGTAAAGACCATTGGAAATCATCAGGATAGGCAATTAACAGAAAGAAAAAAACAGTAAGTTTGAAAACTCCAGGCTTAAACATATCAAATGCAAATGTCTTGAAGCTATAGCATGATAAACTCTATTAGACCTAGGAAGAATTTCTTGATGGTGAAGGGTATAAGACACTAATATGAATGACTGAGGAAAGCTAGTTCCAGCTTTTCTGGAGGCATTTGAGGACAGAATTTATTTCACAGACATCAGATGACTGAGATGATCTTCCTCAGAGAGGCAGATGAGGCAACTTTATAAGGCATATTTAGCTTTGCTTGCCCTGTGTCTAGTCTCCCTGATCATAATATGATTTCTAAGATTACAAGAGGTAATACCACCAATCACTGGTCAAGGTGACCTAGAACTAAGCCAATACTCTTTTATCCCACCGTCTGGATTTAGAAAGAAGAATGTCATCTTTTCAGAGAACTCATTAAAAAATATATTTTCTTTTACTGGCTTCACTGAATAACTTTGATAAAAATAACTCTATTTCCTACTCCCTCATTTGTAAAATGAAGGTATTGTAACTTAAATGTTTGTGAGGCACTTTCTGCTCCCAGGAGTAATTAATAAATGAATGAATGAATGAATGAATAAATAAAGAAATAAATATTTTCTAATAGATAGTGACTTTTTTCTATACTGAATGCAGTATTAAGTGATCTCCCTTAACCTACAGAAAGAGTAGATTATGCCTTGTTAACACATTCATGCCTGAGTAAGACATGCCTCCATGGGTATCAAGGAGGAAATGGCAAAACATGCAGAAGTAACATGGATCACTACCACAGCGTTCTCTAGTGAGAGCATACCTAGATCTCACAGAATCAGAGAAAGTAAGAGCCAGACGACACTTAAAGAGCAACTACCAACCCGCTAATTTTAGAGTTGGGGAACAAGGTCCAGGATGGAAAAGATTCACCTGATGTTCCTCAGTCAGTTTGTGACTAAGGTGGGACCTGAACCTGGGACTCCCAATTCTGGTTTTGATATTCTTCTTATAAATCGTATTGTTCCTCATAGCTTTTGGTTTAGGTGACACAACCCTGAGCTAAAATACTGTCTTCTGGACCATCTAGACACAGCTTTCTCTACTCTTCTTTTGCTCTAGCTAAACGTTCCTTTGACATCTGTGGTTGAAGGATGGGACAAAGAGATACTTCCCATTCCCATTTAAACCCTTAGCTTCAGCATCAAGAATAATAAAGAGATATGGAACTCGCAGATCACCAACAAAAGCTTTGCTTAGGTTGGCTGGATTAGGCAATTCCTCAAAGCAGGGTCATAGCACTCCCTCTTTTGGAAAGATAAATACTTGCATTGCTGTTCTGAGCCCATGCCCTGTAGGAAGAGGCCAAGATGTTTGGGAATTGGGAACAAAATCCTTCTAAGACTAAGACTCCCACTGGGCCAGTGCCTGGGAAGTCTGGGAAAGTAATTTTGCCTCTTAGAGACTCAGTCTGTTGATCTAGAAAATAGGAATAACAATAACAACCTATTTCCTGTCTGAAAATCAAATGGCATAAGATGTGAATGTACTTTGCCAAAATAGTACATGCACGTGAGCACTTATATTTAATTCCAACTTTCAAAAGTACTTATTGAGCATCTACCATCTGCCAAGCACTGTGCTAGATGTTGAGGATGTATCAGTAAATCAATAAAAAACTCTTTCCCTCATGGAATTTACTTTCTAGTAGGGGAGAAGGGCAATAAACAAAACATAAAAGCAAAATATATAATAAGTCAGAAAGCAGTAAGTGCAGTGGAGAAAAATAAAACAAGATAGTACATGGTTACAATTTTAAATAGAGTAGTCAGGGAAGGTCTCAAGGAGATGATATTTGAGTGAAGCTTTGAAGGAGGTGAGAAACGGAGCCACACAGACATCTGAGGGAAGAGTGCTTTAGGCAGAAGGGAAAGCCAGGGGAAAGGCTATGAGGGGGGAGTGTGTCAGGCCTTTTAAACGAACAGCAATTAGGCCATTGTGGCTAAAGTAGTGAGAGCATGTGGGAAAAGAGCAAGAGATGAAGTCACAGAGGTAAGGAGGGGTTGATCACACAGGGTTTTGTAAGTAATAATGAGAACTTTGGCTTTTACTCAGGAAGGAAATGTGAGCCATTGGAAAGTTTTAAGCAGAGGAGTGATATGAACGACTTAGGTATTGACATCATCCCTTGGTTGCTGGGTAAAGAACAGACTGTACTAACTTGTATTATAGACCCTATGACATTATAAGATAGCTATCATTTTAAAAAAAATTTTATTGGGGTATAGTTGATTTACAATGTTGTGTTAGTTTCAGGTGTACAGCAAAGTGAATCTGTTATACATATACATATATCCACTCTTTTTCAGCTTCTTTTCCCATATAGGCCATTACAGAGTATTGAGTAGAGTTCCCTGTGCTATACAGTAGGTCCTTATTAGTTATCTATTCTATTAGTAGTGTGTATGTGTCAATCCCAATCTTCCAATTTATCCGTCCCCTGCCTTACCCTGCAGTAACCATAAATGTATTTTGTACACCTGTAACTCTATTTCTGTTTTGTAGATAAGTTCATTTGTGGCCTTTTTTTAAGATTCCACATACAAGTGATATCATAGGATGTTTGTCTTTCTCTGTCTGACTTACTTCACTCAGTATGACAATCTCTAGGTCCATCCATGTTGCTGTGAATGGTATTATTTCTTTTTTATGGCTGAGTAATATTACATTTATATATGTACCACATCTTCTTTATCCATTCCTCTGTTGATGGACATTTAGGTTGCTTCCATGTCCTGCTATTATAAATAGTGTAAGATAGCTATCATTTTACAGCAGTGCTCCTCAAACTTTAATATGTATTGTAAGTCAAATGTGAACCTTGTTAAAATGTAGATTTGAACTCAGGTCTGGAGTGGAATTAAAGATTCTGCATTTCTAACCAGCTCCCAGGTGATTCAGATGCTGTTGGTCTAGGGCAGAATAGTTTGAGGGTAGGAGCAATGTCCAAGGCCCAGCATGGAGCAGAACTCCACTAAATGTTTGCGGAATGAATGACATATCAGTAGTTTGATGCCCAATGCCACATAACACATTCGAGAGGGTAATTAAAAAATATATCAACTATTTGTATGGAGGTAGGAGGAAGAGAAAAAGATAAAAGAGAGACAATGATGGATAGGTGAATAGATGAAATGGGAAGGAAGGAAAGGAAAACTACCTTTTCCCAAATACAATATTAGATTTACTTCATTTCCTCAATAAAGTTAAGAGGTTGGTAAAATGAAGCCTACTGGACAAATCATAAAATCAAAGGTTAGAGGAGTTAAGAGGCACCTTCAAGGCCACAGGGTTAATTAGTGACTAAGATGTGAAAGCCAGCACTCCATGTCCACAGAGCCCTTGTTCTTTCTACCCTACCTTACTGCCTTGGGGAAGGGGGAGATAACTTTTAACCTTCCTGGAAGGGGTGAAAAAATGAATTTAGGTGAAGAAAGTTAAGGCCCAAAGTCCTTGGTCTTGATCTTTTCAGAGCTGCACTGTCCGATGTGGTTGCTATTAGTCACGTGTGGCTATTTAAATTAAAATGAAATAAAATTTAAAATTCCATTTCTCAGTCATACTAGCCACATCTCAAGTGCTCAACAGCCACAGATATCTGCCCAGTGGCTACTGTAATGGAGACTGCAGATACAGAACATTTTCATCACTGCAGGAAGTCCTATTAGGCAGCACTGCTCTAAAGAAACAAGAACTTTGAAAAATGTCAGAGTTATACCATTGATTACAGAGTGGGCCCTGGACCTAATCAGTAGGGCTGGAGGACAGAAAGTAGGACCTGATCTCTCATCTGGAAGAAAGGGGATAAAAATATTCAAGGTAGAGTTTTTCACTGGGTCAAGCATAACGCTATAGAGAGAGTGTGTGTGTGTGTGTGTGTGTGTGTGTGTGTGTGTGTGTGTGTGAGAGAGAGAGAGAGAGAGAGAGAGAGAAATCCTAAAAACATTCTTTTCTCTATCTCTCATTGGTTTTCTCATACTGTTTAGTAAAAGGTCCTTTGAAAATGCCAACTCGTCTCTGCTGGACTCAAGGCAGTGTGAGAAGAAAAAGGGTCTCATCCTCACTCAGGTCAGAAAGATGGAAGGGATGGAGTTAGACAATGTGGAGCCACAGTCCCTGGAGGGCAGAGTGGCATAGTGGAAGACAAGTATTACCAGGGATACTTGCAAAACATAGAGATTTCCGTGTTTTATCCCAGGCTGAGAATTCACAACTCTGCATGGGGGGTGGGGTCAAAGAGGGCTGGAATCTGCATGTTTAGTAAGCTATTCCAGGGACTTTGGTGCACATTCAAGTTTGTAAACCACTAGCTTGGCAGGAAATGTGTTTTGCTGTAATGAAGTCAGGCACTTACATGGGGTGGCAACAACTGGATCAGAAGACAAGAGGATAGGGATAGAGATTCCAGCAGAGGGGACAAAGGGAGGCAGAGGGTGGGGGGAGAGGGAATATGAATATGAAAGTTAGACAGACAGGTAGATAGCAAAAAGGGGAGAAATAAACAGAGAGACTGAGAAACCCCAAGGGAGGAGTCTCACCCACTGAACAGAATCTAGGAGGTCAGTCAAGCTGTGTTTCCTAATATCTTGGGATTTTCACAGGTACGGCCCAGGAAGGTTGTCATTTCTTCATGGAAGTGCCCTCTACCCCACCCTGAGTGCCCTCACATGCACCATCATAGCTGGGCCTACCTCACAAATGTCCTTTAGGTGCTTGATATAATGACGCTCGGTGCTCATGATCTCATTGATGACGTTGGCTCGCATCTGGTCCCGGTTTTGGAGTGGCCGGCCCAGACAAAGGCAGTCTGAGTTGGGGTCCAGGTGCCCATTCTGAACGTCACTGGGCCCTTCCCCCACCCCATCCTCCTGGTTCACCCAGAGCTGTAGAGGCAGGCAGAAGAAGAATAAAAGGTCAGCTTCCTTCTTTGAGAAGTTTTCAGCCAAGTAGAAAAAGGACAAACTAAATTCTTCAGGTATTCAGAGAACCTTCAATCAGAGCCCTCTTAAACTGAATGCCTGGCCTGGCTCTAGGGTGACTTGCTGGTACTAGGCATGAGTCTATTCCTCTCTAGGCCTATGGTGACCTATCCATAAAATGGAGGGTGGAGAAGAGTAGGACTAAACCATCTCTAAGAGTCTTCCTGGCTAGGAAGGTTTCAGAGGAGAAAAGAGTTATGGCAAGCAGAACTCATTCATGCTGGAGCATATCTAGGCAACACAGCTGTGTCAAAAAAATATGTATTAAATTATACAACTTGGGAGGAGAGGCGTCCAAGATAGTGACACAGGAAGACCCTTAGCTCACCTCCTACCATAGACACACCAAATCTACACCTATATAGAGAGCAATTCTTGAGGGCTGATGGAACAGCCATTGCACATAAAAGGACCAGATAGAAATGGGTAGTAAAGATGGAGACATGGTATATGTGGGAAACACACCTCTGTAGTAGCAATTTGCAGTAGGGATAGATATTGCTGAGGGGCATAGGCACAGACTCACCTACCTTGGGAAACAGGAAAAACATAAAACCCAGCAGGTTAAAGAGCAGACTCACAGGCTTAGAAAACAAACTTATGGTTACTGGGGGGAAGCGTTGGGGAGAGGGACAGATTGGGAGTTTGGGATTGACATGTACACAATGCTATATTTAAAATAGACAACGAACAAGGACCTACTGTGTAGCACAGGGAACTCTGCTCAATATTCTGTAATAACTTAAATGGGAAAATAATTCGAAAAAGAATAGATACATGTTTATGTATAACTCAATCACTTTGCTGTATACCTGAAACTAATGCAACATTGTTAATCAACTATACTCCAACATAAAATAAAAATTAAAAAAATAAAAATAAAATAAAGAGCACCTAGACTGCACAGTAAGGAAAATCCATTTACTAACACTAGAACTTCTGCCAAATGGGCAAATAACTGCTGGAACCTCCAGGGGCAGTGCAACTAAGGAACACAAACAAATCTTTCTGTGCAGCTGCACAAGCCACAGATTAAATCCCCGAGATCAGCTTGGTAAATCCTGCGTCTGTAGAATACCTGAATGGACAAGTGGTCCCACAACAGAGACTGGTCTAGCCTTCCTAGGAGTGGACTATGGGGGCAAGTAAATGTGGGAGTCAGGCCAGGTCAGAGTGTGAGCTGGCCCCACAGTGCCCACAGCAGGTCCAGAGACCCACCTATAGGTACTGGAGGGCCTCCAGGGGAGGTGGAGATTGGCTCTGGCTCACTGTGGGAGCAAGGACACTGAGAGAGGAGGGCCAAGGAAAATATGCTTATTACTATTATACTTTTTTGTTTGTTTCATTTTGTTCAGTTGTTGGTGGTGTTGCATTTATTATTTTTTCTTTTATTTTTAATTTTAATTTAAAAATTTTAAAGATATATATTTATTTTTCTATTTTTAATTTACTTTTTTGTTGTGTTAGAGTTTTTTCTTGTTGTTCTTTTTATTTATTTTTTATTTTTCTGATTGTTTTATGTGTATATTTTATGCTTTTTTGCATTATTTGTTTGCTCTATATTTTTGTTTTATTTTTAATTTTTTGTTTAAGTTAGTCTAGTCCTTACTGACTGTTCTCATTTTTAAGTTCTTTTGTTTCTTTGTTCTATTGGGTTTTTTTTTTCTTTTTTTCTTTATCTGTGTGTGTGTGTTGTATTGTTGTTGCTCTGCTGTAGGTTCGTGGTAGTTTTTGCTATTTTTTTTAACATCTTTATTGGAGTATAATTGCCTTAAAATGTTGTATTAGTTTCTACTGTATAACAAAGTGAATCAGCTATATGCATACATATATCCCCATATCCCCTCCCTCTTGCGTCTCCCTCTGACACTCCCTAACCCACCACTCTAGGTGGTCACAATCACAGAGCGGATCTCCCTGTGCTATGCGGTGGCTTCCCAATAGCTATCAATTTTACATTTGGTAGCATATATATGTCAGTGCTACCCTCTCACTTCGTCCCAGCTTACCCTTCCCACTCTGTGTCCTCAAGTCCATTCTCTATGTCTGCGTCTTTATTCCTGTCCTGCCCCTAGGTTCATCAGAATCATTTTCTTCTAAATCCATATATATGTGTTAGCATATGGTATTTGGTTTTCTCTTTCTGACTCTGTATGACAGACTCTAGGTCCATCCACCTCACTACAAAAAACTCAATTTCGTTTCCTTTTATGGCTGAGTAATATTCCATTGTATATATGTGCCACATCTTCTTTATCCATTCATCTGTCAATGGACACTTAGGTTGCTTCCATGTCCTGGCTATTGTAAACAGAGCTGCAATGAACATTGTGGTATATGACTCTTTTTGAATTATGGTTTTCTCATGGTATATGCCCAGTAGTGGGATTGCTGGGTCATACGGTAGTTCTATTTTTAGTTTTTTAAGGAACCTCCATACTGTTTTGCATAGTCGCTGTATCAATTTACATTCCCACCAACAGTGCAAGAGGGTTCCCTTTTCTCCACACCCTCTCCAGCATTTAATGTTTGTGGATTTTTTGATGATGGCGATTCTGACTGGTGTGAGGTGATACCTCATTGTAGTTTTGATTTGTATTTCTCTAATGATTAGTGATGTTGAGCATTCTTTCATGTGTTTCTTGGTAATCTGTATATCTTCTTTGGAGAAATGTCTATTAAGGTCTTCTGCCCATTTTGGATGGGGATGTTTTATTGATATTGAGTGGCATGAGCTGCTTGTATATTTTAGAGATTAACCCTTTGTCAGTTGCTTCATTTGCAACTATTTTCTCCCATTCTAAGGGTTGTCTTTTTGTCTTGTTCATGGTTTCCTTTGCTGTGCAAAAGCTTTTAAGTTTCATTAGGTCCAATTTGTTTATTTTTGTTTCTATTTCCATTTCTCTAGGAGGTAGGGTGGGTCAAAGAATCTCTTGCTGTGATTTATGTCATAGAGCGTTCTGCCTATGTTTTCCTCTAAGAGTTTGATAGTGTCTGGCCTTACATTTAGGTCTTTAATCCATTTTGAGTTTATTTCTGTGTATGGTGTTAGGAAGTGTTCTAATTTCATTCTTTTACATGTAGTTCTCCAGTTTTCCCAGGGCCAATTAATGAAGAGGCTGTCTTTTTTACATTGTATATTTTTGCCTCCTTTATCAAAGATAAGGTGACCATATGTGTGTGGGTTTATCTCTGGGCTTTCTATCCTGTTCCATTTATCTATATTTCTATTTTTTTGTGCCAGTACCATACTGTCTTCATTACCATAGCTTTGTAGTATAGTCTGAAGTCAGGGAGCCTGGTTCCTCCAGCTCCATTTTTCTTTCTCAAGATTGCTTTGACTATTCGGGGTCTTTTGTATTTCCATACAAAGTGTAAAATTTTGGGTCCTAGTTCTGTGAAAACTGTCATTCGTAGTTTGATAGGGATTGCATTGAATCTGTAGATTGCTTTAGGTAGTACAGTCATTTTCACAATGTTGATTCTTCCAGTGCAAGAATATGGTATATCTCTCCATCTGTTTGTATCATCTTTAATTTCTTTCATCAGTTTCTTACAGTTTTCTTCATATACGTCATTTGTCTCCTTAGGTAGGTTTATTCCTAGGTATTTTATTCTTTTTGTTGCAGTGGTAAATTGGAGTGTTTCCTTAATTTCTCTTTCAGATTTTTTGTCGTTACTGTATAGGAATGCAAGAGACTTCTGTGCATTAATTTCATATCCTGCTACTTTACCAAATTCATTGATTAGCTCTAGTAGTTTTCTGGTAGCATCCTTAATATTCTCTATGTATAGTATCATGTCATCTGCAAACAGTGACAGTTTTACTTCTTCTTTTACGATTTGGATTCCTTTTATTCCTTTTTCTTCTCTGATGGCGGTGCCTAAAACTTCAAAAACTATGGTGAATAATAGCAGTGAGTGTGGGCAACCTTGTCTTGCTCCTGATCTTGGGGGAAATGGTTTCAGTTTGCCACCATTGAGAACGATGCTGGCTGTGGGTTTGTCATATATAGCCTTTATTATGTTGAGGAGGTTCCCTCTATGCCCACATTCTGGAGAGTTTTTATCATAAGTGCGTGTTGAATATTGTTGAAAGCTATTTCTACATTTATTGAGATTATCACATGGATTTATCTTTCAATTTGTTAATATGCTGAATCACAATGATTGATTTGCTTATATTGAAGAATCCTTGCATTCCTGGGATAAAAATCACTTGATCCTGCTAAGTGATCCTTTTAATGTGCTGTTGGATTCTGTTTGCTAGTATTTTGTTGAGGATTTCTGAATCTATGTTCATCAGTGATATTGGCCTATAGTTTTCTTTTTTTTGTGACATCTTTGTCTGGTTTTGGTATCAGGGTGATGGTGTCCTCATACAATGAGTTTAGGAGGGTTCCTCCCTCTGCTATATTTTACAAGAGTTTGAGAAGGATATGTGTTAGCTCTTCTCTAAATATTCGATAGAATTCACCTGTGAAGCCATCTGGTCCTGGGCTTTTGTTTGTTGGAAGATTTTTACTCACAGTTTCAATTTCAGTGCTTGTGATTGGTGTGTTCATATTTTCTATTTTTCCTGGTTCAGACTTGGAAGGTATTACTTTTCTAAGAATTTTTCCATTTCTTCCAGGTTTTTCATTTTATTGGCATAGAGTTGCTTGTAGTAATCTCATGATCCTTTGTATTTCTGCAGTGTGAGTTGTTCCTTCATTTTCATTTCTAATTCTATTCATTTGAGTCTTCTTTTATGTGTGTGATGAGTCTGGCTATAGGTTTATGAATTCTTGTTTCTTAAAGAATCAGCTTTACTTTTAGTGATTTTTGCTATTCTTCCCTTCATTTCTTTTTATTTCTGATCTGATCTTTATGATTTCTTTCCTTCTGCAAACTTTGTTTTTTTATTTTTGTTCTTCTTTCTCTAATTGCTTTAGGTGTAAGGTTAGGCTGTTTGAGATTTTTCTTGTTTCTTGAGCTGAGATTTTATTGCTATAAACTTCCCTATAGAACTCTTTTGCTACAACCCGCAGGTTTTGGGTCATCGTGTTTTCATTGTCATTTGTTTCTAGGTACGTGTTGATTTCCTCTTTGATTTCTTCAATGATCTCTTGGTTATTTAGTAGTGTATTTTTAGCCTCCATGTATTTGTAATTTTTACAGTTTTTTCCTGAAGTTAATATCTAGTCTCATAGCGCTGTGGTCCGTAAGCATACGTGATACAAATTCAACATAGTTTTGGAAGTTTTAGCCACAGCAATCAGAGAAGAAAAAGAAATAAAAGGAATCCAAATTGGAAAAGAAGTAAAGCTGTCACTGTTTGCAGATGACATGATACTATATAGAGAGAGTCCTAAAGATGCTACCACAAAACCAGTAGAGCTAATCAATGAATTTGGTAAAGTATCAGGATACAAAATTAATACACAGAAATCTCTTGCATTCCTATACACTAATGATGAAAATCTGTAAGAGAAATTAAGGAAACATTCCCATTTACCATCTCAAGAAAAAGAAAAAAATTTCTAGGAATAAACCTACCTAAGAAGACAACAGATCTGTATACAGAAAACTATAAGACACTGATGAATGAAATTAAAGATGATACAAACAGATAGAGAGATATACCATGTTCTTGCATTGGAAGAATCAACATTGTGAAAATAACCATACTACCCAAAACACTCTACAGATTCAATGCAATCCGTATCAAACTACCAATGACAGTTTTCACAAAACTAGAAGAAAAATTTTCACAATTTCTATGGAAACACAGAAGACACAGAATAGCCAAAGCAATCTTGAGAAAGAAAAATGGAGCTGGAGGAATCAGGCTCCCGGACTTCAGACTATACTACGAATCTACAATAATCAATACAGTATGGTTCTGACACAAAAGCAGATGCATAGAGCAATGGAACAGAATAGAAATCCCAGAGATAAACCCATGTACATATGGTCGCTTATCTTTGATAAAAGAGGGAAGAATATACAACGGAGAAAAGACAACCTCTTCAATAAGTTGTGCTTGGACAACTGGATAGCTACATGTAAAAGAATGAAAATAGTACACTCCCTAACACCATACAGGAAAATAAACTCAAAATGCATTAAAGACATAAATGTAAGGCCAGAAGCTATAAAACTCTTAGAGGAAAACATAGGCAGAACACTCTATGACACAAATCACAGCAAGATCCTTTTTGATCCACCTCCTAGAGAAATGGAAATAAAAACAAAAAGAAACAAATTGGACCTAATGAAACTTAAAAGCTTCTGCACAGCAAAGGAAACCATAAAGAAGATGAAAGGACAGCCCACAGAATAGGAGAAACTATTTGCAAATGAAGCAACTGACAATGGATTAATCTCCAAGATTTACAAGCAGCTCATGCAGCTCAGTATCAAAAAACCAAAAACCCGAATCCAAAAATGGGCAGAAGACCTAAATAGACATTTCTCCAAAGAAGACATACAGATTGCCAACAAACACATGAAAGAATGCTCAACATCACTAATCATTAGAGAAAAGCAAATCAAAATTATAATGAGGTATCACCTCACACTAGTCAGAATGGCCATCATCAATAAATCTACAAACAATAAATGCTGGAGAGGGTGTGGAGAAAAGGGAACTCTCTTGCACTGTTGGTGGGAATGTAAATTGATACAGCCACTATGGAGAACAGTGGGGAGGTTCCTTAAAAAACTAAGACTAGAACTACCATACGACCCAGCAATTCAACTACTGAGCATATACACCAAGAAATCCATAATTCAAAAAGAATCATGTACGACAGTGTTCATTGCAGCTCTATTTACAATAACCAGGATATGGAAGCAAACTAAGTGTCCATTTACAGATGAATGGAAAAACAAGATGTGGCACATATATACAATGGAATATTTCTCAGCCATAAAAAGAAACGAAATTGAGTTATTTGTAGTGAGGTGCATGGACCTAGAGTGTGTCATAAACAGTGAAGTAAGTCAGAAACAGAAAAACAAATACCGTATGCTAACACATATATATGGAATCTAAAAAAACAAAAACAAAAAACAAGCGGTTATGAAGAACCTAGGGGCAGGACAGGAATAAAGATGCAGACGTAGAGAATGAACTTGATTACACGGGGAGGGGGAAGTGGGACGAAGTGAGAGAGTGGACTTATGGACTTATATATACTACCAAATGTAAAATAGATAGCTAGTGGGAAGCAGCTGCATAGCACAAGGAGAGCAGCTCAGTGCTTTGTGACCACCTAGAGGGATGGGGTAGGGAGGGTGGGTCGGAGATGCAAGAGGGAGGAGATATGAGGATATATGTTTATGTATAGCTGATTCACTTTGTTATAAAGCAGAAACTAACACACCATTGTTAAGCAATTATACTCCAATAATGATAAAAAATAAAGAAACATACACACACACTTATAAAGAGAAAAAAATCAAACAACTAAAAAAAAAAAACTAACAGACAGAAACCTAGGATAAATGGTAAAAGCAAACCTAAACAGAGAAGATCACACAAAGAGACATACACATACACACTCACAAAAAGAGAAAAAAGGTAAAAAAAATAAAAATACATTTAAAAGATAATAAATTTAAAAAGTAAAATTAAAAAAAAAGGAAGAGAGCAACCAAACCAATAAACAAATCCACAAATGATAACAAGCACTAAAATCTAAACTGTGATAAATGTAAAACCAGAAACCAATCAGATGCAGAAAGCAAACCCAAAGGCTAAAGTTGCTCCCAAAGTCAACCACCTCAATTTTGGGAACATTCTTTGTCTATTCAGGTATTGTTCAAATGCAGCATTTTTCACGTTGATTGTGGGGATTTAATCTGCTTGTCCTCAGGCTGCACGGAGTAATTCCCCTTTCTTATCTTTGTTCGCACAGCTCCTGGGGTTCAGCTTTGGTTTTGGCTCTGCCTCTGCATTTAGGCTGCCCTCAGGCATCTATTCCCCTCCCAGACTGGAGGAGTTAAAGCAGCAGCTGATTAGGGCTCTATTGCTCACTCAGGCTGTGTTGAGGGAGGGGTACGGTAGTTATAATTGGAATGCAGGGAGAACCTATGGTGGTAGGAGCCAGCATAACATCATCACAGCCTGAGGCACTCAGTGTGTTCTCCCAGGGGAAGTTGTCCCTGGATCACGGGACCCTGGCAGTGGCATGCTGCACAGGTTACCGGGGTGGTGTGGGTAGTGACCTGTGCTTTCACACAGGATTCTTGGTGGCAGCGGTGGTGGTGTTAGCCATCCATGCCCATCTCTGCAGTCCAAGATGTTAGCCACGGCTTGCACCCATCTCTGGAGCTCGTTTAGGTGGTACTCTGCCTTCTGTGGGCACACAGAGTGGGAATGCCCTCTCCTCGCTCACCCCTAAACAATGGTCTCTTGCCCCTCCAGCAGGTCCAGACTTTTTCCTGGACTCCCTCCTGGCTAGCTGTGGCACACTAGTCCCCTTCAGGCCATCTTCATGCAGCTAACCCTAGTCCTCTCCCTGGGGTTTGACCTGCAAAACTCAAACCTCAGGTCCCAAACCCCACCTGCGACAGTTGGTCAGCAGATAAGCATCTCAGGTTCGTGAGTGCTAGTTAGCACCGATCCTCTGTGAGGGAATCTCTCTGCTTTGCCCTCTGCACCCCTGTTGCTGTACTCTCCTCCATGGCTCCAAAGCTTCCCCCCGGCCACTCTCCATCCCCACCACTGAAGGGGCCCCCTAGTGTGTGGAAACTCTTCCTCTTTCACAGCTCCTTCCCAGATGTTCAGGTCCCGTCCCTATTCTTTTTTCTGTTTTTTTCTTTTGCCCTGCCAAGGTACGTGGGGATTTTCCTGGCTTTTTGGAAGTCTAAGATCTTCTGCCAGCTTTCAGTAGGTGTTCTGTAGGAGTTGTTCCACATGTAGATGTATTTTTGATGTATTTGTGGAGAGGAAGGTGATCTCCACATCTTAACCCTCCACCATCTTGAAGGTCCTCTCTGTTTTTGCTATTTGTCTTGGGTTTTATTTGTCTGTTTTCATTTTTTTTTAATTTTCTTTTTTTTCTTTTTTCTCTGGCCACACTGTGCAGCTTATGGGATCTTGTTTCTATAGCCTGGGATCAGGCCTGGGCCTCTGGGGTGGGAGCACTGAATCCAGGACACTGGACCACCAAAGAATTCATGGGCACAGGGAATATTAATCAGTGTGCATGCTCCCAGAGGTATCCATATCATCACCAAGACCTGTCCCCACACAGCTGCTTGCAGGATCCAGTGTTGGACATCTAATGCCAAACAACCAGCAAGACAGGAACACAGCCCCACGCATCAGCAGACAGGCTGCATGAAGTGGTATTAAGCTCACAGACACCCCAAAACACTCCACCTGACGTGGCCCTGGTCTTCAGAGGGAAAAGACTCAGCACCACCCACCAGAGCACAGGTAACAATCCCTCCCACCAAGAAGCCTAAACAAGCCCTTGGACCAACCTCACCCACCAAGGGGCAGACACCAGAAACAAGAAGAGCTATGACCCTGCAGCCTGATGAAAGGAGACAATAAACACAGTAGCTTAGACAAAATGAGATGACAGAGAAATATGTTACAAATGAAGGGGCAAGGTAAAATCCCACAAGACCAAATAAATAAAGAAGAAACAGGCAATCTACCTGAAAAAGAATTCAGGGTAATGATAGGAAAGATGATCCAAGATCTCAGAAATAGAATGGAGGTATGGATTGAGAAGATACAAGAAATGTTTAACAAACACCTAGAAGAACTAAAGAACAAACAATCAGTGGTGAACAGCACAATAACTGAAATGAAAAATAAAATAGAAGGAATCAATAGCAGAAAAACTGAGGTAGAAGAATGGATAAGTGTGCTAGAAGATAGAATGGTGGAAATCACTCCCACAGAAAAAAGAAAAAAAATGAAAAGAATTGAGGACAGTCTCAGAGACCTCTGGGACAACATTAAATGCACCAACATTCGAATTATCGGGGTCCCAGAAGAAGAAGAGAAAAACAAAGGATCTGAGAAAATATTTGAATAGATTATATTCAAAAACTTCACTAACACGGGAAAGGAAATAATCAAGTCCAGGAAGAACAGAGAGTCCCATACAGGATAAACTTAAGGAGAAAAATACCGAGACACATATTAATCAAACTAACAAAAATTAAATACAAAGAAAAAACATTAAAAGCAGCAAGGGAAAAGCAACAAACGACATACATACAAGGGAATCCCCATAAGTTTATCAGCTCATTTTTCAGCAGAACCTCTGCAGGGCAGAAGAAAGTTACATAATATACTTAAAGAGATGAAAGGGAAAAACCTACAACCAAGATTAACCTACCCAGCAAGGATTTCATTCAGATTCGACAGAGAAATCACAAGATATACAGAAAAGCAAAAGCTAAGAGAATTCAGCACCATCAAACCAGCTTTACAACAACTGCTAAAGGAACTTCCTTTAGCTGTCCAAGAGCTAAAGGAACTTCTCCAGGAGGGAAACACAAAAGAATAAAAAGATCTACAAAAATAAAGCAACAATTAAGAAAATGACAATAGGAACATACATATCAATAAGTACCATAAATGTAATTGGATTAAATGCTCTAACCAAAAGACACAGACTGGATGAATGGATACAAAAACGAGACCCATATATATGCTGTCTACAAGAAACCCACTTCAGACCTAGGGACACATACAGACTGAGAGTGAGGGGATGGAAAAAGATATTCCATGCAAATGGAAATCAAAAGAAAGCTGGAGTAGCAATTCTCATATCAGAAAAAATAGACTTTAAAACAAAGATTATTACAAGAGACAAAGAAGGACACTAGATAATGATCAAGTGATCAATCCAAGAAGAAGATATAACAATTGTAAATAAACATGCACCCAATATAGGAGCACCTGAATACATAAGGCAAATGCTAACAACCAAAAAGGGGAAATGGACAGTAACACAATAATAGTAGGGGATTTTAACACCCCACTTTCACCAATGGACAGATCATTCATAATGAAAATAAATAAGGAAATACAAGCTTTAAATGTTACATTAAACATGATGGAATTAAGTGATATTTATAGGACATTCCATCCAAAAACAGCAGAATACTGCTGTTTCTCCTCAAGTGCTCACGGAACATTCTGCAGGATAGATCACATCCTGGGTCACAAATCAAGCCTCAGTAAATTTAAGAAAATGGAAATTGCATCAATCATCTTTTCCTACCACAATGCTATGAGATTATAAATCACTTACAGGAAAAAAGAACTGTAAAAAATACAAACATATGGTGGCTAAACAATATGCTATGAAATAACCAAGAGATCACTGATGAAACCAAAGAGGAAATGAAAACATATATAGAGACAAATGACAATGAATACATGATGACCTAAAATATACAGGATACAGCAAAAGCAGTTCTAATAGGGAATTTTATAGCAATACAATCCTACCTCAAGAAACAAGAAAAATCTCAAATAAACCACCTAACCTTACACCTAAAGCAATGAGAGAAAGAAGAACAAACA
This sequence comes from Eschrichtius robustus, assembly GCF_028021215.1. Classification (NCBI taxonomy): domain Eukaryota; kingdom Metazoa; phylum Chordata; class Mammalia; order Artiodactyla; family Eschrichtiidae; genus Eschrichtius; species Eschrichtius robustus. The sequence continues at coordinate 54,802,685 of NC_090845.1, forward strand.
AAACCCAAAGTTAGTAGAAGGAAAGAAATCATTAATATTAGAGCAGAAACAAATGAAATAGAAATGAAGAAAACAATAGCAAAGATCAATGAAACTAAAAGCTGGTTCTTTGAGATGATAAATGAAACTGATAAACCTTTAGCCAGACAGACTCATCAGGAAAAAAAATGGAGATGACTCAAATCAATAAAATTAGAAACGAAAAAGGAGAAGCTACAACTGACACCAGAGAAATGCAAAGGATCATAAGAGACTACTACAAGCAATTATATGGCAGTAAAATGGACAACCTGGAAGAAATGGACAAAGTCTTAGAAAAGTACAACCTTCCAAGGCTGAGCCAGGAAGAAATAGAAAATATGAAGAGACCAATCACAAATAATGAAATTGAAACTGTGATTAAAAATCTTCAAACAAACAAAAGTCCAGGACCAGATGGCTTCATAGGAGAATTCTATCAAACATTTAGAGAAGAGCTAACACAGATCCTTTTCAAACTATTTGAAAAATCTGCAGTGGGCAGAACACCCCCAATTCATTCTATGAGTCCACCATCACCCTGATACCAAAACCAGACAAGGATATAACAAAAAGAGAAAATTACAGGCCAATATCACTGATGAACATAGATGGAAAAACCCTTAACAAAATACTACCAAACCAAATCCAACAACATATTATAAGGGTCATACACCATGATCAAGTGGGATTTATCCCAGGGATGCAAGGATTCTTCAATATATGCAAATCAATCAATGTGATACATCACATTAACAAATTGACAAATGAAAACCATACGATCACCTCAATAGATGGAGAAAAAGATCTTGACAAAATTCAACAGCCATTTATGATAAAAACTCTCCAGAAAGTGAGCCCAGAGGGAACCTACCTCAACATAATAAAGGCCATACATGACAAGCCCATAGCACACATCATTCCTATAGGTGAAAAACTGAAAGCGTTTCCTCTAAGATCAGGAAAAAGACAAGGATGTCCATTCTCACGACTATTATTCAACATAGTTTTGGAAGTTCTATCCATGGCAATCAGAAAAGGAAAAGAAATAAAAGAAATCCAAATTGGAAAAAAAGAAGTAAAACTGTCACTGTTTGCAGATGACATGATACTATACATAGAGAATCCTAAAGATGCAACCAGAAAACTATTAGAGCTAATCAATGAATTTATTAAATTCACAGGATACAACTTAATACACAGAAATCTCTTGCATTCCTATACACTAACAATGAATGATTAGAAAGAGGAATTAAGGAAATAATCCCATTTACCATTGCAACAAAAATTATAAAATATCTAGGAATAAACCCACATCAGGAGGCAAAAGACCTGTATGCAGAAAACTATAAGATACTGATGAAAGAAATGAAAGACAGTACAAACAGATGGAGAGATATACCATGTTCTTGAACTGGAAGAATCGAGACTGTGAAAATGACTATACTACCCAAAGCAGTCTACAGATTCAATGCAATCCCTATGAAATTACCAATGGAATTTTTCACAGAACTAGAGCAAATAAAAATTACATTTTGTATGGTAACACAAAGGAACCCGAATAGACAAAGCAATCTTGAGAATGTAAAATGGAGCTGGAGGAACCAGGCTACCTGCCTTCAGACTATATTACAAAGCTACAGTAATCAAGACAGTATGGTGCTAGCACAAACACAGAAATATAGATCAATGTAACAGGATAGAAAGCCCAGAGATAAATACACACACCTACTAATCTTTGACAAAGGAGTCAAGAATATACAGTGGAGAACAGACAGTCTCTTTAATAAGTGGTGCTGGGAACTCTGGACAGTTACATGTAAAAGAATGAAATTAGAACACTCCATAACACCATACACAAAAATGAAAACAAAATGGATTAAAGACCTAGATGTAAGACCAGACAGTATTAAACTTAGAGGACAACATTGGCAGAACACTTTATGACATAAATTGCAGCAAGATCTTTTTTGACCTACTTCCTAGAGTAATGAAAATAAAAAAAATAAATAAACAAATGGAACCTAATTAAACTTAAATGCTTTTGCACAGCAAAGAAAACCATAAATAAGACGAAAAGACAAGCCTCAGAATGGGAGAAAATAGTTGCAAATGAAGCAACTGACAAAGGATTAATCTCCAAAATATACCAGCGGCTCATGCAGCTCAATATCAAAAAACATACAACCCTATCAAAAAATGGGCAGATGAGCAAATAGACATTTCTCCAAAGAAAACATGCAGATGGCCATAAAACACATGAAAATATGCTCAACATCACTCATTATTAGAGAAATGCAAATCAAAACTACAATGAGGTGCCACCTCCCACTGGTCAGAACAGCCATTATCAAAAAATCTACAAACAATAAATGTTGGAGAGGGTGTGGAGAAATGGGAACCCTCATGCACTATGGATGGGAATGTAGATTGATAGAGCCACAATGGAAAACAGTATGGAGGTCCCTAAAAAACTAAAAATAGAACTACCATATGACCCAGCAATCCCACTACTGGGCATATACACAGAGAAAACCATAATTCAAAAAGACTCATGCATGCCAAAGGTCACTGCAACTCTATTTACAATAGCCAGGACATGGAAGCAACCTAAATGTCCATCAACAGAGGAATCAATAATGAAGATGTGGTACATCTATACAATGGAATATTACTCAGCCATAAAAAGGAATGAAATTTGGTCATTTGTAGAGACGTGGATGGACCTAGAGAGTGTCATACAGAGTGAAGTAATTCAGAAAGAGAAAAACAAATATTGTATATTAACGCATATATGTGGAATCTAGAAAAATAGTATAGATGATCCTCTTTGCAAAGTAGAAATAGAGACACAGACGTAGAGAACAAATATATGGATACCGAGGTGGAAAGGGGGGTGGGAGGAATTGAGAGATTGGGATTGACACATATACACTATTGATATTATGTATAGAATTGATAACTAATGAGAACATACTGTATAGAACAGGGAACTCTACTTAACGTACAGTGGTGGCATAAATGGAAAGGAAATCCAAAAAAGAGCAGATATATGTATATGTATAGGTGATTCATTTTTCTGTACAGTAGAAACTAACTCAACATTTTAAAGCAACTATACTCCAATAAAAATTAATTTAAAAAGAAAAGAACCAATGGGCCAATGAAAAAATCAAAGACAAAATTTTAAAAATACCTTGAAACAAATAAAAATGGAAACACAACTGTACAAAATGTATGGGATGAAGCAAAAAAGAGTTCTAAGAGGGAAGTTCATACTGATACAAGCAATAAATTCTCAAATAAAAATCCTAACCTACCAGCTAAAGGAATTAGAAAAATAAGAACAAACAAGGCCCAAAGTCAGCAGAAGGAAGACAATAATAAAGATCAAGCAGAAATAAATGAAATAGAGATTTTAAAAATAGAAAAGATCAATGGAACTAAAAGCTGTTTTTTTGAAAAAATAAACAAAATAGACAAACCTTTAACCAGAGTGATCAAGAAAAAAAGAGAAGGCCCAAATAAATAAAATCATAAATTAAAGAAGAGAAAATACAACTGACATCACAGAAATACAAAGAATCATATGAGAAAACTATGATCAATTATATGCCAACAAATTAGACAACCTAGAAGAAATGGATAAATTTCTAGAAACATACAACCTTTCAAGACAGAATCATAAAGAAATAGAGAATCTGAATAGACTGATTACTAGTAACAAAATTGATACAATAATTTTTAAAACTCCCAAAAAACAACTCCAAATCCAGATGGCTTCACAGGTGATTTCTACCAAACATTTAAAGAAGAGTTAATACCTATCCTTCTCAAATTACTCCAAAAAATTAAAGAGGAAGGATCACATCCAAACTCATTTTATGAGGCCAGCATTACCCTGATAGCAAAACCAGACAAAGATACCACACAAACACACATGTGTGCATGTGAGCACCCACATCCACACACAAATTACTTGCCCAAATCCCTGATGAACATAGATGTAAAAATCCTCTACAAAATATTACATAATGAATTCAACTTTACATTAGAAGGATTATACACTATGATTAAGTGGAATTCATTCCAGGGATGCAAGAATGTTTTGAAATTTGTAAATCAATGTGATACACCATATAAACAAAAAGAAAAAGAAAAATCATATGATAATCTCAGTGGATGCAGAAAATCATTTTGGGTACACCTGAAACTACTACAACATTGTTAATCAACTATACTTCAACATAAAATAAAAATTACAAAAAAATTTTGGTTTTGATGTTGACAAAATTCACTATCATTTTAACATAAAAACTCTCAACAATGTGGGTATAGAGGGAACATACCTCAACATAATAAAGGCAATATATGACAAACCTACAGCTCACATAATATTCAATGGTTAAAAGCTGAAAACTTTTCCTCTAAGATCAGGAACACAACAAAAAAAAACAACACTTGATGCTTTATTTAACATAGTATTGGAAGTCCTAGCTAAAGCAGTTAGGCAAGATAAAGGAATGAAAAGTATCCAGACTGGAAAGAGAGTAGTAAAAATATCATTATTTGCAGGTGACATGATACTATATATAGAAAACCCCAAAGACTTCAGTAAAAATCTGTTAGAACTAATAATGAATTCAGTAAAGTTGCAAGATACAAAATTAACACACAGAAATCTGTTTCATTTCTATAAACTAATAGCAAACTTTCAGAAAGAGAAATGAAGGAAACAATCCCATTAACAATTCCATCTAAAAGAATAGAATACCTAGGAATAAATTTATCAAAGGAGATGAAAGACCACCTGTACTCTAAAAACTATAAGCCATTGAGGAAACTGAAGACAACACAAATAAATGGAAAGATATACTATGCTTATGCATTGAAAGAATCATTGTCATTAAAATGCCATACTATCCTAAGCAATCTACAGATTCAATGCAATCCTTATCACATACCAGTGACATTTTTCACAGAACTAGAACAAATAATCCTAAATATTGTAACCACAAAAGACCCCAAATAGCCAAAGCAATCTTGAGAAAGAAGAACCAAGCTCAATGTATCAAGCTCCCAGACTTGAAACTATACTACAAAGCTATAGTAAACAAAACAGTATGATACAGGCATGAAAACAGACACAAAGATCAATAGAACAGAAGAGAGAGTCCAGAAATAAACCCATGCTCATATGGTCCACTAATCTATGACACAAAGTCAAGAATATACAATAAGGAAAAGACAATCTTTTCAATAAATGGTGTTTGATAAACTGGATGGCTTCATGCAAAATAATGAAACTGGACCACTTTCTTATAGCATATACAAAAATAAACTCAAAATGGATTAAAGCCTTAAACATTAGACCTAAAACCAAAAAACTTCTAGAAGGAAATAGGCAGTACATTCCTTGCATTGGACTTAGAAAGATTTTTTTGTATATGTCTCCTCAGGCAAGGGAAACAAAAACAAAAATAAACAAATCAGACTACATCAAACTATAAAGCTTTTGCACAGCAAAGGAAACTACCAACAAAATGAAAAAGGAGAAGATATCTGCAAACAGTATATCTGATAAGGGGCCAATTTCCAAAATATATAAAGAACTCACATAAATAAGCAGAATTCAAAGATGGCTGCCCTACAAGATTTCCCACATCCATGGTGTACATGCCCTGAATAATCCTTGTGACTTTGAATAGAATAGATTTTGTCACCATGATTAGGTTATGTTATATTACATGGTTGGCTCTAAGAAAGTAAGATTATCCAGTTGGGCCTGACCTAATCATATGAGCCTTTAATGGAAGACAGTTTTCCAGTATGAAGTTTCCTCAAACAATTAAAACTAGAACTACCATACAATTCAGCAACTGTGCTTCTGGGTATTTACTGGAAGAAAACAAAAACACTAGTTCAAAAAGATATATGCATCCCTATGTTCACTGCAGCATTATTTACAATAGCCAAGATGTGGAAGCAACCTAAGTGGCTGGGTAAACCCAGCCTCTGCAGAACATCTGAATGGACAATTAATGTTCCCACAACTGAGACCACTCTAGTTTTAGCAACTGTGGACTCTGGGGGCACGTACATGTGGGAGTTGGGCCAGGTTAGAGTCTCAGCTGCCCCACAGTGCCCACAGAGTCCAGAGACCTAACAAGAGGTCTTGGAGGGCCTCCTAGGGAGGCTGGGGTTGGCTGTGACTCAACGTAGGGGCAAGGACGCTGATAGCGGAGGCCTCAGGGAAGTTTTGTTTTTTAATTTATTTTTTAAAAGTTTTAAATATAATTTTTTTAAATTTTTATTTTATTTTTTATTGTTCTTTTTGTTTTTGGTGTTTTTTAGCTTTTATAATTTTTTTGCTATTTTGTTTTTCTCTTTTTTATGTTTTCTGTCATTTTTGTGTGTTTGCTTTCCGTTTTCTTTGCTTCTTTTAGTTCGTTTTTGGGTTTTTTTGGTCTCTTTTTTGCCTTTTGTTTTAGTTAGTTTTGTTTTTATTGTTTGTTTTGGTTTTTGGATTTTTTGTTTGATTGTTTTCTTGGTTTTTGGTTTTCAGTTTTTCTTTGTTTGTCTTTGTTTTTATTATTTGTCTTGGTTTTTGTTTGTCTGCTTGTTTGTTTTGTTTTCTTTTCTTTTCTTTATTGGCCATGTCACACGGCTTGCAGGGTCTTGGTTCCCTGGCTGGGGGTCAAGCCTGGGCCCCTGTCGTGGGAGCGCCAAGTCCAGGCTGCTGGACCACCAGAGAATTCCCACTCCAGGGAATATTAATCTGCATGAACTCTCCCGGAGGTACCCATCTTGGCACCAAGACCCGGCTCCACCCACAGCCTGCAAGCTTCAGTGTTGGATGCCTCGGCCCAAACAACCAGCAAGATAGAAACGCAACCTCACCCATCAGCAGACAGGCTGTCTAAAGTCGTACTAAGCTTACAGACACCCAAAACACACCCCGTGACATAGTCCTGCCTGCTGGAGGGACAAGACCCAGCTCCACCCACCAGAGCGCAGGCACCAATCCCTCCCACCAGGAAGCCTACATAAGCCCCTGGACCAACCTCACCCACCAAGGGGCAGACACCAGAAGCAAGAAAAACTATGACCATGCAGCCTGCAGAAAGGAGACCATAAACAGTAAGTTAGACAAAATGAGACAACAGATAAATATGTTGCAGATGAAGGAGCAAGGTAAAAACCTATAAGACCAAATAAATAAAGAGGATATAGGCAACCTACCTGAAAAAGAGTTCAAAATAATGATAGTAAAGATGATCTAAGATCTTAGAAGTAGAATGGAGGCATGGATCAAGAAGATACAAGAAATGTTTAATAAGGACCTAGAAGAACTAAAGAAAAAACAAAATGATGAATAATAAAATAACTGAAATGAAAAATACACTAGAAGGAATCAATAGCAGAATAACTGAGGCAGAAGAACAGATAAGTGAGGTGGAAATCACTGCTACAGAACAGAAAAAAAGAATGAAAAGAAATGAGGACAGTATCAGAGACTTCTAGGACATTAAAGGCACCAACATTCGAATTATAGGGGTCCCAGAAGAAGACGAGAAAGAGAAAGGGTCTGAGAAAATATCTGAAGAGATTACTGTTGAAAACTTCCCTAACATAGAAAAGGAAATAGTCACCCAGGTCCAGGAAGTGCAGAGTTCCATACAGGATAAACCCAAGGAGAAACACACCAAAACACATATTAATCAAACTATAAAAATTAAATACAAAGAAAAAATATTAAAAGCAGAAAGGGAAAAGCAACAAATAACATATAAGGGAATCCCCATAAGTTAACAGCTGATTTTTCAGCAGAAGCTGCACACCAGAAGGGAGTGGCATGAAATATTTAAAGTGATGAAAGGGAGAAACCTACAACAAAGAATACTCTGCCCAACAAGTTTCTCATTCAGATTCGATAGAGAAATCAAAAGCTTTACAGGTAGGTAAAGCCAAGAGAATTCAGCAACACCAAACCAGCTTTGCAACAAATGCTAAGGGAACTTCTCTAGGCGGGAAACACAAGAGAAGAAAAAGAGCTACAGAAACAAACCCAAAACAATTAAGAAAACGGCAGTAGGAACATATATATCAATAATTACCTTAAATGTAAATGGATTAAATGCTCCAACCAAAAGACACAGACTGGCCGAATGGATACAAAAACAATACCTGTATATATACGGTCTACAAAAGACCCACTTCAGACCTAGGGACACATACAGACTGAAGGTGAAGGGATGGAAAAATTTATTCCATGCAAACAGAAATCAAAAGAAAGCTGGAGTAGCAATACTCATATCAGACAAAATAGACTTTAAAATAAAAACTGTTACAAGAGACAGGGAAGGACACTACATAATGATCAAGTGATCAATCCAAGAAGAAGACATAACAATTGTAAATATATATTCACCCAAAATAGGTGCACCTCAATATATAAAGCAAATGCTACCAGCCATAAAAGGGAAAATCGACAGTAACACAACAATAGTGGGGGACGTTAATGCCCTACTTACACCAATGGATAGATCATCCAGAGAGAAAATTAATAAGGAAACTCAAGCCTTAAATGACACATTAGACCACACAGACTTAACTGGTATTTATAGGAAATTCCATCCTAAAGCAGAATACACTTTCTTCTCAAGTGCACACAAAACATTCACCAGGATAAATCACATCTTGGGTCACAAATCAAGCCTCGGTAAATTTAAGAAAATTAAAATCATATCAAGCATCTTTTCTGACCAGAACACTATGAGATTAGAAATCAATTATAGGAAAAAAAAAACTGTAAAAAACACAAACACATGGAGGCTGTACAATATGTTATAAAATAATCAATGGATCACTGAAGAAATCAAAAAGGAAAAAAAACACCTAGAGAAAGAGAAAAATAAATATCATATACTAATGCATATATGTGGAATCTAGAAAAATGGTACAGATGAACCGGTTTGCAAGGCAGAAAGAGAGACAGATGTAGAGAACAAATGTATGGACACCAAGGGGGAAAAAGGGAGGTGGGAAGATTTGGGAGATTGGGATTGACATATATACACCAATGCGTATAAAATAGATAAATAAAGAGTATCTGCTGTATATCACAGGGAACTCTACTTCACTTCGCTGTACAGTAGAAACTAACACAACATTATAAAACAACTATACCCCAATAAAAATAAATAAAATCTCAAATAAGCAACCGATCCTTACACCTAAAGAAACTAGAGAAAGAAGAACAAGCAAACCTCAGAGTTAGAGGAAGGAAATAAATAATAAAGATCAGAGCAGAAATAAATGAAATAGAGATGAAGAAAACAACAGCAAAGATCAGTGAAACTAAAAGCTGGTTCTTTCATTAGATAAACAAAATTGATAAACTTTTAGCCAGACTCATCAAGAAAAAAAGGGAGAGGATTCAAATCAATAAAATTAGAAATGAAAAAGGAGAAGTTACAATGGGCACCACAGAAATACAAAGGATCATAAAAGATTACTACAAGCAACTATATGCCAATAATTGGACAACCTGGAAGAAATGGACAAATTCTTAGAAAAGTACAACCTTCCAAGACTGAACTAGGGAGGAATAGAAAATATGGACAGACCAATCACGAGTACTGAAATTGAACCTGTGATTTAAAAACTCCCAACAGGGCTTCCCTGGTGGCGCAGTGGTTGAGAATCTGCCTGCCAATGCAGGGGACACGGGTTCGAGCCCTGGTCTGGGAAGATCCCACATGCCACGGAGCAACTGGGCCCGTGAGCCACCATTACTGAGCCTGCGCGTCTGGAGCCTGTGCCCCGCAACAAGAGAGGCTGCAATGGTGAGAGGCCCGCGCACCGTGATGAAGAGTGGTCCCCACTTGCCACAACTAGAGAAAGCCCTCGCACAGAAACAAAGACCCAACACCGTCATAAATAAATAAATAAATAAATAAATAAATAAATAAATAAATAAATAAATAAATAAATAAATAAAAGAACGTGAATTTCTTAAAAAAAAAAAACTCCCAACAAACAAAAGTCCAGGACCAGATGGCTTCACAGGCTAATTCTATCAAACATTTTAGAGAAGAGTTAACACCTACCATTCTGAAACTCTTCTAAAAAATTGCAGAGGAAGGAACACTCCTAAGCTCATTCTATGAGGCCACCGTCACCCTGATACCAAAACCAGACAAAGATATCACAAAAAAAACAAAATTACAGGCCAATATCACTGATGAACATAGATGGAAAAATCCTCACCAAATACTAGCAAACAAAATTGAACAACACGTTGAAAGGATCATACACCCTGATCAAGTGGGATTTATCCCAGGGATGGAAGGATTCTTCAATATTCACAAATCATTCAATGTGATACACCACATTATCAAATTGAAAAATTAAAACCATATGATCATCTCAGTAGATGCAGAAAAAGCTTTTGACAAAGTTCAACACCCAGTTCTAATAAAATCTCTCCAGAAAGTGGGCATAGAGGGAACATATCTCAACATAATAAAGGCCATATATGACAAAACCACAGCTAACATCATACTCAACTGCGAAAAGCTGAAACCATTCCTTCTAAGATCAGGAACAAGAAAAGGATGTCCAGTCTCACCACTTTTAGTCAACATAGTTTTGGAAGTCCTACCCATGGCAATCAGAGAAGAACAGAAATAAAAGTAATCCAAATTGGAAAAGAAGAAGTAAAACTGTCACTGTTTTCAGATGACATGGTACCATCCTAAAGGTGCCACCAGAAAACTACTAGAGCACATCAATGAATTCAGTAAAGTTGTAGTATACAAAATTAATACACAGAAATCTCTTGCATTCCTATACACTAACAATGAAAGATCAGAAAGAGAAATTAATGAAACAATCCCATTTACCATCCTATCAAAAAAAAAATAATATACCTAAGAATAAACTTGCCTAAGGAAGCAAAATACCTGTACTCTGAAAACTATAAGACACTGGTGAAAGAAATCAAAGATAACACAAACAGATGGAAAGATATACCATGTTCTTGTATTGGAAGAATCAATATTGTCAAAATTACCCTACTACCCAAGGCAATATACGGATTCAATGCCATCCCTATCAAATTATCAAAGACATTTTTCACAGAACTGGAACAAAATATTTTAAAATTTGTATGGAATCACAGAAGACCCTGAATAGCCAAAGCAATCTTGAGAAAGAAGAACAGAGTAGGAGTAATGAGGCTTCCTTACTTTGGACTATAGTAGAAAACTACAGTCATCAAAACAGTCTGGTACTGGCACAAAGATAGGCTTATAGATCAATGGAACAGGATAGAAACAAACCCATGCCCCTATGGTCAATTAATCTATGACAAAGGGGGCAAATATATATGATGGAGAAAAGACAATATCTTCAATAAGTGGCGATGGGAAAACTGGACAGCTCCCTGTAAAGGAATGAAATTAGCACATTCTCTAACACCATACACAAAATAAACTCAAAATGGATTAAAGACTGGATAACATAAATCTCTTAGAGGAAAGCCTAGGCAGAACAGTCTCTGACATAAATCACAGCAAGATCGTTTTTGATCCAGCTCCTAGAGTAATGAAAATAAAAACAAAAATAAACAAACGGGACGTAATTAAACTTAAAATCTTCTTCACAGAAAAGGAAACCATAAACAAAATGAAAAAACAACTCTCAGAATGGGAAAAATATTTGCAAATGAATCAACTGGACAAGGGATTAATCTCCAAAATATACAAACAGCCCATGCAGCTCAATATCAAAAAAACAAACAAGCCAATCCCAAAATGGGCAGAAGACCTAAAGACACATTTCTCCAAAGAAGATACACAGATTGCCAACAAACACATGAACGGATGCTCAACATCACTAATCATTAGAGAAATGCAAATCAAAACTACGAGTATAGGGCTTCCCTGGTGGTGCAGTGGTTGAGAATCTGCCTGCCAATGCAGGAGACACGGGTTCGAGCCCTGGTCTGGGAGGATCCCACATGCCGCGGAGCAACTGGGCCCGTGAGCCACAATTACTGAGCCTGCATGTCTGGAGCCTGTGCCCCGCAACAAGAGAGGCCAAGACAGTGAGAGGCCCGCGCACCGCGATGAAGAGTGGCCCCCGCTTGCCACAACTAGAGAAAGCCCTCTCACAGAAACGAAGACCCAACACAGCCAAAAATAAATACATAAATAAATTAAAACAAACAAACAAACAAACAAACAAACTACGAGTATCACCTCACACTGGTCAGAATGGCCATCATCAAAGAACCTACAAACAATAAATGCTGGAGAGGGTATGGAGAAAAGGGAACCCTCCTACTCTGTTGGTGGGAATGCAAACTGGTGCAGCCACTGTGGAGAACAGTATGAAGATTTCTTAAAAAACTGAAAATAGAGCTACCATATGATCCAGCAATCCCACTGCTGGGCATATATCTGAAGGAAACCATAATTCAAAAAAATACATGCACCTCAATGCTCATTGCAGCACTATTTACAATAGCCAGGACATGGAAGCAACCTAAATGTCCAATAACAGAAGAATGGATAAAGAAGATGTGGTGCATATATACAATGGAATATTACTCAGCCATGAAAAAGAACAAAATAATGCCATTTGTAGTCACATGCACGGACCTAGAGATTCTCATACTGAGTGAAGTAAGTCAGACAGAGAAAGACAAATATCATATATCACTTATATGTGGAATATAAAAATGGGGTACAAATGAAGTTATCTACAAAACAGAAATAGAGTTAGTGATGTAAAAAATAAGTTTATGGTTACTGGGGGGTAAGTGGGGGAGGGATAAATTGGAAGATTGGGATTGACACATATACACTATTATATATAGAATAGATAACTAATAAAGACCTACTGTATAGCACAGGGAACTCTACTCAATACTCTGTAATGGCCTATATGGGAAAAGAAGCTGAAAAAGAGTGGATATATGTATATGTATAACAGATTCACTTCACTGTACACTTGAAACTAACACAACATTGTAAATCAATTATACCCCAATAAAAAATTTTTTTCAAGTCTTGCCATTTGCAACAACATTGATGTACCTAGAAGTTATTATGTTATGTGAAATAAGTCAGACAGAGAAAAACAAATACTATATGATTTTACTTATATGTGGAATCTAAAAAACAAAACAAATGAACAGACAAAACAAAACAGAAATTGACTCATAAATACAGAGCACATACTGGTGGTTGCCAGAGGGGAGACAGGTGGGGGGACAGACAAAATTAGTAAATAGTATTAAGAAGTACAAACTTCCAACTATAAAGTAAATAAGTCACGGGGATATAATGTACACATAGGGAATATAGTCAATAATAATGTAACAAATTTGTATGGTGACGGACTGTAACTGGTCTTAATGCAGGGATCATTTCATAATGTATAAAAATATAGAATCACTATACTGTACATCTGAAACTTAATAATGTATATTCATTATAATTCAATTTTTGAAAAGCTATACATCTTGGGTTCCACATCTGGATTATTGTCAAACACACCTACATGCTTGGAGACCAAAGTTAGATACTAGAGTGGGCATCTCGATACAGGGCCTTCGGTGTAGATTTCCATCAAATGTAAAAATAATCTTTACATTTTGACCGTAAAACTCCTTGGTTATGCAAAGATCTTTACTTCCTCAAAGTTGGAGTGGAGATGGCAGAATGTTCCCACACTACATAACAGCAACCACTTTTGACTGAGCACTTACTATGTATCAGTCACTATGATAAGAGCTTTCAATGAACTATATGATTTAGTCCTGCAGACAGGTACGTTAGTACCACCATTTCACAGAAGAGGAGACTGAGGCTCAGAAAAGTGACGGAATTTGTCCCAAGCCACAGAGTTAGGAAGCAGAGGACCTGGAATAGGAGCCAGGCAGTCTGACTCCGGAGCCTGTGTTAACCACTGTGCTAGCGCCTTTGTGTTTCTGGTTCTAAGGGAGACAGAATTCGGCCCAAAGTGAACTGAGAATTGTTAGAATTACCAGAAATGGGTATAGTTGATAGAGATTGAGACTATTCATTCCAAATCATGAAGGTAAAGGGATGCAGGAAAAATCTCCTTTGGGGAGGGTGGTTGAGATTTCTCTAGATTTAGGATGATGACTTAGCTTAAATCTGGGAGATGGCTCATTTCATTCCAGGCTTAGGAAGGAGGAAAACCAGGTGCAGGGAGAAAAGGAAGGGTGTGACCCTAGGAAGAATGGTTAAAATCTGCCAGGGGAATTAGCCAAAGAGCTTGTCAGTTGTGTCAATAGCCTTAATCAACAATCCATCTATCCCCTCCATACCCCCCAGCGTTTCCCACATTCCTGCCTCAAGAAGCTGAGACTAAGCAATTTAGATGCATCCCTATTTCTGCCACTAGAAAAGCCTGTTGGTGGGTGGTCTTAGGGGACAGAGGCATTGGATGAAGCTAGAGGGACAGTAGTTACTTCCCAACTCTGTGTATTCTCCCCTCTCCCTCTGCCTCACAGAGTAGGGAGCATGGTTACCACCTAGTAACCTAGGGATGTCACTAGCATATATTCTACTTATTTGCCACAGGCCACAGCAAGTAGGGCTCACTCAATTTTAATACATTTTGCATACACAGCTAAGTGTTCAAAAATGTATCTACACCCAGAACCTATCAACTTCTGCAAATGCTCTATTGAAAATCTTTCCAGCTTCCAAAGGTCAGCTTTATATCTTTGAGATGCTAATAGCTTCCATTTAATACAATCAATAGTCAATAATGTGGGAGGATTACTTAAGGAACAGGTCTGTTCAAAAGTGATCCTTTTTCGGCATTGAAGTAAACACATTATATACATCATGCTACCTACTTACGACAATAAAAACCTCATCCTCTAATAATCCATTAGCTTTTCCCAGCTTCTCACAAAGCAAGCTAAGTCGTGCTATGAAAAGGGCACCATGGGTAGGCCTTTAAGAAATAAGAATCATTTCTTTTCTTCTCAGAAGTTTAAGAAAAGTCACATCAAAATACTGGCTTTTGGATGGCTTGAATGAGGTGACTCTTTGGAACTGTTCAAGTGGGAAGAAGCAGAGGATATTAGCAGGGGAGGGCATGGGGGGAAGTCAAGGCAAGATAAAAATCATATTTAGGTTCAAGCCATACTCCAAATAACAATGAGAGGGCAGGAAGGCAACTGCAACCCAGTAGATGCAGATTCCCTACACAGAACTTGGTGGAGGAACCCATTCTGGCTAGACCATTCATAACGAGCTTCTCAGAAGACAAAACCTTTATTTACCACACTGCAACAACCCCAGAAGCCCACTACTTGGGTTAAGATGCTGCCTTAATCCAAAAGGACAACTGGCAGATTCATTCATTCATTAAATCTGTTAAGTGCTTACTGTGTACCAGATACTGGAGATACAGCAGCAACAGAAAAAAATCTCTGCCTTTTATGGAGCTGACATTTGAGGGAAGATGTTTCTTAGCCTGGAAAAATGTGTCAGGTAAGACCCAATTATTGTGCCCCCTAACAGGACCAGGGTCTCATAAAAGATCCCCTGAGTGGGAGGCTATGGCTTTCTGGTCTAACCTCTAAGTCCCCTGCTCTTGAAAGCATCCCTGTTCTATGTAGATAAAGGCCCTTTTCTGCTGGCACATCAAAGTGCATTGATGAACGTCAGCCCATGAGCTCATCTTCCCTGGGTGTGATGAGTACCCAGAGTACCATATCAATTCGCTGCCCAACAACTTGTGCAGGCTGTTCACAAGTATGACATCAATACACTATTCATCGACACTACAATGAGCACACATGGGCTCCTGGGTGACAACTAAGAAGATAGTAAGTAAGAAGATAGACAATGCCCTGAACCTGGCAAATTGGAAGGCTTTCTTGGAAGTCCTTTCAGAGTACTTGAAGCCTGTTTCCTTCAGCCTTCACTGAACTCTAAGCAAGCCTGTGTGAATGTATTTCAATTTAACAAATATCTATTTTGGACCTATTCTGTGCCTAACCACTATGAGTGACATGGGGTAAGAAAGACAACTGACTCTTCCCTCTTCCCTCAGTTCTAGAGAGTGCTTTCCAAATCAGAAAAGATCTCTGATCCTCATCGCTTCCTTTTCCATTTCCACTGATGTGGCCCTCACTTCCTGGGTGATTTCCCTGGGTGATCGCCTAGCTCTAATCCCTCCCCACACACCACTATCAGGCCAGATTCCTTGACCAACACTTTGATTGTCTACTCTCACACCCCCAAATTCTCAATAGCTCCCCATTGCCAAGTCCAAATCTCTCACCCTGGAATTCAAACATTAAAATAATCTGGCTTCAGTCTACATTTCTGTCCTTACCTTCTACTATGCCCCTTCAGAAATACTGGGCTCTTCTCAAACTGTTCTTTCTGTCCAGAAATATTCCCAACTATGATTTTAATCCCATACTTGAACATGGAAATAATATAGTCCAGAGGCTTTCAACTGCTTCAGCAACTATATACCAGTATCTCAACTTCCTAATAAAGAAACTGGAGCCCATAGAGAAGAAATGACTACCAGGGAGTTAGCAACATACCTAGATTGCCATTTTGATATGTCTTTTTATTTTTTATGTATCTTCCATTTTTTCTGTTTTTTTAAGTTATACAGTTGGTAGAGGAATACATTTGTTTTGTAAAAAGTTAAAATAGAAAAAAGGGAGAAGACTCCAATTATTAAAATCAGGAATAAAAGAGGAAATATTAATACCAATCTAGCAGAAATAAAAAAGATTCAAGGAAATACTATGAACATACCAACAAATTAGATAACCTGATAAAATGGACTAATTCCTAGAAAGACACAAACGACACAAACTACAGAAACTGACTCAAGAAGAAATAGAAAATCTGAATAGACCTACGACAAGTGAAGAGGTTGCATTAGTAATCAAAAACTTCCCACATGGGAAAAACTCAGGACCAGATGGCATCACTAGTGAATTTTACCAAACATTTATAGAAGAATCAACATCAAACTTTCACAAGCCCTTCCAAAAAAATAGAAATGTAGAAATTTTCAAGAAAAAACTTTGCAAATCAAATCCATTAGCACTTGAAAAAAATCCTTCACCTTACCAGATGGGATTGATCCCAGAAATGCAAGGTTGGTTCAACATAAAACTCAGTCACTATAATATAACATATTAATGAAATAAACATTAAAAAAGACACATGATCATCTCAATAGACACAGAAAAAGCATTTGACAAAATCCAACACACTTTCATGGTAAAAAAAAAACACAAAACACTCAAAAAATTAGGAATAGAAAGGAACTTTCTCAAACTGATGATGGAAATTTATAAAAAAAAACAAAACATAGTTAATATCATACTTAATGGTGAAAGACTGAATGCTTTCATCTTACAATCAAGAACGAACATCACTTCCATGTAACATTTGTACTGAAGTCTGACTAGAGCAATTGGGAAAAAAGAAACAAAAAGGCATTCAGATTAGAAAGAAAAGTAAAACTATTCACACATGACATGTTGGTACATAAAAATTCTTAAGGAATCCACACACAAAACAACCCCTTTTATAACTAATAAATGAGTTCAGCAATGTTGCAGGATACAAGATCAATATACAAAAGTCAATTGTATTTCTATACACTGGTAATAAACCATCTGAAAATGAATTAAGAAAACAATCACATTTAAGTAGCATCAGAAAGAACAAAATACTTAGGAATACATTTAACAAAAGAACAGCAGGACTTGTACACTGAAAACTGCAAAACATTGTTGAAAGAAAGTAAAGGAGACCTAACTAAATAGAAAGATACCTCATATTCATGGATTGAGAGATTTCACATTGTTAAGGTGGTAATACTCTGCAAAATGATTTAGATTCAATACAATCCCTATCAAAAGTCTCAGCTTGCTTCTTTGCAGAAATTGACAAGCTGATTCCAAATTTCATATGGAAATTCAGGAGATCCAGAGTAACCAAAACATTTTGAAAAAGAACAAAGTTGGAAGACTCACACTTCCTGATTTCAAAATTTACTACAAACCCTTAATAACCAAAGAGTGTGGTACTGTCATAAGAATAGACATAAAGATTAATGGAATAGATCAAAGTTCAGAAATATACCATACATTTATACTGAATTAAGACTTTTCAAAGTTGTCAAGACAATTCAAGGGGGAGTGTATAATCTTTTCAACAAATGGTTCTGGGAAAATGGTATATCCACATGCAAAAGAATAAATTTGTACTTATACCTCACACTATATATAAAAATTAATGCAAAATGGATCAAAGAACTAAATATCAGAGGTAAAATTATAAAACACTTTAAAGAAAACCCAGAAGCAAATTTTCGTGACCTTGGATTAGACTAGTTTCTTATACATGACACAAAGCACAAGTAACCAAAGGGAAAAAATATAAATTAGGCTTCATCAAAATTAAAAACTTTTGCATTATAAATAAGAGCATCAAGAAAGTGAAACAGGTGCTTCTCTGGTGGCACAGTGGTTAAGAACCCGCCTGTCAACACAGGGGACACAGGTTCGAGCCCTGGTCCGGGAAGATCCCACATGCTGCGGAGCAACTAAGCCCATGTGCCACAACTACTGAGCCTGCACTCTAGAGTCTGTGAGCTACAACTACGGAACCCATGTGCCACAACTACTGAAGCCCATGTGCCCAGAGCTTATGCTCCACAACAAGAGAAGCCACCACAATGAGAAGCCCCTGCAATGAGAAGCCTGAGCACCACAAGGAAAAGTAGCCCCCACTCGCTGCAACTCGAGAAAGCCCGCACACAGCAATGAAGACCCAATGCAGCCAAAAATAAATAAATAAAATAAATTTTAAAAAAAAGAGAGAAAGTGAAACAACCCACAGAATAGGAGAAAATATTTGCATATCTTATATCTGATAAGGATCTAGTATCCAGAATATCTAGAACTCAACAATAAAAAGGCAAATAACCCACTTAAAAATGGGCAGAGCATCTGAATAGACATTTCTCCAAAGAAGATATATAAATGGCAATAAACACATAAAAAGATACTCAACACAATTAGCCATCAGGGAAATACAAATCAAAATCTCAATGAGATACCAATTCACACCCACTAGGATGGCTGTAATAAAAAAGAAAGGAAAATAATATGTATTGATGGGAATATGGAGAAATTGGAACCCTCATATACTGCTGGTAGGAATATAAAATGGTTTAGCCACTGTGGAAAACATTTTGGCAGTTCCTCAAAAAGTTAAACACATAGTTACCATATAATCTAGCAATTCTATTTCTAGGTACATACTCAAGAGAACTGCAGACATATGTTCACACAAAAACTTATATGCAAATGTTCATAGTAGCATTATTCATAATAGCCAAAAAGTGAAAACAATCTAAATGTTCATTAACTGATAAATGGATAAACCAAAACATGGTGTATATATATATATATATATACACACACACATTTATGTGTATATATATTAAATTGTACACTTTAAAATGCTAACTTTTTGCATGTGCATTACATCTTTATAAAATAACTAAAAAGTTAAGACAGTCTAGATAAGGTGAAAGTTCCCCTTTGACTACTCCCCATCCTAGTTATTTTCCACCTTTCCTGAGGAAACCATGGTTATGGTTTTTGTGTGTAATCCTTGCTGATCTTTTTTAATGTCTTTATAAAAATATATACATGCTACAGTGGATTCATCATTGTTCCATATGTTAAACTGATGTTTACTCATCCCTTGGTACACATTCTTCAGCATCTTTAGTAGCCCTTCCCTCAAAATGGATTAGAAGTTCTTAAAGAAGAGGTGCTATCACATCCATTCTATAGTTCTCTCAGTTCCTGGCATGATGTCTTAGCACCTGTGAATAGTTCTATAAAGGCTCGAGCAGTGTCATAGGAAGCCAGCCTACCCCTGGATCTAGCAGTGTGATATTTCTGAGAAGAAAATGGGTAAGCGATATTGTCTAAATGTCACTTCAATATTTCCAAAGTCCAAATCTAGCCAGCCAGAGAGGAATGAAAAGTGAGCCATCCTCTGAGAAAGTGAAGGGTTACTGCCAGTCACATTAAATAATAGAATCTCAGAGCAGTCGAATCAGAGGAGTTACAAAGGAAGCGGAAGATTGGCCAGTCCATACCACTCCCTGACCCCTAATCAATACATAAACTCCCTTGACAACATCTGCTGCCGGCAATTTCCCAGCCCATCTGCTTAAACACAACCAGTGATGAGGAGATCACTATCTCCCAAGGCAGCCCTTTCCTTTTTCAGATAACTCTAATCATGAGCAGAACCCTCTAATCTGCCTCTATTTTATGAAGGCACCAGTCAAAAAGCCCAGCAAACACTGCAAAAAAGGCAAAACATAGACAAGGGAATTAGATTGGAGGAAATAAAGTCTCCTATAATAACAAAGTCCTCCTATAATAACAAAACGTCCTTCTCTACCACTATAGTTAAGCAATGGCAATGTGTGGTTGCAAAGGTGGATGTAGAGATCTAAAAGAAACCTGGTTTGCTGCAGGCACAGCTCCCACTTTTTGCACACACATTCCCATTTCTGTTCTGAATTCTCAGACCCAGCTTCCAGGAAAATCAAGTATGCTTAGAGATTCCTGAGCATGCATGCCAAGAAGCATTTAGCACTCATACCTGGCACAAAGCCAGTCAGCATGGCGTGTACAATCAAGCACAGAAACCATTCCTTTGCCTCTCAGGGGAAAGAGATTTAATAACTGTCACTAATTACATGAAACATCATTATAAGAAGGCTGCTAACAAATGGTTTTCCTTTTCCAGCATAGACACATTGAGCAATAATGAGCTTCAACCAAAGCAATGAAGATTTTGGCTACACATCAGACAAAAAAAAGGAAGGAGGAGGAGGGGGAGAGAAGGAGAAAGGAAAGGAAAAGATATGAGACAAGACCTGTGTAGATATCCTGTAGCAGCATTCAAGGCCATCTATCAACATGTTAGAATGGGCCTGGCCCTCTGAGTTCCATTCCTCCCCAACACAGAACCATCATATCAGTCAGGCCACTCTTTCCAGTCATTCCAACACATCCTACTTATTCTCACCTCTACCTCTGTATCCTTCTAATGGCTGCCCTCTACCATCTGTCCAAGAAGGCTTCCCCTAATCTTTTCTATCATTCCTCTCTTGTCCCTGGCTTCCCTGAAAGAACAGTGCCTTCCCACAAACTCTCTTATTTAGGCTTCAAAACAGCCCTGTAAGGCAGACAAAGCAGCCTTTATTATTCCCACATTGTACTTCAGAAATCCAAGGCCATACTGTATAACACAGGGAACTCCACTCAATACTCTGTAATAACCTATATGGGAAAAGAATCTGAAAAAGGAATGGATATATATATCCATATATATATATGATTGACTTTGGTGTACACCTGAAACTAATACAACACTGTAAATCTACTATACTCCAATAAAAATTAA
The DNA here is from genome assembly GCF_028021215.1 of Eschrichtius robustus. NCBI lineage: Eukaryota > Metazoa > Chordata > Mammalia > Artiodactyla > Eschrichtiidae > Eschrichtius > Eschrichtius robustus. Next base: position 54,824,239 of record NC_090845.1, read on the forward strand.
AAGTAAAAAAAGAAATGCAAGGCCAGAGAGGGTGATGCCTCACAGAGAACAGGTGGCAGTCGGGACTGAAGCAAGGTCTCAAGACTCTTAGGCCAAAATTAGGAGAGACAATCCATGACAGTACTGAAGGGTACAGATGTGGGAATCTGGGTTGAAGTTCTGGCTCTACAACTGCCTTGATGAGTAATTGTAGAATAAGTTACTTAAACCTCTCTGATCCTCTGTTTCCTCATCTATAAAATAGAGAGAATAATATCAATCTACCTCATGGGGCTGTTGTGAAGATTAAATAAGGTAATGCACGTAAAACCCTTAGAACAGCCCCTGGCAAGGTGTCAAGTATTAGCTGTTATTATTATTATCCTCTAAGTTGGTACCATTTTCTCCTAGAAACACAAGGCAACACGGCATCTGAGAAAAAAATTTCTCTCTAGCGAGGAAAGGGATTTCAGAGGTGCTTTTGTAATTGCCCTCATAAATTCCACAAATCTCTCACATTCCAAATGCCAGTTCCTTGACAGCCAGACTCTAAACAGTCCTCACCAAAGGGAGATTTAATCTGGGTTGAAAATGTTGATGTCCCTTGCTTCCTAAGGTGAGAGCTCAAGCCAGAATGGGGGTGGGGTGGGGTGGAGGGAAGCCCTTTATAGATGACATAGTTTCCCTGCCAGTCAAGAAAACCAGATGCCTTTGGCAAAGTTGGTAGATGCCAAATCAATATATAAAAGTCAACTGTATTTCTGTAAATTAGCAAATATCATATAGGAAAACAAGATGATTTTACAAAGATATCATTTATAATCTTAAACAACATATAATTCCTAAAAGTAAATCTAAGAAAATATACATAAGCCCTTTATGATGAAGACTATTAAGCTTTTTTGAAAGATATTACAACTGAAATAGAGAGTAAAACCATGTTTTTAGATAGTCTTAATATTATAAAAATGTCAATTCCCCTTATCTTGACCTAGTGATTAAATTTATCCAAACAAAAATCTCAATAGGGATTTTGGAACACTAAGAAGCTCATTATAAAATGTATAAATAAATAAAGGAAGAAGAGTAGCTAATACATGCCTGAAAAAGTCAAGGTGAGGTGAATTACAAACATATAATAAAACTATAGTAATATAGATAAGCTAACTAGAAAGTACCAGAAACTCAAATGTATATGAGAACATGACTCATGAAAGATCTGGCTTTTGGAATTATTGAGAAAATAAAGATGTGTCCAACAAAAGGAATAAAATAAAATCAGATCTTTTCTTCACACCATATATAATAAATTCCCAAGGGATTAAATATTTATAATTAAAAACAAAACTATAAAAACTTTCAGAAAACAATTTAGAGGAATGGCTTTATAGACTTGGAGTAGAAAAATTTCTTAAATAAGAAACAAAAAAACATAAACAAGAAAGAAATTAATTAATTTGACCACTCTTAGTAAGAACTTCTCTCCAAAAGGTTATCATAAATAAAGTGAAAAGACAAGCTATAAACTGGGAGGAGATGTTTACACAAATGACTATTCTCCAAAATGTGCAAAACAGACGTTTAAAAATAATTAAAGAAAGACCAACAACCCAAAAGAAAAAAGTAGAAAAAACTTAACACACATTTCACTAATGAGGAATTATGAATGGCTCACAAACATATGAAAATATGCTCCATCTGTTTAGAAATATGAAAAATGAGATATGAGATATTTTACAGCCATCAGATTTGCATTCATTAAAAATTTGACAATAAGAGTGTGAAAGATGTTGGGGAAGAAAAGAAAACTAGATGTCTCTGGCAGAAATCTTATTTAAATAAATAGCTGAAAACTTTCCAAATCTGGGGAAAGATATGGACATCCAGGTACATGAAAGCTCAAAGGTCCCCAAACAGGTTGAACCCAAGGAAGACTTCACTGAGACACATTATAATAAAAATGTCAAAAATCAAAGACAAAGAAATAATCTTGAAAGTGCAAAAGAAGCCCATCACATACAAAAAAAAAAAAAAGCAAAAAACAATAAGTTTAAGGATAAGTAGATTTCTCAGCAGAAACTTTGCAGATGAGGAAAGTAAGATGATGTTCTCAAAACACTGAAATAAAAATACTGCCAAGCAAGAATACTTTACCTGGCAAAGCTATCAAAAACATTTGAAGGAGAGATAAAGACATTCCCAGACAAACAAAAGTGGAAGGAGTTCATCACCACAGCACCTGTCTTTTAAGAAATGCTAAAGGGAGTTATTCAAGTCAAAAGGAGAAAATGCTGACTAGTAACATGAAATCATGTGAAAGTATAAAACTCACAGGTAAACGTAAATATATAGTTAAACTAAGTATTCAAATATTGTAATACAGTGCTGTGTAAATCATTTAACTCTAGTATAAAGGCTAAACAACAAAATAATTATAAGTAACTATAGCTACAATATTTTGTTAATGGAGTCACAGTATAAGAAGATGTAAAGCATGACATCAAAAACATAAAAGGTATGTGTTAAGCTATTGTATGTGGACAAATTTAAGTTGATATCAGCTTAAAATAGACTGTTATAACAATAAGATGTTTTGTTTAAGTCTCATGATAACCACAAAGCAACACCTATAGTAGATATACAAAATATAAAGAGAAAGGAATCTAAGCATATCAGTATAGAAAATCATCAAATCATTAAGGAAGAGAGCAAGAGAGGAAGAAAGGAAAAAAATCTATAAAACATGAAGAAAACAATTAACAAGTTGTCAATAGTAAGTACTATCAATAACTACTTTAAATGAAAATGGACTAAAATCTCAAATTGAAAGGCATAGAGTGGCTGCATGAATACAATACAATACCTGACTGTATGCTGCCTACAAGAGGTTCACTTCAGCTTTAAGGATATACAAAAGCCGAAAGTGAAGATATGGAAAAACATATTCCATGCAAATGGAAACCAAAGAGAGAAGGAGTAGATATACCTATATCAAACAAATTGATATTAAGTCAAACTGTAATAAGAGATAAAGAAGGTCATCATATAATCATAAAGGGGTTAATTCATGAAGAGGAATAACAATGGTAAATATATATGCACCCACATCAGAGCACCTAAATATATGAAGCAAACATTAACAAATCTGAAGGAAGCAATAGCAATACAATAATAGTAAGGGACTTTAATATCCCAGTTTCAACAATTTATAGATCATCTGGGCACAAAACCAATAAGAAAACATTGGACCTGAATGACACTTTGGACCAAATGTATCTAACAGACATATACAGAACATCCTATCCAACAGCAGCAGAAAACACATACTTCTCAAGTGCTCATGGAACATTCTCCAGGATAGACCATATGTTAGGCCACAAAAGAAGTCTTAACCAATTTAAGTAGACTGAAGTCATATAAAGTATCTTTTCCAACCACAATGGTATGAAACTAGAAATCAGTAGCAGGGAAACCTGGAAAATTCACAAGTATGTGGAGATTGAACGTCATGTTACTGAATAATCAATGGGGCAAAGAAGAAGTCAAAAGAGAAATAATTTTTAAAAAACTTGAAACAAACAAAAATTGGCATACAACATACTAAAACATATGGGATGCAGCAAAAGCAGTTCCAAGAAGGAAGTTTATAGAAATAGAAATAAATGTCTACATTAAGAAAAAAGAAAGATCTCAAATAAATAATCTTACTTACACCACAAGGAACTAGGAAAAGAAGAACAAACTCAGCCCAAAGTTAGTAGAAGGAAGAAAATAACAAAGATCAGAGTAGAAATAAGTGAAATAGAAACTAGAAAGAAAAAAGAAAAGACCAATAAAACTAAGAACTGGTTTCCTAAAAGATAAATAAAATTGACAAACCTTTAGCTCTAGCTAAAGAAAAAAAGAGAAAACTCATATAAATAAAATCAGAAATGAAACAGGGGACATTACAACAGATACCACAGAAACACAAAGAATCATTGAGTACACTGTGGACAATTATAAACCAACAAACTGGACAACCTAGAGAAAATGGATAAATTCCTAGAAACATAAGTCTACCAAGACTGAATCATGGAGAAATAGAATATTTGAACAAACCAGTAGTGAGTAAGGAGATTGAATCAGTAATCAAAAATCTTCCAACAAAGAAAAGTCAAGGACGAGATAGCTTCTCTGGTGAATTCTACCAAACATTTAAAGAATAAATACCAACTCTTCTGAAAATCTTCCAAAAAAATTGAAGAAGAGGGAACACGTCCAAACACATTTTACAAAGCCAGCATTACTCTGCTACCAAAATCAGACAAGGACACTATAACAAATGAAACTTACAGGCCAATATCCACAATGAACACAGATGGAAAAATCCTCAACAAAATACTAAAAAAAAAAAAAAAAAAAAAGAATTCCACGGTACATTAAAAGGATTATACACCATGAAAAAGTCATATTTATTCCTGAGATGCAAGGGTGATTCAATATACCCAAATCAATACATGTGATATACTACATTAACAAAATGAAGGATAAAAAATGGATCATTTCAATAGATGCAGAAACAAGCATTTGACAAATAAAAGTTATACATGGCAAATCCATTGCTAACCTAATACTCAGTGGTGAAAATCTGAAAGCTTTTATTCTGTGATCAGAAAGAAGATAAAGGTGTCCACTCTAACCATTTTTATTCAATATAGTACTGGAAGCTCTAGCCAGGGCAAGTAGGCAAGAAAAGGAAATTAAAGGCATCCAAATTGGAAAGGAAGAAGTAAACCTAGAGGGGTGGGATAGGGAGGGTGGGAGGGAGGGAAATGCAAGAGGGAAGAGATATGGGGACATATGTATATGTATAACTGATTCACTTCGTTATAAAGCAGAAACTGACACACCAGTGTAAAGCAATTATACTCTAATAAAGATGTTAAAAAAAAAAAAAGTAAACCAGTCTCTGTTTGCAGATGACAGGATCTTATAAATAGAAAACCCTAAAGATACTATCAAAAATACTGTTAAAACTAATAAAGGAATTCAATAAAGATGGAGGATACAAAATCAACAAACAAAAATTATATGCATTTCTATACACTAACAGTAACCTAGCTAAAAAAGACATTAAGAAAACAATTCCATTTACAATAGCATCAGTAAGAATAAAATACTCAGGAAAAAATGTAACTGAAGTTAAAGATCTGTACACTGAAAACTATAAAACATGGATGAAAGAAATCAAAGAAGACACAAATAAATGGTAAGATACTTCATGCTCCCTCATGGATTACAGGAATTAATATTGTTAAAATGTCCAGTTTACCCAAAGCAATCTACAGAGTCAATGAAATTCCTATAAAAATTCTAATGACTTTTTTTTTACAGAAATAGAAAAACAATCCTAAAATTTGCATATAACCACAAAAGACCCCACATAGCTAAAGTAATCTTGAGTAGGAAAAAAAATGCTGGAGGCATCACACACCCTGACTTTGAACTGTAATACAAAGCTGTATTAATCAAAACAGTATAGTGTTGGCAAGAAAGAACAGACACATGGATTAATGGAACAGGAAGGTTCAGAGATCAACCATGCATATATCGTCAACTAATTTTCAACAAAGGTACCAAGAATATACAACAGGGAAAGGATAGTCTCTTAAATAAAAGGTGCTGGGAAAACTGAATATGCAATGTGAAAGAAAGAAACTGGACTCTTATCTTACATTGTATACAAAAATCATCTCAAAATAGATTAAAGAATTAAACATAAGACCTAAACCATGAAACTCCTAGGTGAAAACATAGGGGGACATCTTCTTGACACTGGTCTTGGCAATGATATTTTGGAATTTTTTTTCTAATTATTTTATTTTATTTATTTTTTAAACATCTTTATTGGTGTATAATTGTTTTACAATGGTATGTTAGTTTCTGCTTTATAACAAAGTGAATCAGCTATACATATACATATATCCCCAATGTCTCCTCCCTCTTGCTTCTCCCTCCCACCCTCCCTATCCCACCCCTCCAGGTGGTCACAAAGCACCTGTGTTTTTAGTGTCAGGTGCTTTGAGCTGATCTCCCTGTGCTATGTGGCTGCTTCCCACTAGCTATCTATTTTACATTTGGTAGTGTATATATGTCCATGCCACTCTCTCACTTCATCCCAGCTTGGAATTGACACTAAAAACACAGGTAACAAAAGCAAAAATAAACAAGTGGGACTACATCAAACTAAAAACTTTCTATACAGCAAAGGAAACAATCAATAAAATAAAAGGAAACCTATGTAATGGGAGAAAATATATCTCATAATGGGTTAATATCCAACATATATAAGTAACTCAATACAACTCAAAGGCAAAACCACAAATAGCCTGATTTTAAAATGGGCATAGAACGTGAATAGATATTTTTCCAAAGAAAACATACAAATGGTCAACAGGTATAAAAAAAGATGCTCAACATCACTAATCATCAGGGAAGTGAAAATCAATACCATGACAAGATATCACCTCACATATGTTAGGAAAGCTATTACCAAAAAGTCAAAAGATAACAAGTGTTGGTAAGGATGTGGAGAAAAGGGAGCCCTTTTGGTGGGAATGTAAATTGGCACAGTCATTACGGAAAACAGATTCGCAGTAACTCAGAAAATTAAGAATAGAACTTCTGGGTATATTTCCAAGGGATACAAAATCCCTATCTCAAAGAGAAATCTGCAGTTCCATGTTCAATACAGCTTTAGTCAAAGTAACCAAGATATGGAAACAATATAAATGTCAGTCGATAGATGAATGGATAAAGAAAATGTGATATATATATACTCTCACAGATTTGCTGAGAGTAGATCTCAAGTGTTCTTACCAGAAAAAAAAGAGTTAACTATAGGTAATAGTCACTTCACAATGTCTACGTATATCAGTACCTCATGTTGTATACCTTAAATATATACAATTTTTATTTTTAAAAAATAATTTTTAAAAAAATGTTTAAAAATTTTCAAGTCAAATTAAGTAGATACTCTTAAATGTTTTAAATAATTTAAATAGTATAATATTCAATATGTATATATTCAAATCTGTATTTAATAGTATAACTGTTACCAGAAAAACCTAGATGCCTCTGACACCAACTATACTTCCACTCTACCCCTAAGTCTTCTCCTTGTGTTTATTTTCATGGGCTCATCACCTGCTTAGACCTTGATAGAATTTAGGTTTGTATTAGTCAAATAGCCACAAAAGGAATACTTGGATCAGTTAAATCAAATCACCCAGAATTTACTTCTAAACTATTGTGTGCAGGGCCCTGTGCCCTAGGGATGGGGAGGGAGGTGGATGAATAACCAACAAGTAATGTGTAGATGTATAGATATTAACTGACTCTGCCAGAACCTTTAGAAGTTCACTTTTCTCTGAAATCTACTCATCTCCCATAAAGGTCACAATATTTGACAGACATTCAGAAAAGCTATTTCAGGGTGGTGACCTGGCAAAATACTGGCTTTGGAGTCAGACGTGTTATGTTGTCTAGGCTATACCACCTGCTACTCTACCGGTAGGGTCTCACTCACTATCTGATCCTGTAGAACCGTACCAGTGCCCCAAATCTGGCCTGCTCCTTGTTTAGGGTTCTCCTGCAATATCTGCCTTGTATTTCTAACCTCTTCTAGTCCCTATCCAGGCTGAAGTATTCTCCTGTGGCTACTCATATGCCTCTTCCTTCCTACTACTGAACTACTGAACCACATCCCTTAACAATCCTCTGCCTTTCACCGGCTGACCCGTGTACAAATGTTATAGAGTCCAGGGGCTGTGGCGAGGGAGGAATGGGGAATGACTGCTAATGGGTATGGGTTTCTTTTGGGGGTGATGAAAAATTTCTGGAACTAGATAGTGGTGATGGTTTTACAGCATCCTAAATGCACTGAGCTGTACACTTTAAAATGGTATTTTATGTACACTTTAAAATGGTTATGTGTATTTCACGTCAATATTAAAAAGTATAGAGTATTGATTAGAAGGGTTCTTGGAGTTTATCTAGTCTAACCTCTCCATCTTCTAGGGGAGAAAACTGAGACCTGGGAAAGAGAAAGGTCTTGACTAAGGTCACAGAACTTAAGCAAGTCATTTTCCTCCTGTATACGTTTTCATATCTACTATCACACTCTTGTAGGATGGGCTCCAGTTCTAAAGTACTTCTGTACCTCCTCAGGAGCTACTTGATGATCATCTGTTGGAGGAATGAGTTTACAACTAAGCACTTTATTCTACAGATGAGAAAAACATTATTAGTTCATTGCACACTGCCTGCCTCTGGATTCCCAGTCACCTTATTGGAGCACAGCCAACAACTCTATGCTGGACCCACTAATACCAACCACTTGCCATGGCAACAAAGCCACCCTCTGTCTGCAGCCTACTGACACTGCACTCTCCCTACTGGGCTGTACCTTCCCCCAGTGTGTACAGTTGGAAGGGTCCTCACTCATCTCACACCCTCAGCCAATCCCAACACACATGGGAAGGGGAACTTCTAGGACCTGGCCTCAGTTTAAGTTTATCTGACTGTACTGCAACTTCAGGGATACTGCTGGCCCTGTCTCATATGTAACACCATTATTAAATGTGCTCATAACAGTAAGCTATGCTTACCTAATATGTAACTGAACATGGGCATGATTCTACTTCACACATGGGCCTCAGGCCCAAGCTCCACTACCTTAATAAGCTTATCAAATCAACTAAAGATCTGGACTAATGGGCAGAATTTACAGGTCTAATATTATGGTTCTTTTCTGTAATACATCGTACAAAAGATGTATAGCAAAGTGTTCCACTATTTATGCTCTAATAAATGAGGGCTAACTGCTGAGGTACAGCCCCAGTAACATTATTATGCCTATTGGTAGAAGCCAGAGCAGCCAAGAAAGTATAGTTACATATTTGGCAGGCTCATTAGTTAGCTTTGAGAGTCTGGCAGTATCAACATGTCCAGGCTTCCATGTAGCCCATGTCCTCACACAAGTGGCTGAATGGGGTGGAACAGAGCCTTGAGTGCCCAAATGGTCTCAGTGTAGCTACATATACTTAGGAGTAGCAGGAAGCTGATGCAGGGGACAGGATGAAAGCCCAGAGGCCTGGAGAACAATAGAGGCTTAGCAGACCTCATCTCACGCTGCAGAACTTTGAAAGGCTGCAGATAGAGTAGAGGGTCAGTGTATTCCCAGGGGATGGGGGGTATAACAAGGACACTACTTCTACTATTAATACTGAAAGTTTGCTACTAGTATCATGAATATTATTATTGAGTACTTCCTAATGTGTCAGAACCTACTATCAGTACTTTTCTTGCATAATTCTGTTTAGTTCTCACAACAACTTAATGAGGTAGGTACTATTATATGATCAAATTCCAGATGAGGTCACTGAAACACAGAAAGTACATGTGACTTGCCCATACCTACATTATTGTTAATAAATGGGAAGGCTATGATTTTAATCCAGAAAGATTATCTGCAGAGCTAGTGCTCTTAGCCACTTATACCTTCTCATGAGTAGGAGTTCTAGCAAGACAGATTTCAGTTCAACCTAAGGACAAACTCTCTCAGAACTGTCCTGTACTACAACCAGTGGTCTGAAGATGTAGGAAGCTACCTAACAGTGGAGGTATAAAAGCAGAGACTGAATGACCACTTGGGAAGCAGGGATATTTTAGGCGCATTCAAACATCAGCAAGGAGGCTGAACTAGATGACTTTTAAAATCTCCCCAAGACCTAAAATTTCCTGGCTATGTGAGTCAACAACAACTGCTCACAGGCCATTTTAAGAAGAATCAACAAATCCAGGCCTTTTGGCTGGATCCAATCCAACAAAGTCCAATCAAACACAAACTTAAGCCAGAATGACCTTCCTTATGCAGGGCCCAGGGCCCAGGGACCAAGGGTCACAGAGAATGACTCTTAGAGCCTTAATAAGAACAATACACTGATAACATACTGATGCTGAAGGCTTTTCATTGATGATCCATGTTAGCAAATAAAAGGCTCATAAGACATATTATTAGTACAAGTGAGATTCAGGGAGAATATTTATGCTGTTTAAAAGAAAATCCTGTTTACAAGCATCTTCAAACAGCAAAAACTCCTAGTAGGCAATGTGGTGTCACAGAAACATTGAGCTAACAACCTGAAGGGCTAATTTAGAGATCTGGTTCTGCTCTGCGACTTTAACTTGCTACAGAACCTTAGATAGGTCATGTCCCATCTTGGAGCCTCAGTTCCGTCATCTCCTGTCTGCAATGGGGATGAGAAGGGCTAATGATGGGAGGCTTTTGTGAGACAGGATATGTCAAGTGATTTCATAAAGGTTTAAAGAAAGTCCTTAACTAATGAAAGGAATTATCATAAAAAACAGGTTTCTTCATTATGACATCTGTTTAGCTAGTAAAAATAATGAGAGGATGTGATTCCAGGCTGGGGAAATATTCTTTTTAATTGAGCTTTGCTAGAACTGTGGAGAGTCTGGTAGTAAGGAGGGGCTCGAAAAACACTTGGTAGTAATAGCAGTAATGCTGAGAGTGATGAAAATACTTCCAGACTTTCTTTCCCTCTTTCCCTTTCCATCCCTTCCCTCTCCTTCCCTCCTCTTCCCTTCCCCGTGGGCTCACTCTACTCCCCCATCCCCCACCCTCTGTCCCTGTCATTATTCAGTTCCTATCTTGTATTTAGCAAAGCCAAGAAAGCTGATGAAGTTATTTTACTGTTTAGGGGCAATTTCATCTTCTAGGTCTTCTGCTGCTGGGCGGGGGGCAGTGGGTGGGTGGTGGGGTGGGTGGTTGTGAAGTGGTGGTGGTGGAAGGAAAGGAGAGGTAGGAAAGTTAGTTACCCCAAATGTCTTCTTCAACTATTTTTAACAAAGAACTCCAGGTCCCCGCCACCTCAAATGGATTTCTCCTTGTATAATTGCATCTTCTACCAGCAAAGAGGGGAAAAAAGCAAAGTGAAACAAGAAAACTGGCCATTTATGAGGTAGAAAAGGCCTTCCTTTCACCTTTAAGGAAGTCACCTGAAATTATGATAGGCTTTGGTTTTGCCTTCTCCAGCACCATCCCTACAGAAGGATCAAGGGGAAAGCACCTTAGATGTGCCACTTTAGATGTTCTGTTATATAAAAAATCCTACCTTCAGCTTTCCTCTCAATGCCTTAATACCTCATCCAAAGACAGCCATGTCAGTCCAATGTCTTATGTGAGGAAACAGAAATTAATCTAAGTGAATCTGCCTGTCAGCTCTAGTTGTTTCTGTTCCAAAGCTGGAGGGTTGTATTTGTGGATGGGGTAGGGGAATGAGGCAGGGAATAGTCTCCAATCTGCCCCAATCAAGAAAGAGAAATGGAGGCTAGAAGTAAAGCTCTTAGAAAAATAATAAAGTCCAAAGGGAAGAGAATGGTTTGGTCAGTTGTCCCTATGTTATATAACTCCCTTGGATGGCATCTCATGACTATTGAGTGTTCTGAGTTCAGTCAGTCAATGCAAGAACCTAAGGGAGGCAGCCCCATCTTGAACCAGTAAGTGCCGCCCAGGGGTTAGAATTCTAGCTCTTTGAGGCTGGCAGAGATTCAGTGCTCACCCTAGTCCTGGCATATTGTGGTCCCAACCCAGCCTGCACCTGAGTTTGGTACTTACTTGGGACAGCAGCTCACCTGACCAGATGCACTGCTCTGGAGAACAAGTTGTTTCAATAACTGAAGATTGGTAAGACCAAGTAAGAGAAGGGAAGATAAGAGAGAAACAGGTACACTCTAAAGCCAAACTTGGTATACTTGGAGATTTCACAGCTACTCTAAGATGTTTCCAGATCCCTCTGTGGAAGTCAAGTAAGGGAGAGGCTGGCCCTTGCAGAGTCATAAAGAGGTCTGGAGACTAGCAGCCTAGATAATATTGCCAACAAACCTTGTTCTTAGCCGGGGGTACTTTGGCCCTAGGCCAGTCCGGAAACTTGCCATCAGTAAGTAGGATCTAAGAATCCTGTCATCTTGGAACTGGAACTGGAGGACAAATAAGAGCCAAAAGAGAACTGCCAGGGCCAAGCTATCATGAGCAGGTGGCCTTGACAGTACCAGGGGCATTCCTTTACTCGGTAGCTTCCTTCTTCACTGATCTGACCCTCTGCCTTACTTGTGGTCTCTCCCCTTTAAGAAAGCCAACCCAATCTTCAAGCTTCCCTCAGGGTAAAAGCAAGTCTAATCTCTCATGGGGGCATAGACTTCAGAGCTGCTAAAGTCCTTTCACATGAACTAGCTCTTTTGAGCCCCACAATGGTCATGGGGAATGCAGAAGGCACTGGATTGTGAGCCCCAAGAAGCTCAGGCTTTAGGTACTACTCTAAGTGACCTGGGTCTCTGGAGAAGATAGTCTCTCTTTGCTCTGGTTTTCAGCTATAACCTCTCTGCCCTGCTCTACTAGCCTTAGAACTCTCTATATGAGAGAGGGAAAACAGTGCCATATCAAACTGTAGCATGCTATTCAAATATCAGGGTCCGATATTTAAGGAATATCAGGGCTCACTGCCCCGTTTTACAGGTGAGAAAAATAAAAGGTTCAAAGATATGAAGAAATTATTTTAAAGATCACACTGCTCACAAGTACTTGGATATAAGATGTGAAGTCAGTTCTATCTGATTCTCAGGCCCGTCCCCTAGAATTCAAAATACTTCCTAAGGGGCATGAAGTCCCTGTGGAGGACCAGCTAGCTCCAAGCAAATGGAGGTGCTAAGTACGTGTGTTTGCAGCTCTCTCCCTTTCCATGGTATTTTGTGTTTCTTTCCACCTTTTTCCCCTATCTACCGTTTTTTTTGTTTGTTTGTTTGTTTTTGGTTTTTGGTTTCGCTTACTTCATTTCCTTGCTTCCTTCATGGTCCCTTCTCTCCTCCAAATCATTCCCAGGCAAAAGTTTGATATCAATCATTAACACTGCAGTATGAATAGGCTGAAGCCTTCTCCTCTCTTCTCTGGAGTCTGGATCCTAAAGCAAAGTTGTAATTATAAAATGAAAGGTGATTAATCGGATTATTTGTTTTTTGATATTGGATTAATCTCCAAAATATACAAACAGCTCATGCAGCTCAATATCAAAAAACAAATAACCCAGTCAAAAAATGGGTGGAAGATCTAAATAGACATTTCTCTAAAGAAGACATACAGATGGCCAAAAAGCATATGAAAAGATGCTCAACATCGCTAATTATTAGAGAAATGTAAATCAAAACTACAATGAGGTACTACCTCACACCAGTAAGAATGGCCATCATCCAAAAATCTACAAATAATAAATACTGGAGAGGGTGTGGAGAAAAGGGAACCTTCTTGCACTGTTGGTGGGAATGTAAATTGATACAGCCACTATGGAGAACAGTATGGAGGTTCCTTAAAAAACTAAAAATAGAACTACTATATGACCCAGAAATCCCACTCCTGGGCATATACCATAATTCAAAAAGATTCATGCACCCCAGTGTTCATTGCAGCACTATTTACACTAGCCAGGATATGGAAACAACCTAAATGCCCATCAATAGATGAATGGATAAAGAAGATGTGGTACATATGTACAGTGCAATACTACTCAGCCATAAAAAAAGAACAAAATAATGCCATTTGCAGCCACATGGATTGACCTAGAGATTCTCATACTGAGTGAAGTAAGTCAGACAGAAAAAGACAAATATCATATGATATTGCTTATATGTGGGATCTAAAAAAAAGGGGTACAAATGAACTTATTTACAAAACAGAAGTAGAGTCATGGATGTAGAAAACTTATGGTTACCAGGGGATGAGGGGAGAGGGATAAATTGGGAGATTGGGATTGACATATACACACTACTATATATAAAATAGAAGAACCTGCTGTATAGCACAGGGAACTCTATTCAATACTCTGTAATGGCCTATATGGGAAAAGCATCTAAAAAAAAAGAGTAGATATATGTATATGTATAACTGATTCACTTTGCTGTACACCTGAAACTAACACAACATCATAAATCAACTATACTCCAATAAAAATTTTAAAAATTTAAAAACCTAAGATAAAATGAAAGGCTCTGATTCCCAATAAAGAGCATCCTGGCTTCAGAGAAATAGTGGGAGAGACATATTTAAGGAGATGAGCCTGGGGCCTGGATATTTACACCTCAGGAATCTCCCTACTCAATTGACACAGGTAGCTCTGTAGAGGTCAAAAACAAACTGTCTCTTAATTTAGAGTGTAGCTGCTCAAAGGACAGGAGGACACAGCTTCTGAGCTGAACTGCTTCTTCACACAACCTTGTGTCATCTTCCTGGTGGTACCCACTGGCTGGTGCCTCACAGAAACAGCCTTACCACCTGGGGATGGGGTGTTACCACCCTCTACTCAATAGCTGTAGTGCAAAGGCAAATCCTTTCTTCTCCACTAGAAAGCTCCATCAAACCAACTTGATATACTATTCTGACTGGATGCAGGCACTTAAACACAGATGATCTTGGTTATAGAATCATGGAAGAAGCTCAAACTGGTGCAGACAGGGCCTTTAGAAACCACCTGGTCCAACTCCCTGAATTGTTCCTTAAGACTGAGGCCCAGAAAAGAAAGGTCCCTGCCTGACATCCCCGAGAGAATAAGCAGCAGAGCTGGCACTTAAACTCAGATCTCTGACTTCCCAGCCCAATGCTCCTGCTACCTTCACTGTGTTCTTCTTGTGTGGTAATCTCTCAAGTGTTTCCTCCCTCTATCCCCAAGGAGCCCTATCATTCTCTATTCCTTCACAGAGAATTCCTCCTGTTCAACAAACACAAACTGATCTTTGATACACCTACATAGCACATTTCCAACAGAGAAGGGCCGCCCAATCTTAAAAGCCTAGAAAAATTTCTGGCCAAAGCTCCCTATTCATATGCCTCTCCTGCCCTCTTAGCATCATTCACCTACTCTTTCACTCCTCTAAGGCAAAAGGCTCAACAAAGGTCACCTTGCAACTCAGATCTCACTGGATCTGAGTTCTAATCCTAGTCAAGGCAAGGGGAGGATAGTTTTAGGTCCCCTAACCTAAGTACTGACATGCTCAACTGATCACTCCAGTCCACCATACTCAGAGAATACCATTCTCAGTGAGGGAGTCTGGTTTCTTGCTTAAGGTCCTGGCCTACTTTGCTTTGTCCCTGTCCTATTGTAGAAGAGAAAATGTCTCTGAAAGGCAATGGTATCTATTTGTATTTAGGCCAGGAGGTATCAGACTCCATTGCTGGCTGGATCTCTAACGGGAATGGTACACACAAGGTCTGAGCCCTCAGACCCTTTGCCCTGTGGCTCATATCCTAGAGATTGGCAACCAGTCTTCATGTCCTCCAGAAATGACCACCTTGAGTTAATCTGAGGGGTCAAACTCATTCTGGGAACAGAATTAAAGCAAAAAATGTCAATTCTCTCATTCAGCACTAAGGCATTCCCAAATCAAGTTCTTCAGAGAAGACTCACTTCTGAAAACCAAAAAAGAGACCCATGAGCATCTGAGTATGGTTTTTATGGTGACTCTCTAATAAGCAGGACAAGGTTCCTGGGAGGAGGCCTCTCGAGATGCCAGATACCCTCAGCCCTTGTCTACCTGGCTCAAGGATGTAGCTTTGCTAAGTGCTGGACAGTCACTTTTGTTCACAGATTAGTAAATACTGGTAAGGAGATAGTAACAGCAGTAGTAATAATAAGAAGAAAAAGATAAGAGGTTTACCCTGACTCATAATGACATCTATAATGACAGAAAAAGAAATATATACATATACAAATATATATATACACAATTATCATGATTTTCCAAAATTTCATACTTCCCAAAGAGCCTCAGAAAAAGACCTTATCTCCAAGCACTCAATCAATCATGGTCTTCCTCTCCTCAAGTCATCAAGATCACCAAGATAGTGTAGACATGGTACCAGGGAGGCCCAAACTGATCCCTAAATGAACCTAGGGGTTAGCTACACAGAGAAAAACAGACCCTAGGCCTCAGATCATAGTCTTAAACTCAGGCAGCCAACCAAATTTCGAATTCATGTTATGGATCAACAGCAAGGCCTTGGAAGGAAAGCTCCATCATGAAGAGAACAATTCAGAGTGACTTCTACTGGTGCCAGCTCTTAAATATCATCTGCCTAGTGCAAAAAGCAACATGTTTCAAGAAATTGGCTTAGACTACAACATAAGGGCTAACAGCTTTAAACAAGGAAGTAGTTTAGGCTTTGCTGACAGATGCCAGCCAGATTCGCCAAACTCCAGGATAGTTTAATTATAGTCCTGCCTGGAGGCTGGGGGATAGACTATATGACCCTCATGGTTGTTTTCAATTTGGGGATTCTGAGAGAGACCTACAGGGTGACCTACTTGAATGTGGAGGAAATCACCTGGGTCAGGCACCAGCCAGATTTAAGGTTATCTCTGAGCTGGGTGACTCCATATTAAAAAAAAAAAAATTCCCCACCAATTAGACAAAGGATGTACTGGATAACGTCATCCAAAGTGTGTACATAGTGAGAAGCCATTAAGATGGATCATGTGAATGCAAATGAGTGTTAACAATGCCATTTGAAACTCTAGTATGAAGGAGAGAAATTTCTGTAATCCAGGGAGAAAGGTCCTCCCTGCTAATGTCATCCTCAATTCACAGATCCTGTAATGAGTCAACTCTAGTGTCACAAATAAGACTTTCTGCATAGATGGTTAAGGCTAGAGGTCTTTGTCCACCTGAAGCTTGAATGGATAAACAAGGGCTGGCACATCTGAACTCATCTCAAGAAATCAAAACACAGTTGCCATTAACCTGAAAGGGGAGGTAGGTCCTCAAGTGTTAACAGTCTTGTTAGCAGCCCATGCATACCTTTTCCTGACTGTTCTGTAGCCCAGAAAGCACAGGATTAAGATTCAGGAGGGGGTAACATCACTAAAAGTGGCAGATTAGGATGCACAAAGAATCAGGCCCTCTACTGAAACAAACTTTAGCTGGCAAAGACTGACAGACCAACTTTTTCAGAATTCTGGAATCTAATCCAAAACTTACAGGAACCAAGAAACCCTTTTATAAAAAATTCTTATTGGAGTATAGTTGATTTACAATGTTGTGTTAGTTTCAAGTGTACAGCAAAGTTCATCAGTTATACATATACATGCATCCACTCTGTTCTAGGTTCTTTTCCCATATAGGTCATTACAGAGTATTGAGTAGAGTTCCCTGTGCTATACAGTAGGTCCTTATTAGTTATCTATTTTATATATAGCAGTGTGTATATGTCAATCCCAATCTTCCAAGTTATCCCTCTTGATGCAGAAAAGAATGGCTAAAATTTGTTAAGAGAATTTTGAAGCATTTTTGCTAATTTGTCTACCATTCCTGACTCCCCAGCAGCTAAGAGAAAGGTGGCCCACATTCCTCCTGCAGGTTGCCGATGCCAAGGGACTAAAGACCTTGTTTTTAAAATGTTGTGGCTGTGTGTTTTGATCTGTTTGGTCCTTGAGGGCTAGGCACAGAGACTGGCCTTTGTCTTGTACCCTTACCCCCTAAGGCTAAAGTGGCTTTAGAGGTTGTGACTGCCTCTGTTGAAAGACTTAAAGACATATACTGCCCATGTCCACCCAGGGCAAGGGATGGTAGAAGGGGCAAGCAGCAAATGAATCCAATACCACAGGAAGGATGAGACTGAGGAAAAAGTTTCTTGGGAGAATAAAGACTTAGAAGGGCCACTGTGCATACCGAGGAAGTCAGAGTGCAACACACATGCCCTGGACCAGATGCATGCTCAGAAAAAGCCTGAACGGATTGTAGGCTTGCACTTCTGGAGGATCTGCAGGTTCCATGAAATCAGGAGAGTAGGAGAAGAAGACTAAGGCAGAGTTGTGGGCAGCCTGGATTAGTGTTGAAGGAATGCCCCAGCTCTGAGCCAACTTGCAAAGACCAGGATAGTAGTTTGTTTGTTTTGGCTCCAAGTATTTAAAAGCAATCTCTGTTAGGTCACTGGCTGACCAATGACATAATGGAACAGAGATTTCCATGACCACACATGACAAAGAATGCAGTCTTTGCAAAAAAATCAAAAGATTTGGAAAAGTCAGTAAACAAATGGACAACTGTATCCCTCAACAAACAACAGCAACAAACTCTGGGGAAGGAGGAGAATCTTATTTCCAGAGTTATCACACTATAATATTCAAAATGCCCAGTTTTCAATAAAAAATTATAAGGCATACAAAGAAACAGGAAATTATGGCCCATTCATAGGAAAACAGTAAACTGACAGAAACCATACCTGAAGAAGTCCAGACATTGTACTTACTAGACAAAGACTTTAAATCACCTGTCTTAAGTAAGATTCAGGAGGCCTGGGTTCAAGTCCTAGCTTTGTCACTAATTCCCTACATGAGTGAGAAAGTCACTTGCATTCTCTGAGCCTATGTTTCCTCAGGATTTATAAAATGAAGAAATTAGGATGAGCAGTGGTCACAAGCTGGGGTTACAATTTAGCCTGCTGATATGTTCAGTTTATTCTTCACAGTGTTTCTTTTAAAACTGTGAATTACTGGTCAACATTTTAAAAATATGAATAAAATCCCATTCCTGGCTTTTCTTGAAAAATCTGGAAGATCTGAGTTCACTGGACTTCCCTACTTCCTATAACCTATTCCACCAATGACAACCATCCAAGTCACTTTTGCTCCCTTTATATAGGGTATAGATTTCCCATTTGGACACAGGCTCCCACTTAACCCTAGTACCAGACTGCTTTACTCATGTAAGTTACCGGCCTGGCCCTGTAAACATCTAAGTCAGCTACTCCTGGCCAAGATGGGTCTTTCCAGCTGTAAATCTACTGTGAGTCTAGGGTTTCATACACGTGAAAAACTTTCCCCAAGTGCAACCAAAAAGAGACACTATATAATTAAAAGCCAAGTAACACTCTGGAGCAGTGGGCTTCTCTATGAACAGTAGAGGTTTAATTTCTGTTACATCTAATCTGTACAACTGTAAGGAATGATGGTAATGACCTGATTAGCTCATCCTTTTATCTCCTGCATCCATGTAGTCCAGAACCAGCGAAATCTAGAATTTGAAGAAACAAGGAAAATACGTTCTGATGGCATCTGAGTAGGCTCTTTATTTTCTGAATAAACCCATGCCTTGTCACTCAGGCCTCACCTACCACAGACAATAGCAGGTTGTCATGTATTCTGTACAGAGCCTGCCCTCAAGTGGGCAGTAAGCTGTCCCCAGGCCATGGCCCAAAGTCAGAACAAAGGCCAATTTTTACATGGTGATAAAAGAAATGGACCTGAATGATTTGGAGTTAGGGCCCAGCATGCGAAAAGAGGGCCACCACAGGGATGGGATTTTCTACTTAGAGACACAATCATATCCCAGCAGTCTGCTCTCAGCTCCCAGAGGGGAAACCGGCCCAGGAAAGCAGCTGAAGATGTCAACAGTTAGATGTGAGGATTAACGTTCAGCAAGCTGTAATTCACTTAACCTGACCAATTGCTGGGAAGGTAAATCAACTCCTGCATTGCTCTTGTGAAGTCATATTCCAAGTACAGAAGAAAGAGACTTTGAGAACACACACACATACATGTATATACATACAGAATGAAATTCTGAACAACAGGAGAGGCAGATATTTGACTGAATAGAAGACACATAAACCCAGCAATTTCTTGTACAGAAGCCAAAGTGGTATCACACTTCCTATTTACAGGTATCCAGCATACCTCAGGTTACAAAGGATTTTTTTACAAGACTTAATTATCCCCATTTTACAAGGAGTAAAACTGGGCTTCAAAGATGTACAGGAAGCTGCTCAAGCTGCATACTCAGCAGACTGAGGCAAGAATCTGGATTTCTCAGATTCCACATTGGTTTTAAACCTGATTAACAACAGGTACAGCTAGCTTGGATAGAACAGCATTAAGCACCCTGGATTATCCATCCTAGGGCTGGGATGGTCACACAGCAATGAGTCTTCCAGATAGGAAATGGAGATGCTCCACTATGTCAGTGACCAATTTGGTCCAGTGATCCACAAAGGTGTCCGGTTGGTATAGAGTTAGGAGGAAAGTCTTTTCTTTGCCATTGTACTTTCATGTTATATGCCAAATAACCTAAGGATGATATTCTCAAGGAGCTACTGAATCTTAGCTCAGGATGAGTCTGGATAAACAAGGGAACTATACAACATAGAGGTACAGCATCTCAGGAAACCACCTATCTACCTACCAATAACATCAGTACTAATGAAGATTCAATAGTTCAGTGTGACTCATCGCTATGTCCTACCTAGACATTGTCAGAGCTTGAATAGATTCTAGAGAATGCTTCAGAGGTGAAGGAGAAACTAAAAGCCAATGATCATATGTCAAATGTTTGAGAGAGCCAAACTAGAACTCAGGTCTCTCATTTTCTAATATACCTAGCACTGCTTGCACAATACCATTCTACCCTCAACCAAAATCAGTGTAGAAGAATGGAAATAGTAATTCTGCTTTTAAATACCTACTAGAAAAGAGCCTACATAACTTCCATCATTCAGTTCCTTGAGGAACACACAATCTTACCAGAAATGTAAACCTACACATAAATGCTCATTCATGAGAATTGAAAGGTCTAACTTGGAGTCAATTTTCACATCATTCATGCAACAGTCTAACCCCATTTCTTTTTACTGGTGACACCACAACAGCTGGCCACTAAGGTTGCATGTTACTCTCCTTTAGAGATCTGAAGACCATTCAACTATTACTTTAAAAAAAGTTTTGCAATGATCAAATGCTCATTCTGAATACAATCTGAGGCAACATGGAATGCTATCTTAGTTTCTCAAAGAATAAACACTGGTAAAATAGAATATAATAGAATAGAATATTGGAGCTGGTATAATAGAATATTGGAGCTCTAACTTATGATTTAGGCTCTGTCATTAATGCTCCTGGTCTACTGTCACAGTCCTCAGTCTAGATATTTGCTATCTGATACAGTAGCAACTAGCCACATATGGCTAATGAACACTTGGAATGTGACAAGTGTGAATTGAGATGTGTATAGAATACACATCAGATTTCAAAGACTTAGTAAAATATATTATTAAAAAATTTATAGTGATAATATATGATATTGTATCATAATATTTTAGATATGTTAGGTTAAGTAAAATACATTAAATTAATTTCACTGTATCTTTTTAACTTTTTTTAGTGTGGCTACTAAAAATTTTTAAATTATATTTGAGGTTTGCATTTGTAGCTCACATTATATTTCTTTTTTAAAAAGATATTTATTTATTTATTTATTTTATTTGGCTGTGTGGGTCTTAGTTGAGGCATGCAGGATCTTCATTGTGGCATGTGGGATCTTTAGTTGCAGCATGAGGGCTCTTAGCTGCAGCATGTGGGATCTAATTCCATGACCAGAGATCGAACCCGGGCCCCTGAATTGGTAGCACAGAGTCTTAACCACTGGACCACCAGGGAAGTCCCTCACATTATATTTCTATTGGACTGTACTGGCCTAGGCCAAATCGTTCTCAACATCAAAGACTCTGATTTAACTAGCCTAGAGCCTGGGTTTTAGTGTTTGGGTTTTTTTTTTTTAAGATACCCAAGTGAATTATTTCATTGTGCAGCCAGGATTGAGAACCACTAGGCCAGACTCTATACTATGCATGCCTGGCTCAGCCAGTGGTCTTCTCAAAGGTCAGCTTCAGCCCATCCAACAGGCTGCTGGGGCTGTGTGCTTGGAGAAACACTCCTCCTGGACTTGCATGTAGGAAAATCAATGCCAGTTCATTGATATTCTGAAGCTTGGTTCTGTCATTCACCTCCTGGGGTCATTCTGCCTTGCTCAATATTTTGTCCCACCCCTTTAATTACAGTTTATTATAAAAATGACATTTCACTGTAGGTGAAATACATGCAGATTTGGGTGATTTTGTCACTGGGTGCAGTTTAATCCTTCTTTTAAAGGGGGGCTGTCAGCCTAAGACACACAAGCTGTCTGTGTATGGCGTCTCATGTTAGTTCCAAAGGCCCATGGTTATTGATGTGTTCTTTCTAACTACCCCTGGGACCCAGTTCATCAACCAACAAAGCTGAGCTGGGACACACAGCATGTGGAAACTCTGAAGGAAGACTCCATATAGGTAGAGGAAAAAGGACTGGATATTTCATCAAGAAATTCTCAGGATAGAGGGGATAAGAGGCTATTTTGTCTACCTCCTTGCTTCTGAGCAGTGCCCTCACCTAAATTGCTCTAACTGGATAACAGTGCTTCCTACATTTGCAGCCCTCCAAGGAAGGAGGCCTCTTTCAACCACTATGACCAGCCTTGATACATAGACCTTATTGGAGTTAATAAGGTGGAGGTGACGGTGGTGATGATGAGGATAATGATAATGATAAAGCAAGTTACCATTTGCTAAGTACCCACTACGTGCCAAGCACTGTGTCAGATTCTTTACTCACATAGTGATCTCATTTAATCCTCATAAAAAGCCTGCTATTCCTATTTTTCAGATGAGGAAATAAGGCTCAGGAAAGATAAAAGTCTTGCCAAAAGCCATAGAGCTAGGAGGTAGTAAAGCTGAAACTGCATCTGCATCTCAGATTATCTGATTCCAAATGCCCCGCTCCTTCCTTCATGTCACACTTCTATCCTTCTTATCCTGAGACCCTTCATTCTCCAAGGGCCCAAGCCACTCTGATCTTTTGTTTGGGGTCAGGACTTCAGTCTTATATTACAAAAGAAACTAACAAAAGATGATAGGCTGTGGTAAGGATGATCATAAGACATCCTGATGTGGCTTTGGTACTTGTATTGCCACAAATCTGTTTTAATGTACATTATTTAATTCACTGTGATATCCCCTGTCATGAAATAATTGCCAACACCATTTTGCATACGGGGAAAATCAGAGCTCACAATTGCCAAACAGCTGATTCTAGCTCATAACTCCAAGGACGGCCAAGAGCTGGAACACCAGGCCAGTGTTCTTTCCCCATTAGCATCCTGCCAATGGGTGACCCAGAGGAAGTGGAAACTGCTAAGGAGCCCCTTCCCAAGAACCCCTTCTTTTAACGGCCAGGTTTTTCATGGTACAATGTCAAAGGGGCCAAGGCCTTGCCAATCCTATCAAGCTGCCTGCTTCCCACCCTGGACACATCTTAGTTCCCAGCCACCTTGCAAAAAGTAAGATTTGCAGTGAGTAAACTCCAACCCCTGGGAGGGTAGGGAGCCCAGACTCTTACATTCACAGCTGTAGACAATCATAAGACAAGACGCAGGGGTGTTCACACTTCCCTAAATGAGAGAAAGGAGGCAAAGGAAGCAGAAAGGAGTGGGGAGGGGAGAAAGAGGGTGGGAAGAGATCTATAAAAAGAAAGGATAAAAAAAGAGGAGGCAAGGAAAAGAAGGAAAGCAGAAAAGAGATAAGAAAGGTAAAATTTCCCAGCAATATAGAGTTAAAAGCGTCTTCAAAACCATCAAGGCAAAAAGGGAAGTGATTTGTGCAAAGTCACAGTGGGTAGAAGGTGGGAGGCAGGAGGTGGGGACTGTTAAAATAAACAGGAGAAAAAAAAGTCTCAAAACTAGAAGGGCAAAGATTAAAGGAAGCCCAGGCCCTTGGTAGGTGACCAAACACACGGGGAAAAATGTGAGGAGCCACAAGAAGGGGAAGGAGAAGGAGAACAAGGGCTGGTGAGAGAGAGGCCAGGGACAAGTAGCCAAGGAGACAGGAGAGGAGAGTGAAGGCTGACACTCACCCTCACAAAGCTGGCAGGAAACCATCCCTCCTCATCGTCGATCTGGCCCCACCACCAATCCTTGTTGGAAGCATCCAAGACTTTGATGACGTCGCCAGCCTTAAATGCCAACTCCCGGTTGGCCATGGTGACGTGATCCCATACTGCCTCAGCACTAACGATGGAATCTCCAGTGATCAGCTTAGGAGACAAAATAAGAATGTGTTCAGTCCACACATCTAGCTACCTTACTTGCCCCCCTCCCCAAGTCTCTACTACTTATGGAAAAACTCACATATTAGTGATGAAGGGTAGGGTGATGGAGATGACATTGGGAGAGCAAGCTCCACTGGACTACAAGACAAATAATACTATCAACTCTCCATTAGCCAGTGGGTAGAATGACCCAGAATGTGTATATGGACTACACAGGCCTCATGATTTTATCCCTACTCAAGATCTCCTTCCCTAGAGAAGAAAAAGCTCCAATCCATCTCTCCTTGGTACTTCGAGGCAGCCCTGGATCTGGAATGGGTGGAGAGTCTGAAACCAATGGCTAAAATGAGGCTCGAGCATATTTGCTATAAATTCTCTGTGCTCCTCCCCCTTTCTTCTTCTTCTTTGGAACTGTCCAATTCAGAGTTGGTGATACGTTATTTAATCCTACTGTACCCCACCCTCAGAAGTTACAGACCACGGCATTCCTCACATATGATGGACCCCAGTCCTGCAGCCTCCTGCTCTCACCCACACATGATGCTATCCAGAGAGGTCATGTGTTCATAGGTATGAAAGAATATGGCGTTCTGTGATGCCTTGCTCCCAAGAAACTCGACATTGTCACAGATTCGTTCAGTGATTTAAACAACCACCCTGTAAGATACACAGGGAATCTTGGTTGACTTCTGCATCTGATAGATGGCAAAACTGAGCTATAAGCAAGTTAAGGGGTAAGCTCAGTTTCACTCAGCAAGGCAGGGGCTATGCACAGAGCCTAACCTTGGTCATCAGAATTTGTGGCCAGCAGGACTTGGCTCCACATAGCGCGAGGCAGACATCTATGCCACTGCCACATAAACATACACACACATATGTTCATGACACTTGTCTAAGCACAGTGATGAGGATGGGTGTGGGGGAATAGTTAGTTTCTCTCTGGCTACCATCCTGACCACTGTCTTATGTATTCTTCTTTTTCCCCCAACTGGTTCCAGCCTGTATGGGTCAATCTTTCTGGCATTTGGAGGAACAATTTCCAGAATAGAGAACATATGGCCTGTCAGGCAAAGGACTCAAACATTCCCTCCCCAGAACTGAATTGCTGAACATGTCCTCTAGAAGTCATCTTTTCCATCAGCCTACTTTGAGGAAGGACCCCAAGGCAATTATGGCTCCACAAGACCCAAGTCAAAACAATTTAAAGATAACAGAGACAGAATATGGAACATGCATCCTCTCACACAGGTCTGCCTTCCAACATACCAGCCAGAGAATAACCCTATGGTCATGATATTAATGCATAACACATCACACACAGGAAAAAACACACACACTGAGCTTTTGACTTAGTTAGGGCATTCTGTTGGTTAGCTCCTGCATGAGGCATCCTTCATCGCTCAGGGGTCTAGTCATTGTGCCTTCTATAGAAGGCATAGAGAGAGCTCCTCAGCTTGGATGTAAAAGAGATTTCAAATAGGACCTTTTATAATACCGCCTTTAAAGTACCTCATGCTTTACTGTTCACAAAGTGTTTTCACATCTACTGCATCACTTGATCCTTACTGATGAGCTGGATCTCACTATTACCCATATTTTAAAGATAAGGAAACTGAGGCTCAGAGTGGTGACCTGGTCCTTTGGCCAATCACACATGTAATAAATTATGGAGCTCAGTCTTCTGACTGTATATGCACTAATACCTATCATGCCATACTACCAATGTTTACTAATAAGCTATAATGAACTCACAGAACTCCATTCATAATATCATAAACCAGATGGCTCCATTCTTCAACCCCAAAGAAAGAGATTTGGACAGCCACCTTCAGTCACTGGTGCCCCTGACTAAGAGGAGATTCATTTATATGTTGAACTTGCTTTCTTCCAATTACACTAAAAGTCAATATCTTCTTGTTCTGGCCTCAGTGGAGAAGAAGAATTGCTGGTCACTGGCCTCAATAAAATAAGTATTTACAGAGAAGTCTCCCCTCTCCTGCCAAAGATGGGTACCAACAGGGTGCTGCTAGAGCTCGATAAGCACATACAGCCCCAACTCAGAGCACCATGAGGGCTTATAGTCTAAAGATATATCATTGACTTTTTATCAAGGGTCAAAGAGTATCTTGGCATCACTTACCAACGCTCTGCTCAGGACTATATCTGTGATGCTGTTTGAATTACCCTAGTCCCAGTTCTGGCTGATTCCACTGCCTGTACTTTTTCTACAGTGCAGTCTTCTTTTGAGGGACTCCATGCTTGGATTCTCCCAGCAGAAGTTGGCTCACTCTTGTCCCCATTTAGTCCAGTTGACCTGCCTGGGCACTCAGGTCACAAAGTCCAGCTATGCCCTGGACAAGGCCAATCCCTGGATAGGACCCAGTGGCCACAAACCAACTGGCAAGCCTGTTGTCACTGCCTACTTGGAATCAACGAC
This sequence comes from Eschrichtius robustus, assembly GCF_028021215.1. Classification (NCBI taxonomy): domain Eukaryota; kingdom Metazoa; phylum Chordata; class Mammalia; order Artiodactyla; family Eschrichtiidae; genus Eschrichtius; species Eschrichtius robustus. The sequence continues at coordinate 54,850,672 of NC_090845.1, forward strand.
AGAACTAGGCAGCACTTCAAAGATCATCACCCTTAATCCCTCATTTTATCGATCAGGTGTAATATAGCAGGAGTGACTTGCCTAAGGTCACCAGATGGCCAGCCTAGTGAACCATTTTTTCCCCAACATAACACCATAGATAGAGAAGGTGGAAAAAGAACGCTTGGATTTAAGACCTTGCTAAAGAAGGGATGATAAAGATGATAATATTAGCTAATATAGAGCACTAAGTATATGTAAGGCACTATTCTAAGCACTTTACACACATCAACTCATTTAATCCTCACAGCAACCCTTTGAGGAAATACTATTATTATCCCTATCCTACAGACGAGGAAACTGAAGCTCCGAGAGATTAAATAATTGCCCAAATTCAAAGAGCCAATAAGTACTTAAGTCATAATTCAAATGCAGGCACAGTCTGGCTCTTATAGAGCCTCTGCTCTTATAAACTATGCTGCCTCTGAGTCTCATTTTCTTCATCTGTTAAGTGAGGATAATTCTACACCCCCACCTGATTCACAAGCTGTAAGACACTGAACCAAGAATTGACAGATGTGTGTGCAGATAATGAGAGAAGGGCAATCCAGAAGGGGCTGGTAGCTGTATAGGGCTCCTGTGTTCTCTAGTCACAAACGCAAGCAGGAATAAGGGAATGTTCTTCCCCTATCCTCTGAGATGTTTTAAGTTTGGGCTGCTGGAAATTGGTTTTAAATCTTCCCTTTGTATACAGGATTTTTTAACTTGCTACAATTTTTCATAAATATGACTTTGCTCATCCATTTTCCACCCAACACTCATTGAGTGCGTTCCCATTGTGTGCAGGGATCTGCTTACTGTGATTCAGCCACAGTCCTTACCTGAAGATCAAGGGCCCTTTGGGTACCAACAGTGAATGCCCTTCAAGCAGTATGCAAAGGTGGTTAAGAGCAAGCAAACCTAGCTTCAATTCTGGGCTTTGCTACTTTAGAAAGTAGCAGTGACAATGGGAGGTGAGGAGTACAAGAGGAGCCACATAAATAAACCAAAATGGAACTGTCAGCATGTAAGGAGTACAATATCACAAAAGCTATGGACGAGACTTTCAAGCTATACAACCCTTGGTTTTAGTTTCTTCATATGCAAAATGGGGATATTAATACCTGCCTCACAGGCAGAATTGTAGAGAAGGTGAACTGAGTTCTGGATGTATAGTGCCTCATACAGTGCCTGGTATATTCTGGCCTAGTACAAGACTTCAGAGGAAGGATCATGTGTGGCTATTGGACTCTAATAAATCAGTTTTATGGGGCACTGAAATAGGCCTTAAAGAATGGGTAGGATTGTTACAGAGTAGGGAACAAGAAAGGCATGTGAGGCAGAGTAAAGTCTCAAAGGTGAAGGCTATGGGAAATTTGATGGTAAATAGGTAGTGGAGTTTGGAAAGGGCTGGGAAGAGTGGGATTGAAGGGCAGCTAGAAAGGTGGACTGGAGACATGTTTGAAGGTATTTAGATCTCCTTTGAGGAAAAGGAGGAGGTCAAAGTTGATTTGGTAGAGGGAGTTCAATCTTAAGTGTGATCATTAAGGCATGAGGGTAAGTTATGAGGAAATGCTGGTTTTGGAGGGGGAGAAGAGATGACAAGTTTTCTCTTTAATATGCTGAATGTTGGGGGCCAGCAGGACATGCAGATAGATTTGAAGTTCAAGAGAAATCAGGGGAGATAGTTATACAGGTTTGGGAGTCAGTGGCCCAGAAGAAATTGTAGAAACCAAGGAAGTTTGCCCTGGAAGAAAGTGCTAAGAAAGAAGGCCAGAAAAGTAGGAAAATAATAATGGGAGGCAAGGAAGAGAAGAGGAGCCAGAGAAACAAACCAAAATGGAGCTGTCAGAACACACTTAGGATACCAAGGGGTGCAATCTCATAAAAATCAAGGACAAGAGTTTCGAGTAGCAGGAGCTGATCAAATTATCAAATAGTACAGAGTTACCTATAAGAGGAAGAAAGCCAAGAAAAGCCCATTTGGGAGTGGCTATATCAAGGCTTAAGTTCTTTATTTCTTGTTTATAACTGGTTTATCACCCCCCTCAAATCCCTAATTTCCCAACTATCCCAACTTCTTCATCTTGCAAGCCCAACATAAAGCCAGGAGGTGGTACTGGGTTACTCCAGCAAGGTACCCAAATAGCTCTTGGCCTTGGGACAGTGCTGATGTGACTTCTAAAATAATTTCCAATCCTCAGGGCATTTCGAGTACAGGACTAAATATAGGTTGGTTCTTGCTCAGACTTACCAGTGAGTGGGACATACAGTGTTCTGCATCCCCAAACCAAAGACACTTTTGGACATGAATAAGAAGATAAGAGGGGGAAGAGTCATAATACTGATATAATTCTTAAAGAAGGAATGATATCCAATTTCCTTTTATCTATATTTCCCAGGAATTCTAATTTCAAATATTCTATCCCATTGTCCTACAAATAGACACATCTGTTATCAGACCCATGTGCCCTGACTTTTAACCTGGAAATATGATCACTATACCCTGTAGGCATTGGGAGTTTGATCTCTCAGGCTGGTCTCTGATCAACAATGAGGAATGTGCCTACAGTTAACTTGGAGTGTCCAGTGGGCCCTTTCAGGAGGAAGGAAAGAAGGCAAGGAAGAAGGGAGGAAGGAAGTAAAACAGGGAGAGAGAAAGGGAAGGAGGGAGGAAGAGAAACTTACACTTGTTGAAAACATATGCCAGGCATTGGGTAAGAGACTTTCTTTTGTCATCTTAGTCTCTATGGCTCTCCAAGGTAAGCATTAACATCCCCATTTTTACTGAAGATAACCTGTGCTATTACCAAGTAGCCCACAGTTACCCAGTTAGTAGGTGGTAGAGCAGATTTGAATCTCTAGTTGAGCTTATTGTATAGGTTTGTTTTTGCCAATCCCCAACGCTACCTGCCAAGATAGCAGGGAGAGAGTTCTCCCAGCTGGTTTCTCTCTCCAAGGAGACCAGCCCACCCTGTGAATGATCTAAAGCAGTAGTTCTCAATCCTCTAGAAAGCTTGTTAAAACACAGATTGCTAGGCCCCATGAGTCTCTTATTCAGTAGGTCTGAAGTGGGGCTTGAGAACTTGCATTTCAGACATGTTCCCAGAGGATGCCTACGATGCTGGTTCAGGGATCATACTTGGTGTACCACTGCCCTAGAGAATCTTTCTAGCCTAGGCTTTACCCGTGCCTATCCTGATGCCTCATTCTCCCCAGGATCCCCATGCCACCCCCACAGGTCGGGCTCCCTGCCTGTCTAGGAGGCATTCCTCAGTGGTTGGTATGTCTGAGAATGGGTATTTTGGGTCATGTAAGGAGCATTCCCAATGCCAGGCCTTGCCAACACAGAAATAAAGCCCTCACCAGTTTTCCAGAGCTGTACCACTTGCCTTCCCCTTCATATTCTTGCCCTCTAGCTGAGCAATACCACCCCCAAAATAGTTGTTTAATTAGCCTGGGTGGCTGCCAGAAATACTAGAATTTTAATGGCAAGAAGCAGAAGAGGGAAAGGTTAAAAAAAAGTGTTGTTCAGAATAGCATATGTTCCAGTTGCCATGAAAGCAGCTGAGCCAGGCCTGCCTTTTGAGAAGCTTCACAAGGGGACAAGGAGGGGTATGAAGGAGTTTTGCCTTTCTATAAGGTTTTCTCAGTTGGTACCTGCCCCCATCCTCTCAGAAGGTCCCCTCCCTCAACAGCTAGGCATGGACAAGAGCAAGAATCCTTCCTTTGTTCCCTTTAAGCACATCTAAAATAGGCTGGGATTTTATTCTCTCTCCTGAATAAACTAGATGTCCTTTTCATATGGCCTTGTAAACAGACTCTGGTTATCTTGCCCAAAGTGTTCAAGGACAACAATCTCACCCACTTCTGGAAAGGTGTAAACCAGACTGTTCCAACAACAGCGGGGAGGTACCAAAAGACTGGCTACTGGAGGAAGCTCTGCCAGTAACTCATTGAATCATCTTGGATAGGTCCATTTACCTGTCTCAGTTTCTTTATCCATCAAGTTACAGACTTGAATCAAATAGATGACTTCTCAAGTCCTTTCCAGCCCTAGCTTTCTATTGAGGGTAACACTTGAGCTTTGCAGAGGACGGGAATTTCATTATTGCAGCTTATTTCTTCTCACCCATCTTTGTGCTTGACAGTATGCTTTCTTTGCTCTCTACTCAGGAAAATGAGAACTTGGCACTGACTAGTCCCTTCTTGAATATAAGTCACTCAGGCATTGTTAGTGACACATTAAAGCACAGGCCAGTCAGACTGGCTGGGAAAACTGAGGAATGGGTTTCCCACTTTAGCCCTTGACTGCCCTATTCAAAAGTCAATGGGGACATTTATTCTTTGTTCTCTCCATGTAGCTCCTCAGATAAATCATCTTTCTCATGACATCAGCTCTTAGTACCTCCAGTTCCATATTTCCCACTACCTGTTCCACATTTCTCTGGGGGCCTGCTACTGCCTCCAATAAAACATATGTAAAACTCATAATAAGGCCTCATTCCCCTCGTTCCTCATTTTTCCTATTTCTGATAACTTTTCTGGGTGTGCTGTTTCTTTCTTCTACATGTATCTCTCTCAGATATAACCTTTTATCTTCTTTTTCAATGCCTTATTTTAGGCCTGGCCCTTATCACCTCAAGTTGCCTCCCAACTGGCCTTCCTGCTACTCACAGGTCTCTTTCCTCCTCAAGCAACTCAATAATTGTACTTCTCAAAACTTCTTTGCTGGTGCCACTATCCATGCTCAAGAAGCCTCAATAACTCTCTACTGTCAATCTCTCAAAGTTCTCCTTAATCTAGCCCCATCTATGGATCCAATCCTTGTCTTGAACCTGGCAGGGACCTTCCACTCTAGTCAAACTGAGTCTCTTGCAGGCAGATAGCTCCTACCTCTGTGCCTCTGATTCAGCCATTCCTTTGGCCATGGTTAAGTGTAGGGACACTGGAGCTATGCTGCCTCTTCCTTGCCGTAGGATCTTGGCCCACCTGCTCCTTAATCCTGTCCCTGATGACTCCAGCCTGTATTTTCTCTCCCTTGACTCTTTCACTAATTTCTACCTAGGATAAGAAGAAGATATTAGACAATGTGGAGTTATTCAAGTTATCAACCAGGGTGTTATTCTCCAGAGTGTACACTTGTGAACAGTAAATCTAAAACATCTGCATAATTTATAATGAACAACATTGATTTTAGCCTCTAAAGTTCTATGACCAGAGCCCTAAAACCAGGCAAGCTCAGAGGAAGAACACAGCAACAAAGTGAGCATTTCTGTTCAGGTTGCAGAATATTCTATGGGGCCAAAGAAATTGTTTGCATAACATGTACCAGGTGGCCTATAGGCCAATACATTGCTGGTAGGATGTATGACCAGGCGGCTTCTGGGGTGGGCTGGTTTTTGCTGAAGATCTTCGCAGATGCTCAGTGGTCATCAGGGAAAGAAGAAGAGATGTCAGGTAAGAAAAAACAACATGAATTAAAAAAAAAATCATAAGGATTGCTTTTTTTTTTTCCCTATGACTTAATAGTTCACACTTAGCTAGTTTCAGCTTTAATCAGGGTATTGCTATCACCCATAACTAAATAATTTCATTTCTGAGCAGAATAATTAATGCATTTAAGTGATGATGGCTCTAAATGTACTGAAAGGAAGTATGCAAATACTGTCACTTTTCATGATATGATCATCTTTTTCCTAGTTTGGGCATGTGATTTGTGAGTCATTAGGCATTGGCTTTCTTCAATATCCCATTGTACCATCCATTTTTCATTTTAATAAAATGAAGGTTGGCTTCAGCCACACCTGGGAGACACGAACCCCAGCTAGGCTGGCTTGATTTGAAAGGTGATCGTAGATGCAGGTCGCTCAGCAAGAGCAAGACAGATCACCTCATCCAGAGGCCAATATGTCACAAGCCAACTCACACCTGTCAGCCCCTAAAAGCTTGGGAAACCCAGGCAAGCATCTTAAGATATGAAGCCATCCAGGACATTTTCTCATTCATCACAGACTAATAACAAAGGATAACACCTCTTTCTAAACCTCTTCCAAAAGAAGTTACAAAGTGATCTCGGCTATAACGGTGACCAAACATATGAGGTAAGGGAAGTTGCTTGTTTGGTGTAGACCTTAGCAATGGACTTTTCTGGTATGAAACTTCAGCCACTAGCTCAACCTAATGGGCCCAGGAGTTTCTGAAGTAAGACCCAGCTGCTGCCCCAAAGTTCATGATGTTAAGAGTTTGGTCTTGTTGAAGGAATAAGTCCTTTAGAGAAAATGCAGCCAACTGGGCCAAGTATTGCACAGATCAGAGAGAAGAAATGTTTCCAGACCACCAACCATGATACTGTTGGCTGGAGAAGTCTCCCATACCAGAATAGTTCTCAACCTGATAAGCATCAGCTTGCACCTTCAAAGCATCTTGGGAATAAAAGTTACTGTCAAGCTGTTTTGGATTTTTTTGGTACTATTCAGGTGCCTCTGATTCATTACACCAGTTTCTCGATTTGTGGTCCCCAGACCCTCTGCTCAGAATCACCCCAGCATTTTTAACAAGCAGCCCAAGTGATTCTAAATCATATATCATACTGAGACCAAAAGTCTTTTAAACTTTCTAGAGCCAGAGTTTGAAGTACAAGAATTTCCTGTTACTGCACTGGACCATTCAGAAGAAACCAGAATCTCTGAAACTCTGTCTCCTGGCTTCTCCTTCTTGTGTCAGCTTCCAGGCAGGCTAAGGAATTATAATAGTTTGTCTAGGAGGATTTTCCCAGTCTGCTTCAAGAGACTACCTGCACCTGCACACCCACTCCCACTCCCATCCTGACCTTCAACACTGAGGCCCCCAATGGCCCTAATGGAAAATACTTGCAGCATCTCTCTACACTACAATCTAGAAACAATTTCTTAGAGCTGTGTTCAATCTACCCAAGTCAGCTCCCAATATTTTAAGAGACAAATTATTAGCAAAAAAAATTGACTCAGCAATGCTCTCTCCATGAGTTGAGTCAGAAGCAATTCATCCCAAGCTGGAGGTTACTCTGACCCCAGTCTGTCTCTGCCTTGAACCAGACTGGGCCTTATCTCCAAAATATTCCTGCTCTGGGCATCATGCCCTTCTTGGACTTGCTGTGGGTGCTAAGTTCCAGCCACCCATTTGGGTCTCTTGTTGCCTTCATACCTTGAAAGATGGCCAGGGCAAGCCTAGGGGATAGGCAGAGGGCTCAAAAAGCCCCAAATGCCTGAGGTGACCTAGACCCATCTTGGGCACTGCACCTGGGTTCTTGAATTTCTTTATGTGGTTACGCAGAGACCAGCCCTGGGAGCCTTAAATTTTTCTGGACTGTGACTTGAAGGCCAGCCTTGGCGTTCCTCCAAGGGGTGGGGGTGGGGCTCCTCTAGGTTTACAGAAGGGTAGGAGGAGGGGGCTAGAACTACATGAAGAATCTGTCCTCCATGCCTCCCACATGTATAGTTCTATACTCATCAACACCACAGCCAGAGGGTGGGTGGGCAAGGCAGAGAGAAGAAGGGAAAGTAATTTTTTATCCATTTGACAGATGTCGTGTTAAAATCTTGTAGGGGAAGGAGGACTGTAGGTGGGGGGAGGAGCAGAGGAGGAGATAGGTTGGAACTAATAGTTCTAATGTTGTATTAAATGTGGCCATCTGGTCTAAGGTTGTGAGAACAGGAACAGCATTTAGTAAGGTGCACTGTGACCTGCTCCTATATCTGGAGAAGTGAGAGGAAAAATAAATAGATTTCAATCAACTTAAACCACCTTGAAGTCTACTGAGCATGCCCACCCAGGACACAGGCTTGCAAAGGCTCTAGCCTTGGCAGGCATTCCAAGGAGAATGTAATTGTCTCCTGGGGAGTCCTTATGGCCCAAAAGAGAAATCTGCATTTAAACAGTCCATCAGAAAGTGAAAGATGGTTTCCAGTAGCTTATTGATTTCCCTCTTCTCCTTTGCTCCCTGCAAGAGAAAAGACATTGGCCAAGGCATTTAGCAGTGTTTCTGGTCCTTATCAGGAGCATTTCCTGTTCAGGGGTGGGTCATGTTTCTCCTGACAAAGTCTAGCACAGTCCTGGGTTCCCAGCAGACATGACAAATGGTGGATGAGCAGGAGTGGTCAGTGAGCATTCACTAGATCAGTCCTCAGGGGACTCAAATTAGCTGAGCTGGCTCCCCTTCAGACTGTGTCCTTAAAGACTATGGAAAGAGGGATGCAACATCTAAACCTAGGCTGCCAAAGAGGACACATGAGAAGCACAATCAGACCCACCCTTAGGGCCCAGGAAGGATAGCATCCGGTCTGTGTCTGCAGGAAAAGTGATTGTGCTTATAACAAAAGAACTTCAAGTAGGTCAGGTAGGCTTATATAAGAGATCCTCTGCTTGTCTGGGCTAGGTGGAGGAGGTGGGGGTGAAGAAGGGAAGGGACCCAGGGAAGCTGACTGAGGGATAAAGCATCCAGTAAGATGCTAGGGCTTGAACCAACTCTTCTTGACTCTGTCTCGGGCTCAAAAGCCTGAAAGAGTAGATTATTATACTCAGAGAAGGCCAGGATTGGAGACTCCCAAGAGCTAGCACACCTAGTTCAGTCCAACATTTTACAGATAAGAAAACTGAGGCTCTAGTAAGAGGAAGTTACCTAATGTGTCAAGTTAGTCAGCAGCAGAGCCAAGATTAGAAACCAAGCCTACAGTCTTTTAGAAGGACAGTTGTCAATTGTTTTGATTAAAAATTGTCAATTGGTAAAAAAAAAAATAGACACCTACCCCAGTATCTAAATGCTACTAATGTAGTATGTGTTTTATAAAAAATCTCCACAGAAAATAGAAATTAAATGATGAGATTAACTATTTAATATATAAAGAACTTCTAATATTTTCTCCATGAGCTTCATTTTGGAAATCAGTTTTAGACATTTTCTGGTGCTCTTTCCTCCCTCTGCTCTACAGATGTCACCCCTTGAATACTACATCCAGCACCTGCCTCACCCTCCTCTCAGGGCCCCAAACCCTGAAGCCCCAAGCCCTGGAAATGAAGGGGTAAGAACACCTCAGTATGAAGGCTAGGTGAAGACACTTCCAGTATCTCCTTTATCACCAAATGTCTTTGCTAAGGAATCTGAATTTCAAATTTATACTAAAATGAAAATGCTAGTGAAAAAAGTGGGATGGGAAGAATGGGCTCCAGGCTTGGCTTGATTGCTGACTTGCAGTATTGAACTTAAGCAGATATAACTCCTCCCTGAGCTAGCTGGACTAGGTTATCTCAAATGGAAAGTTGGGGTTGTCTTTGACAGATGCTGCTGCCTTGCTTCTAAAAGCAGGTTTTGTCAAGAGACAGAGGGAAGTTGAAGGAGACATGGAAACAAGGAAGGCAGAAGAGGGAGGGGGTGGGATAAGAAAGATCAGAAGACAAAACTTGACTATTTCAAATTTTTGCCATGGGCTACCTCTACCCAGAATAGAGCTCTAATACAGGAACGGCCTTTGGGTTCCACTGCCAGAAGGAAGAATACTGCTTTCTCCATGCGGTTCAGGCCACTGGGTTCAAGCCACCTAAAGTAGCTTCCAGAAAAGAGTAAGCAGCACCCCTACCATGTGCTAAACACAATATAGTTCTAGGTTGCTGTCATATTCAATTCACATTCATGAGCTCACTAGATCCTCCCAGCAACTCTGGGAGGTAAGAAGAGTAGGGATGAGACCTTGTTTTAAAGATGAAGAAACAGGATTGGACAAAGGAAGTCCCTCAGGTAACGCAGGAGCAGAGGCCAAAAGAGAACCCAAATCTTCTGACTCACAGTCCAATATTTTTCTAATAATAAAAAATGGCTATCATTTACTGAGTACTTAGTGTGTGTCAGAGACGAATCTAAGTTTTTACATATACTAACTTGTTTGATCCCCATTTTAAAAATGAGAAAACCATAGTACAGAAAGATGAAGTGATTGCTGAAGGTCACACAGGGCCAGAAGCAAAACCCAAGTAGTTTTGCTCTAGAACCAGGGCTCTTAACCTCTGTTCTCCACAGCATATCCTCATGCTCCTACAGGATCACAGAACCTTCAAGGTATAGCAAGGCATAGAACAGTGTGTATATTACCATAAAAAAGAGAAAAAAGAATATATTCATATATGTTTATATATCCATAGAACATTTCTCTGGAAGGACTCACTGATGGCCTCTGCAGAAGAAGCCAAGTGGCTGGAGGGCAGGGCTAGAATGAGACTTTTCACTGTGTACCCTCTTGTACCTTTTGAACCATGTGAATGTATTTCCTTTTCAAAAATAAAGTAATTTTTAAATGAGGTATCTAGGGTCAAGAGAGCTGAAGAAACTGTGTGGCTGCTTCTTGGCAGGGCTTTGGCGACTAACCGTTCCCTATTCACCTCTCTGGTTTCTCAAACTTGAAGAACAGAAGGTGTCTCTCTCCTTTTTTCTTCCAGTTTCCTCACCCTTGACATTGCTTGTCCAATCCCCCAGAAAGGCCAATACTGTAGTCATTATACAGATTTTAGCAGCACAAGTGAAAATAGCAACAGTTTGGGTTAGGCTCCCACAGCCAGTCTGTGAGTTACAGGAAAATAATGTATTAGCAGCAGGACAGATGATAAAAGACACAAAAGGCCTTCTTCCCCAAGGCCTGAGCTCCACAGACTCTTCCATCTCCTTCCTCTCACCACTGTGTCTCATTGTACCTACCCACCCTTCTCCCGGGCTGAGAAAGCAAAAATAAACAAGCTAGAAAGGCTCTAGGAAATATGGCCTAGCTTGCGAGTCTGTGGTGTACAAAGAAGAGCACACTAAGGGAGAAAAAGTCAGCCTAGCTGGATTTTAATATCCACATCAAGGCCAAGTGAGAGTCAGCCCAGATGGTCTCAAAGGACCCTCCCAGCTTTGGTTTTTGGATTTCCACTATCATCTCTCAAGAGTTGGCAAAATATTCCACAGATCAAGGCCCTTAAACATTATTTCTTCAGATACCTTTAGGCCCAACCCCTTAGGCAGTTCAGTCACACAGGGCTTCTGTATCCAGGAAGCTGTGAGGAGGTGGGGGTGGCCAAGGTAGATCAAGTGCCTTCAGAGATCCTCCTGAAGTGAATTAAATGGGCAGCACAATTCCCTCTCACAACAGCTAAGCATCTTCTCCAACGCTTCACTGCTTCCAATATGCAAGAGACAAGTAGGACATGAGCTGCTGTGGAAGGGATGACAGGTCAGTCATTGTGCCTCTCGTGGGCAAGCAGGACACTTCTGGGGAAGGCTGGGCCCCAGAGAGCCCCCCTTCCTTGCTACGTGTCAGAGACAAAGCTAAATTTTTAACATATGTTAAGTTGCCACCAGCAGCTTCCTTTTAGCACTGGAATTCATTGGGTGGTAGCTTGGGGCCATAGAAAGAACACTGAATATAATCTGAAGGCATGGCTTCTAGACCTGAATCCACCACTACCTAATCCTGTATCTTCAGGCTGGTCCTTCCTTCTCTGAGACTCAGTATACCCAACAGCAAAATGGAGACAATTACTACTTTAAAAAGGGTAGGGGTAAGGAGTTGAGAAATAGACTGAAGATAAGCTCCTAGATTACCTCCAAAGTACCTGTAATCACACCCTGGATGAACTCTTAACAGTAGTAAAACATGTTCAACATTTTACAAGGCACTTTTCACACATTTTGTCACCATGAATTCTTGCACCCCACAATCCTGAAACTTAACAGTTAAGCCCATTTTACAGACCAGAAAACAGACTCAGAAGGAATTTGCCCACAATTTATGGGATGAGGAGAAATCTGAACTTGTGCTACATAGTCTAGTTCCCTACCCACCCCCTTCAACAAAGCAGGTAAAATGGCCCTGGGCACAGAACTTAGAATAAGACACTTTATCAGAGCCAGTACTGGCACTTGAGGTTACTTCCTCTGGCAGGTGGCAGGTACAGGCCATCTGAGATTGCCTTTTCTAGTTTAGGAAGGAGACCCTATTTCTGATGCTCCCCACTTTCCCTACATAGAGTTCCTGAGGAGCCAAAGCTATATGACCACCTAAATGTTGCAAACATGTGTTCTGGGAAAGGATTGACCTGGCACTGAAAAGCATCTGTATGAGTGAGGGTGATCCAAGAATGACTCTGACCAACCTGACATCATGAGGTTGCCTCTCCCTGGCCCCCTTTTTGGCCTTTTTTTCTACTGCTACTCTGTAAGTCAGGCTCAGTAGTTGGCATGCATCGAGACCAGCTTAGGGATAGGTTAAGTACAGATCTGTTGGTGAAGAACATATACATCTGCAAAGCATTTTCTCAACTCTGAGCCTTGTCGGCGTCTGAGAGACAATACTGACGATTTTACCTATAGACCAAATAAGACTCAGACAGAGGAAGGGAACCTGACTGAGACATACCCTAAGTGGCAGAATAGCAACTGAAATTTGTGTTTCTTGATCTCAAGTCCAAAGTTCAGAAACAGATATGAGGCTGTCACAGTCAACAGTAATCCACTGGGGCTCTGAGGCTGCTGAGTATGCCAGGTCTGCCTGTCAGTATTGTCTCTCAGACGCCGACAAGGCTCAGAGTTGAGAAAAGTACTGCTTCCCACCCTTCACCCAGACCCAGTCTAGGGCCCCCTCTTCCAGCTCCAGCCTTTGGTACTAAGGGCCAGAACGGGCTCCCCAGGACACCCCGACCTGGTTTCTAGCTTGAGAAACTCTAAAAATAGCCCTCATTAGTGGGGCCAGATGGCCTAAGCTGGTGTGCCTAGGGGCAGGGCTGTGGTCATTAAGCATGTGGCTGTTTTCTCCTACCACCACTGACCAAGGAGAGGCTGAGCCTCTGCCCCCGTTTATGCATCCTACTACTTCCCCTCACACCCTCCAACTCACAATTTAGATATACTTACTCTGGTCCAAGTTGTTACTTCATTCCCAAGAAAAACAAACTTTAATATTCAGTTACTTTAGGTTTTCTAGGATATCACTTCACAATCATATCATTCCCTAATGGTTTGTAACTACACTGGGGGATAGAGGAGCAGGCTCAAGCTTTCTGCATTGATCAGTGTCAATTTATCTTCTCCATCTGCCTGTTAACATCTCAGGGCTCAGTTCTAAGTTTTGTTTGACTGGTGGAGCCTGCTATAACACATGCCACCTTGAGTATCCATTTTATTCCTGAGCTCACTGCCCTCTGAAGCCTGATTTCAGGGATAAAGATGCAGAGAAAAGTGATAGAGGCCCACCAGATGGGGCCAGTGCCCTGTTTTGCCCACTTGGAAGACTGAGACAGCTGGCTGGCCTTAGGGGTAGAATGTGTTCTGCATCAGAGGGTGTCCCATAGGGATGTGTGGGGCATGTGAGTGTGTCCCATAGGTGTGTTCAAATGTGTCTCAAGGTGGGAGAGTTGTTTGTCCATGCAAGTCCTTAGGAGTGTGTGCTTTGGGGTAGAAGTATATCTGAGTATGCATCTCAGTGTGCCCTACATGTGAGTGTACAGTTATGTTTTATATGTATCCATGTGTGTCCACACACAAATTTGCATAAGCATGCCTCACATGTGTCTGTATATATGTACCCTACCTGTGTCAAGTGTGTGCAAGTGAGTGTGCCCTATGGTTAACTGAATGTGTGTGCTCCAAGTGTGTCAATGTGAAAGCATACCCCACATGTGTGTCCCGTGTGTATCCCAAATATACTCAACATATATCTGAGTGTGTGCATAACATGTGACCTATAGTGTGTGTGTGTACATGTGGGTATGGGTAGAGGGCATGGATAGACAGCAAGACTGAACTAATTTTCCTCCTGCACAATTTGTTTCTAACAGGTGTCCTCTAAGACACTTGGATTAATCTGCTCCTAAGCAGGTCAGAGGACATGGGTTTGAATTTCATCTGTCAGTTTCTGAATATGGTGTTCATAGGTGCGTTCCCCAAGAGGATTAGCCACCACTCCATTTATCCAAGAGGCCTCAAAAATATGAGGTCTAGCAGCCAAGAGTTGAACAGAGAGACAAGACAAGGATCAAGGACCAACTATGCGACTTTGGGCAAGTCCTTGACTCTCCCCAGACAGCAGGTTCCCAAGCAGTACTGTAAGGGAGTGGGCTCATGGGTTCTTCCTCATTCTCATCCAGTGACTTTCTCAGTTTAAGCACCATGGACTAACACTGGTCCCTCCCACCACCACTACCACCACTATAAAAACACAGTGCACAGATATATGCATATGGATTAGCACCTACAGCTGTCTCGTTCTAGCTAGGCCCCCTCTAGCCCTGGACAAGCTACTGGTTGTCTCCCTACATTTGTCATTCCACACTCATTTTTCCAGTGTCCTGAGCCACCTGGAGTAAAAGGGATAAAGTCCTAAAGGCATACAATCTTCACTAAAGCTCAGGCAAAATGAGATGGGGTTTACCCAAAGCATTCCTTCCCCATCCTTTGGGATGACTGTGGGAACTAGTGATGGTACTAAGCCAGCTTTTAGGCTCAAGGCACGACCAGATAAATCTACAAAGAGAAAACCTCCAAACAGGGCACGAAGGGCCACAGGATCTAGGGCCACTCTTCTGCATTTGGCAAGGCCTCTCATGCATCCCTGGATGATATGTGGGTGGACTTATCATAGGTCAAATAGATGTACCTGAGCTGCCTATTAGTGGTTCAATGCCAACCTAGCCAGAGTTATATAGTGACATCTGCCTAGTTTTCTCTGCTATCTTGATTAACTTTTATAACAAGACATAGATAGAAACAAAGTGCAGAAGGCATCTTTAGAATGAACTCCTTGCCCAAGACCATTTGGTATGGGTGGGTTGATAACAGCTAACTATATATGCTATGCTCTTTCTAGTACACCACTGCTTTTAAGAGGAAACACTGATAGTTTCAATTTACTTAGCCATAAAATGGGAAGAATCCTGGCCTTGCTCACCTCATAGAATTGTGAGAAAAGACAAATGTGGCAGGAACAAAAAACTATACAATAGTCTTTATCTTCTTGCCCTGTCCCCGGGGCAATGAGAATTTTCCAAACAAAACAATACAGATAAAGGTGAAAAGTGCAGATTTGTTCTAATTAGGTCATTTGTCTAGAGCCTGCGATTTCTAACATAACTCTTAATCATATCATGAAATCCAGTAATGCTCATCACAAATTCTAGCTAAGGACCTGGGAGCAAAGAATTGGTTTTTAATTTCCAAGTGCCTAGGTGATTCTGGCTTGATGGACTTGAGAAGGCACTAAATAAAAACACAATTAACTTTGGCTTTCTTCCACATTCCTCTTTTATCTTTGCAGGAGATAGGGAGAAAGAAAGCTAGTTTGGTATTCATAGCACCATGTGTGGCCAGGTGGCGGGATGGGTGGAGCTAGGGGTAAATAAAAGAAAGCTTCTTATAAAGAAAAAATATCCCAGCTTCCCACCAATGACCCAAGACATGGGCTGGGACATAGGGATTCTATCCTTCCAAGGGAGGAAAGTAAAAGAGGCCTCGACTTTGTAACAGAGAGAAATGAGGCACAAAGATAATGGGATTTGTTCAAGGTCACCCAGCAACTAAGTTCATATTTGCGGCCCCTCTTTATTCATGTGTAAGCTTTTCACTAACAAATCCTTTCCAGAGAGCCTACCAAGTGTCAGACCCCTCCACTACAGCAGTCACCCAGAGATTTCAGCCTCAGAAAGTTCTCAGGGATTATCAGCCTCAATTAACAGAAAAGAAAACCAACTCAGAGAGGCTAAGTGATTTGCCCAAGGTCACAGAGCTAAACAACGACAGACAACTAGTTCAGTGATCCTTTGCTTTCTATCACACCATATAGATTTCCCTTACCATCCCTGAAAGACAAGAGCAGCTTGCAAGTCTCATGGGTCCAGGAACTCACATCCTTGCAAGGCAATGCTCTAGCTCCAGTACTGCTTCAAACATACTGTGACATGGAAACAGAGGCCTAGTGGGGAAGGGTTTTGATCAAGTTCTGGGAGCAAGGTAGGTACGGAGCCACAGCTTGCTCTTAGGGGGCCCAAGGCCATTTTTTTCTCCTGCTAAAGATCTGCCTTCCATATGCTGTCTCTCTGTCATGCATGCATAATTTCCCCTCTTCACTATGCTGTTTCCTTGGGTGAGCCCTTTCTCATTCTGAGCCTAGTTCCCTAGCCTCCAAAATGAGGGAATTGGACTCAAGACAGCTGTAACACCCCTTTTCTAGAAGATACAGCTGTCTGGAATGACTTTAAATGGCACTGTAACTTCCAGAGCTTGAGCCCAGATCAGGCAATATATGAAGATACATCCTTGAGCCTCATTTTTCTCATCTGTAAAATGCAGGTAATCCCAGTTTTACCTACTTCACAGGGCCAGAGAGAAGATCAAGTGAGACAATGTGCAAAACCCACCGAAAAGTTTAAGACAATGTGAGAGAGAGAGAGAGAGAGAGTCAAGAATCAAGCGAGCATCCACTAGCCCCAGTTGCTTTTCTCTAAATCCAAGTAGAGAAAGTGTCTATGCATGTTTTATACAATAAATCTTCCTGAGCCCTCCTATGCAGTTCAATCTGGATTCTCAAGACAAGCACCTCAGGTGGCTACAAGGTCCAAAGGAAATTAATAAATCCCTCTACTCCCTTTAGGCCCTAAACACGAAGGAGTCTCATCATTTTGCCAGTTCTGAGACTTCCCACCATGCCAGCTCTATCAAAGCCTCTCCTAGGGATGCCTGGCTCCACCATGCCTCTTTCCCAGTGCCAAAGCACCCACTGCCCAGCCCTCCTGCCAACCAGCAGGGTTCACAGAGGGAGGAGGAAGGAAGAGAGTGGGCAGAGGAGAGGCTGTGGGAGGTACAGCTAAAAGTAGATGCTGCCTTTAGGCACCACACTCTGAGGGGGTGGGGGTGGGCTCTTAGCACATCCTTCCTGCAGCCAGCTGGGCACGGAGGTGCATCCTTTCTCTCCTCTAATGAAGGCAGGCAGACAGAGAGATGAGAGCTGCCAGAACTATTCCCAGAGCTGACTATGGACGCACAGTGCTAGCCTCCTCTGGACCCCGAGGGTGGATGGCTGAGCAACACGGTGTTGCATCCAGGGCTCCTTGCCTCAGAAGAACTGATGTAGTCTGCAGGAGATTCTGTGCTCCCCCCACCCCCATCTGACTGCCTGGCACCCTAAGGGCTCTGACAGGCCTGTTCCCCTTTAGGAGGTTACATAATACTCTTGTTCTCCCAGCCTCTCTGTCAGCTCTCTCTCTCCAACCAAACCTGAGAGGGCATTCAGGTCTCTGATACAGCCAAGAGAGCATAGAGCCAGAACCCTATAGCAGAGGTAGCAGGTTATAGGGGGCAACGGCCTGATTTGATGACTCAGGAACCCAGACCCATCACTGCAACCTTGGATAAGTCCCTTTCCCCTTCAGTGCCTTAATTTTCTCACTTGTAAAACAGGAAGGGGAGAGGCACGCAGATCTCCAAAGTACTCTAATCTCTGCCCCTATGTGATTCTCTGTGTGAATCCTGGCCACATAAATGAAAGACAACCCCCCACCCCGCCTCCTACATCCAAGGTTGTCCTATCTTCCAAGAAATCTGGCTGAGCTGGGCAGATCCTTCCCCACTCTTCTAATTCTAATTCCCCTAATGAATAAGGTCTGCACTTGCAAGTCTGGAACTCTAGACTCTGTCCGCCACTTCTGTCCCAGGCCCATTTCAACCAGACAAGTTCTGCTTTTTCAGGTTTTATAGAGAAGCTTCTGGCTCAAATTTCATTTGAGAACATGATTCTTCTACTAAATCTACTCCTCATTTTAGTGACATGGAAACAGAGGCCTAGTGGGGAAGGGTTTTGATCAAGTTCTGGGAGCAAGGTAGGTACAGAGCCACAGCTTGCTCTTAGGGGGCCCAAGGCCATTTTTTTCTCCTGCTAAAGATCTGCCTTCCATATGCTGTCTTTCTGTCATGCATGCATAATTTCCCCTCTTCACTACTACTAACTCTCAACCTTGATGCTCAAAGACCAAATGCCCAGTTCTTGTCAGGGGCCTGAAACTAGCACAGAAGACTGATAAGAACAAGAAAGAACTGGCCTCAGACAAATCCCTCCCTTAATGTCTCCTTTTCCACCAGGTTTTCCCTTTGTTCCTTTCTTCAAAGTTTCCTCTTGAGTTCTGCTCTATGTCAGTGGCGGCTTTCCAATTCTCAGAGTCATGACCACATTCTGACCACAGCGTCCACTATGCAGGTTACTCTGGAAGAACTGCAAAGATATGCTGTCAAGAGGCCTGGGTTCTAGGCCAGGAATTACCACTTTCTGAATGTGTGACCTTGAGTAAGTCACTTAATCTCACTGTGCATCAGTTTCCTCAACTACTTCCAGATTTGGGGGAAAAGCCAATGAAATAACTAGGAAACTTTATTCATTTAAATTCTTATTAACTTTAGTAGTAGTATTAATTAAATGAATGGCTACTTAAAATTCTGCAGGAAGGGGTTCTGGGGTGTCAAAGCAGCCTGCCCCTTGCCTCCTAGGCTTTCCCAGAGCTATGAGGCTGGTATTTATCTATAAGAGGCAATTCTCAATTATCCATGCAATATGTCTCTTTAACAACAAATACTAAATCCCATAGCAGCATCCCCCTGACACTCAGTTCACTGTAGGGCTCCCTTCCTTGTGGGCAACCAGTATGTGCTCAATGAATACAACCTACAGTTCAGTTGTCCTAGAAGAAACCTAAGCTAAATATAATTAGGAAGGCAAGTCTATTACCCCCTAAAATCACCCTGTGCATTCCAAACCTGCTATAAGAGATCTTTGGATTACCTACTGGTTTTGAATAATATGCTTAATCATTTTGATCATTAGTATTAATCACAAAGTAAGCACAGATCATTAAAGCTGGAAGAAATCTTTGAAGCTATCTAATCCACCTGACCTTATTTTACAGATGAGGAAACCGAATTTCAGAGGGGAGAGGTAATTTGACCAAGGTCACCCAGCAAATGAACAGAATCTTCTGCACTATTATAGAAAATGCATAGGGACTAACTATTTTCCTGAAAGGTTCAAACCATCTCACAGCTGATAATTTAAAATCCAAATAGGTCCTCAGACTACTCACTCTCTAGGGTTGAGTCCTCCTTTTTAAGGTGGGCACAAGCCCCTAGAATTCATCAAGGCCCCCACAATCCTAGAATAAAATCTCACCATCTGTGAAGCCTGCCTATTCATGTGTGTGATAAGCCAGATTCAGGCTGAGCTGACATTTCCTTTGAACATAGCAGTCATCCTCATCCCTGGCTGAACATTCCTGTCACCTCAGGGAGCTTTTAAAAAAATATTGATGCCAGGGCCTCACCATGACCAACTCAATCAGATCTCCCCCAGAGATTCTAGGAATTGTTGTTAGTCTTGTTAACTCCCCAGGTGATTCCAATGTGCAACCAGGGCTGAGAACCACTGTGTAAATGGAAACAATTCAGCCAACCAAGAGAAACACACACAAAGAGTTTCCTAAACTGTTTGAAAACCAAATATATTCTTTTTTTTAACATCTTTATTGGAGTATAATTGCTTTACAATGATGTGTTAGTTTCTGCTTTATAAAAAAGTGAATCAGCTATACACATAACCAAATATATTCTTTTA
Organism: Eschrichtius robustus; assembly: GCF_028021215.1. Taxonomy (NCBI): domain Eukaryota; kingdom Metazoa; phylum Chordata; class Mammalia; order Artiodactyla; family Eschrichtiidae; genus Eschrichtius; species Eschrichtius robustus. The sequence goes on from NC_090845.1 coordinate 54,870,339, forward strand.
AAGCTAAATCTATGATGTCCCGCTTTTCCAAAGAGGGGCAAAGAAAGTGGTACACAAAACTTACAGTTGTGGCACTGACCCTCAGGCAAATTCTAGACTCAATTAGGAAACATATGGTTTGGGGGTACTGAAAAAAATTAGGGAACCCTGGAGCCTGCAACAGGATTTACCAGGGGTAAGATGCCAAGTGACTCATATTCCTTTTTTCGATAGGGTCATCGCCTTGGTAGATGATTGCTATGAAACTAGCATACATCTTGATGTCCACAAAGCATACAACAAATCCATCATGCCGCATTATCCTCATTAACATGCTGACAGGATAGATGATGGTAGCACCCAGTGGATTCTGCACTGGCTGACCAGATATACACAAAACTTAACCAGCTCCAACTCCAAGAGGCAGCTCTGATAAGTTGCCAGAGGAGCTAGCATTAACCCCATTAAACCCCATTAAACATTTCTTTGAATCAACAACTTGGATGATACTTATTCAGTTTTCAAATGATGCAATGCTAGAAGACTGCTAATCTGTTTCATGGCATTAAGGGGAAAAAAATGTAAAATGCCAAAAGCTAGAATAGACCAACCAAAAAAATAAGTTTAACTGATGCAATGCTAGAAGGAACTGCTACGTTTTGGCACAATGAAGCAAAATTTTAAAAAAACATAAAAGGCTAGAGTAATGGATCAACCAAACAAAATTCAATAAGTTTGGTTCAAAAGGCCAATTTCACAACAGCACAGAGGACTGGACTAGACAGCAAAGGCTTTGTGCCTACAGCCCAAAAGGCTCTTAACCCTGGCTGCATGTTTGAATCACCTTGGGAGCCTTAAATTTAATTAAAAAAAAAAAAAAAGCTGCCTCGGACCAATCCCGTGATAATTAAATCAGAATCTCCCAGAGTGGAGACTTGGCATGGGTACTTAAAAACTCTCCAGCTGATCTGTATGTTCACTGAGGATTGAGAACCAGTAGAAGACTGCAATATTAAATATTTCACAGACAGATCAAAGTCCCTTTGTACTTGATCCTGATCAGGTGGCACCTGGAGTAGCATGATCAGTTCTGGGCAGCACATTTAAAAAATATATATAGAAAAATTAGAGTTCTTTAAAAGGAAGGACAATTGTATGAAAACTGTAGTTCCTTCAAAATATTCTGTATTTTAGACTTCACCAATTCACACTGCCTTTCTCCTTGAAGATCCCAAATAGTGAGTTTTCATAAGACTAAAGGGAACTGTTTGATGTATATTCAAGATTAAAAGGCAACATTTTATTGAATAAAGAATTCTGTGCCGAACTGCTATATAAATGAAAGGTATGAAAAAGCACTAAAATTGAAAGCAAGTAGCTGAGGAAGCTAGTATGACTTCAGGGGTGACTCACACTCTTCCCCTTCCACCTGACTCCATTCAGCTTCACACTAGCTGGGAATGATCAACTCTGACTCTCTCCCACTCTCCATTTGAAAGGCAGACCCACTCTCCCATCCCACCAATCTCTCTTTTACTTCTCTCATCTGTAAAACCAGGAATAACAATTAGCCCTATCCACTTCACAAGGCTGATGTGATGCTCAAAATTAGAAAAGATACGGAATTGCTCTGTAAACCCTATAGGCCCATGCACTGACAAGGGATTATTAGTATTGTCATTACTGGACTGTTTCCTGAGTCTTCTCTCTCCACTAGGCCCTCCCCACTTCTAGTTTTTCCACTCAGTACTTTGGTGCCAGGGCAAAGCACCATGCCAAATACTCTTGAGTATCTATACCCACCTAATGACAGGAAATACTCTGGGTAGACATGAAAAGAGCTAAGCTTTGATCAAGGATTCCAGGAAAGCCAGAGACTCAGTTGGCCTAAACAAGTTGCAGAGCTAGAAATAAGAGCTCGAGAGTCTAAGATTCCCCACCTCCATCCCACTTCTTGGGGCAAAGCCACTGGGACTGAATCCAGATGGTCTGTGGGAGGTCTTCTGAGGAGGCAGTTATTTTTGGAGAACAGGCTCAATTCCCAATCATGTCTCTGTCCAGAGCAAGTACTCCACAGGCCAAGGAGAGCAGAGGCCAAGATGGCAAACAGAGGCAAGAAGGAGGACATGCTTTGGCAGCATCCCTGCAACTGCCAGAGTGTTTCCTCTGATCACAGCCAAGCACTCTCAGTCTAGGCCTCACCACAGGGCAGAAGAGCACCTCACCCAAAGGCTCACTGGGATCCCTCAGGTCCCTAGCAACGTAATCACACACACAAACACACAAACATACAAGTGGATGAGAAAATCTGAGTCAGGGCCCAAGCCTGTTCACCAAACCAATAATCAAACTGGCCTCTCCAATTTGCCAAGCCATCTCAGCTGGAAACTATTCAGAGACCAGCAACATAGAAACAACAACAACAAAAATAAAACAAAAAAGAAAAAGCAAATTCCACACTGCAGCTGGGCTGGGCAGGGTTCTCTAGCCACAAACAAAACTGGGGCACAGTGCAGAGGCAGATGTTACAGGTTCTGACAGATAGAGGCTGTCTCAATGGGGGGTAAAGCACTGCTCAGTTTGTTCCCACCACGCTATCCCTTCACCACCTCCCTGTGTCAGCCAAAAGGCATGGTAGACAAAAATATTTTTCAGGGCCTGCAGACCTCCTTGCACTAAAGCTAGGCTGTGAAATGGCTCATTTAATCTTAAGGAGAAGGCGGTGACTATAGAGGGATTTGAACCCAGGAGCCTTCCAATAAACAGTCCCATGGCTGGGATGCAGCTAAGCTCTGTATACCTTCTGTGGATATGTTTTCTAGGCATTTGCAGGCAATGAGGATCTTGCTCTCTATTTGTCCTCTCCCCAAAAGCACCTCTTCAAGTCCTGCTTGCCAGCTCCCCCCCTTGCTCCAAAGGCGTTGGTGCCTGGACATTTAAAGTGTGGGCTCTGGAGCTCAGCAGGAGCTGAGTGATGCAGGAGTTGCTAGGATACTGGTTGAGGACATTTTCTTGAATCCCCTAGTGGGGAGCTGGGAGCCAAAATTCCTGAGCTGGTAGCAAAAAGTTATCCTCTACAAAGGAGTCAGAGAGGAGGAAAGGGAACAAGGAACTTGGTCAGGAATAGTTGGGACACATCAGAGAGGAAAAGCCCTCTTCCTTCTAACCCACTTACAGCAGGGATGGTGGGGGAAAGAGAGGAGGCTGTATCAGGGGAGGTAGGAAAGTTTTAGAAGGGGGAAGATGAAGAGGCAGGAAAGGAAAAAAAAGTCAAAATGCAGAGGGTTTCACTCCTCTCAGCTGCATTTTTCATTTTCTCCCAGTCTTTTCTCTTTTTGCATACCCTCACAAGTCTGAAGGAGAAATGCCAAACCTTTAGGAGTCACACAAGTAAAAAGTCACCCTGCTCTCTACTCCCTAAACTCCCTTTTAGCTGCTCTAGGGTGGCCTGCCATCTGGCTAGCAACATCCCCTTATTTGCCTAGAGATAAGTTAATTTGAAAAATATTTACCCATTTCACAAACTAAATTACTGATGAAAGGGCTCTTTCAAGCCACCCCTTTAGTCTGAAGCTGTGTGTGGTAGGGGGAAAACTGGTAGGGGGGACACTCATCCATCCTAGCACCAGTCAAATCCTTATAGGCCATAGCACAAGGAGGCCTTTCAGAACTGTGAAACTGCTGTTTTTCCTCATTCCTAGCACAACCAACCCCCATCCGCATTCAGGAGTGTGCACCCCTCCCCCCACACACACACAGAGTAGGGTGTGCACACACACCCACGTACATACTGTCACACACCCTACACACATACATTCCCAAAGGCTTTCTGCCAAGGGTCTGTCAGGCACCCAGAGGTGAAGGCTGTGGCATTTCATGACACATAATTTGTCATAAACCTGGCTCAAAGACCAGCCTTGGAGAACCCTTTCCCCCTTGGGGGAAAAAAATCAAAAAGCATTCTATTGTTGTAGTCCAGTTTTCTTCCCACATAACTAGGTAAAAAATCTCTTAGGTAAAACTTAAGTTTCTCCAGATACCAGCAAACAGATATTTCCTCCCTCCCCACTCCCATCACCCCTTGATTAACATTTCATTTGCCTTTTCACTTGTCTTTCCAGTTCACCAGCCTGATTTCAACTGCCTATGGACACCCAAAATCACAGAAGGCAAGAACATAGTCCAACCATCCCCAAATGCCAGTGTTATAGGGAATCCCAAACTTACTGAGGAGGAAAAAATTGCTCAATGTCAAACAGTCACTGAACAGAGAGGACGGAGGTCTGCAGCTGCCCATCCTACAGCCTTTCCTCACTCTCCAACACTGTCTCAAAACAAAGTGCCCAGCTAAAATATCAGTTTACTTTAGACAATACTGTTGGAGCAAATGCAGGGAGGGATGGGGAAAGGGACTCACTAGATTCTCTTTGCAAAAAACAAGTTCTTAGTTCAACCCAGGGACTCCCACAAAGGGACTAAAGAGTAAATAATAAGAGTCAATGCCAGCAGACTTCCCAGATCATGCTTACACCATGGTACCAACTGAATTAAAAAATCAGTTGCTCACCCACACAGAACCATTGAGAGCACACCCTGAGGCTCAAAACCTCTTCTAAAACCATAAAATAATACTCTTTGGGTCCTGAGGTCAGGACAATTTCAAGAGCCCCCTTCACAGCCTTCAAAATCATTTCCAAAGAGTCTGAACAACAGTACATGGAACTTGAGAGCACAATGCCAGCAGATTTGCACATCACTCATGAACAGCCGCCCACATGGGTGTACAGGGAACATGTGTGTGGATGTGTATGTGCCCTGATTCATTGCTACATGAGACATAATTGGCACTCTTTCAAGTCAGGTAAGAAACAGAATGAAGAAGACCTGCCTACGTCAGTGGGTGGGGGGTGGGGGGTATTATGAACACTGGCATCAGAGACAATTTTTTTCCTGGCTTTGCCAAGAGCTTTCTTAGGGGAAACAGAAATATACAAATAATAACAATAGCAATATTAACAGCAACCACCACCACTACCACCGGATACAGACATGCAAATAAGTGTCAAATTGGAATGCTGCTTCTAGCTCATGTTTTCCAGAGCTTTCATCCCATTTCATCCAGACTTTTTTTTTGGGGGGGGGGTGCTCAAAACTCTCAATTTAGCATGATACATACTTTCATTTTGTCATGGAAACCTTCTAATTAGAAAGACTTCTGATTTTAAAGAACAAACAAGGAAGCAAACAAAACCACTTTCTCATTAGCACTAGCAAGTTCTATTTAAAATGTAGTTCAAGAACATCTTTGCAAATGAGACTACCCCAAAGAGGCATATCTAAATACATTATTCCCAAGGTAGGTAGAGAGCTGGCTTTTGTTGTTTTTTGGAGGACATACAGAGAAAATCCCCAAACTCAAATTCACAGGTACAATCTTTGGGAAAAAGAACCAAACAGTTACTGTCAATGTCTTCTCTTGCTAATTCATAAAGATCAGAGAACGCTTTTATACCCCATTCCATGATTCCAAAGAAATTGACATTTAATGATTTAAAAAATGTTTTAAAGGTGGCTTCTTTCCAAATTGGAAATTGTAAACCCTGTACAGCAAATTAAGATTCAGAGAACAGAGTCACCAACTGCCAGCACAACGCACCCCACCACATCACTTTCCAAATTCTCGCTTCTCATTAGAGACTGAAGAATCATTTTCCCTAAATTCATTCCTTGTATCAATTTTTCCCTCTAAACATCTAGTGCAATACTGTTTTCCCTAAGATGCCAGAAATGCATCATACTCTTCCCACAACCCCCCTTGCCCCAAACAAACCCAAATGCGCTTCTGATGGCAAGAGAGAAATTTTGACTGAAATTCTGTGATGGAATTTAAAGGTAGTTTTAAAGAAAACGAATTGACAAGACACCACAATCAGCAAAGCCATTGTATAAAGACACAGAGCTTGCTTCATGAACGTCACATAGGTGGAGAATGCACACACACACATGCACACATAAATAGAAAGCATTTCTTTATCAACAGTTTCACTTAAGCAATAAGCAACTACACTCACAGGCATACTTAAAAGATAAGACATAACAAAAGATTTAGGGAGAGATAATATACCAACGTCATACATATCACAGCGAGGCCATGTTGAAGCTCAAAACGCTTTCCCCCCTGAGTAAGAAAGCTTGCTCTTTCTCTCCCTCTCTTTCCCTGTCTCTGTCTCTCTCTCTCTCTCTTTTTTTTTTTCTTTCTTGGAGGTTCTCGGGATGAAATCAAAACGAGAGTTCGAAACAGCTCAGGTGGCTGGACTCCATTCAGCGCGTTCCCAGGAAAAACATGAGTATGACATTTACAAGCAGGAGGACTACAATCACGGCAAAAACGACTACAGTTTGCACATCCAGGGTCATGGTGCAATGCAGAACACTGTAGTGTTCCAGATGGGGGGCCGGCAGATTGGGAGATGTCAGTCTCTGTTCTGTCAGACTGTCCATACAGCCACCATGCTAGAAAGGAGAGGAGGAAGTCGGGTGGTTGGGGAAGGGCTGGGTTTGGCGCCCGAGTTTGATATGGGAGGGGGGGAAGGGGGAATGGGGACAGGGGTGCTTGCTTCCCCCCTTCTCAGAACTGAGCTGATCTTTCTTCCCTAGTTGAGAAATCTTAGCTTGCGCTTAAGTCGGCAGAGTCCAGCATTCTCTCTCGGGCGCCACGGAAAAGGCAAAATCCTGGCTTTCAAAGGGAAAGGCGGGAGGAACCAGAGCGAGGTTCTCCGGCGCCTGCTCAGTCTGTCTGTCCGGGGGTGCGTCCGTCCACCTGCCTGGCTGGCTACCGGTCAGTCTCGGTCTCCCCTACTTCTTCTAATTCGCTCGCTTTCCTACGCTCTCTCTGCTCGCGAAGCTCCCGGCTGCCAGCCACTCTTTCGATCCCTGCCTCGCTGGCTCTCTTCCTCTCCTCTCCCCACCCCCCAATCCAAAGACTACGTTTTTATTCTCCGAGCGACTGCCGGCGCCTGCGTGAGGCACAACCCAGGCTGCTGACAGGCCCGCCGGCCAATAGCAGGTGCCGCAGAGGAGCGTTTACTCGCCGGGGGGCGGTACTTGAGCTGGCGTGCTACCCGCGGCAGCCAATCGGAGAACCCACGGTTCCCCCAGCAGGCCCGCTTCATCCAGCCCAGCTGGAGGCCCTGGCTGCCAGTTCTGGCGTGGGGGTGGGGAGCATGTTGTGGATGGGTTGATGCAGATGAGGGGAGAGAGGAGGGAAAGGATTGGGAAAGAGGGAGGGATCGGACATAAGGGGCTAAAGGGGAGAGGGCATGGCAGGGAGGGAGGAGAGAATGAGGAGAAGACCATGAGAAGCAGGAGGAAAAGAAAAGGAAACATGGGAAGGAGAAAGAAGAAATAGGGGGATACGACGATGAAGAAAGAGAACGGTGGAGGAAAGGAAGGAAAAAGGGTGGGGAGGAGGGAAAAGGAACGGGGGAAAAAGGGATCCTTTGCAGCCACTTTGTTTGGAGCCTGGGCCAAGGAGGAAGCAAAGATGCCTTTAGGCCACTGTCTAAGTATTTATAGGCGACTCACAATTAGCTATATAAGTTCAGCAAATCAGTGCTGTGTACAGAACCACAAGGACACTCAACAAATTATCCAAAATCCAATTCTGTTTGTCTTTCTCTGATATCTCTGCACTTGCAGGTCAGATTTCCTTTCCTACTTATGGTTTCTTTACACTATGACAGCTTGCACTCTTCCAGCATACTGGGTACTAGGAAGAGAAGACAGCTTTGCAGTGGAAAACCCTCTACAAAACTTGCAGTCGGCTTGAAATCACTGCCCTGTTCTGTGTTGGTGACCTGGTGTCCGAAACTTGGGGAAAAACCCTGGACTAGAGACAGGAAGTTTTCAGATTTACTTCTAGCCCTACCTCAAGCTTGCTGTATGACTTTTGGGCAACTCCATTCCCCTCTATGGGCCTCCATCTCCCTTCTGCCACATGAGGACTTAGACCTATCTGAGAATTCAGTGAAACCTCCGAACCCTCACCTCAGAAAAAAAAAATATATATAGCAGGCTCCTGGGCCCTCAAAAATCCAGGACTAACTTATACAGAAGATCTCTAAGGGCCCTTCTTACTCTTACATTCTAGGACTGTAAACATGAACACATAGATATTGGTGGAGAGGGGCAAGAAACTAGATTATCCAGGGATAGAACAAATTAATTTCTGGAATTTCCAGCATACTATAGACTCGAAGAGGAATGAGAATTGCTCTCTATTCTCTAGAAATCTTTGAACCTAGGACAGTCACCCATTTTAACTAAGTGACTGGAAATTCTGAGTGAATGCAGGTCATAAGCAAAATGGCCCCTAGCCTTACAAGATAGAATAAAACCTAAAGAAATGTTCACTTTAAAATTTTGACTCATCACATTACCTACGAATGATTTGTGCCAAAACAACAAAAAATCCTGAATCAGATCAAGCTTCTAGATCCAGCTATCAATTTATAGGCCACACAGGAGACAGAAAAACATGTTAATTGCAATACGGGGATACAGACTGTAAAAAACTACAGGACCAACAACCTGGTTCTTTAGCAAGTAAATAGGGAGAAAAAAGTGTTATTGATTCAGGTGGAACTTGTGTATGCGTGCATACACACACACATGTGTGACATTTATGAGACAAATGGGAATTTGAACAGCCTGATAATATTAAGGAATCACTATTAATAATAAATGATATTGTGCCTAAGTTTAACAAAAGGGGGAGAATACGGGTATATATTTGTGACCTTGGATTTGGTAATGGTTTCTTAGATATGACATGAAAAGCACAAGCTACAAAAGAAAAAAAATAGATAAATTGGACTTGATCAACATTAAAAAACTTTTGTGCTTTGAAGGACACTATCAAGAGTATGAAAAGAGAATCCACAGAATGGAAGAAAATACTTGCAAATTATATATCTGATAAGGGACTTGTATCTAGAATACATAAAGAACTCTTACAACTCAATTATATAAAGAAAAATAACTCAGTTTAAAAATTGGCGAAGGATCTGAATAACACTTCTCCAAAGAAACGGTCAATAAGCACATGGAAAGATGCTCAGTATATTAGTCATCAGGAAAATGCAAATCAAATGCAAGAAATGCAAATGAAGGATATTTACTATAGCGTATTTGTAATGGGACACCACTTTACACACGCTAGGATGGCTATAATCAAAAAGCTAGATAATAAGTGTTGGGAAGGATGTGGAAAAATTGGAACCTTCATAACACTGCTGTGGGAATGTAAAATGATGAAGCCACTTTGGCAAACAGTCTGGCAGTTCCTCAAAAACTTAAACATGGTGTTACCATTCGACCCAACAATTCCACCCTTAGGTATATACCTAAGGGAAATGAAAACATGCCATACAAAAACTTGTACATGAACATGAATAACAGCATTGTTCACAATAGCCAAAAGATAGAAAGAACTCAAATGTCCATCACCTGGTGAATGGATAAACAAAATGTGGTATATGCACACAATGGAATATTATTCAGCCATAAAAAAACCGAAGTACTGTTATATGCTAAAACATAGGTGGACTTTAAAAATATGCTAAGTGAAAGAAGCTAGACACAAAAGGCTTTTATATGATTTCATTTATATGAAATACCCCTATAGTTAGGATAAATACTGTTTAATGAAGCTTTTGTTTTATTTACATATAAATATAAATGTTGTAGGTTGTGATGTAAAATATATTTCTTACAGCAGGCAATGGTCAACATAATTTGAAAGCCACTCTTCTAGATTATGTTGAGACAGATACTGGTGATCAGGACAGTACCAAAATGTAAACAACTAGAATCTTTCTCCTTGCCTTTGAAAGTGCAATCCTATCCTTTCTCCACATCACCATCTATTGACCCTTCAACCCACTGCAGCCTGACTTTCACTCCCATCATCCCATAAGAAACTGCAACTTCTCGTGAATATAAACAAATGACCAACTTGTTGCTAAATCTCATGGCCAATTTTCCATCTTTTTCTTCCCTGACTTTTCTCCCTCTTGACTCCATTGATGCCTTCCTCCTTCCTGAAATGCTCCATTTGCCTTGGGGACACCATCCACATGACCTGTCTGGTTATATTTTCTTTACTTCCTGCTTGGGTTCTTCTTCATTTAGTCATTAAGGGCATGATTTCTCAAAGTTCTTCTAATCTCAGCCCCCTTTTCTTCTCATTCCATACTTGCACTGAATGATGGACCTATCCATTCCCAAGGCTTTAACTACCTACCACCTACATTACACACTGATGTACCTCCTTTCAACAAAGTTACAGGACACCAGTGGGGGAATAAAATAGGTCCCTGCCTGCAGGGAGCTTACAATTCTCTGCTGATAACCCCTAGGTAGCTCTCTTGAACTCCAGAGATGAATCTCCAACTGCCTTCTGGACATCTCCTCCTGAATATCTCACAAGAATCTCAGACTTGATAAGTCCAAAAGTGAAGTCATCTTCTCTCACCCCTGCCAGCTTCCTCTTTCCCCTGAGATCCCTGTCCCTTAGGAATGTCACACACAGAACTAGCCTAAAACCAAGAAGATACCCATAAGTCTTGCTTCTCCCTCACCTTGCTACTAGCTAACCAGTCTCTAAGTCTTGATGATTCTCTTTCTCCTTAAGGAATGTGTCCTCCCTCTCTCTCCCTGCTGCCAGCACTGTGGTCTCTTGTGCAGCTCTCTCTCCCCAATTCAGCTTCTACTCTCCTGAACAAATTATCTCTTTCAAAAGCAGTTCTGCCCTTATCAATTCTATGGTGGATACTATATATTGGTTGCTGCGAATCCATGCCACCCCCCTTCTAGCCTGCCTTCCTATATTGCTGAAAAGCTAAAAACCAAAAACTACAACAACAACAACAACCTGTCATTTCTCAGACTCCTTTGCATCCAGTGTTCTGGATGTGATTTATTTCTGCCAATCATATGCATATGCACAATATTTGGAAGAAAAGTGATAATGCAGAAACCATACTTCTGCTGTTTCTGGTGACAAGTAGAGTGGTGGGGTTTTAGGGTTTTCTGCAGCCGTGCTATGTTTCCATAGGTCCCAGTGTCTGGACACTGGCTTTGTGTCTTTGTACAAGCAGGGAATGAGACTTTTTAAAAATTTTATTTATTTATTTATTTATTTATTTATTTTGCTACTGAGGATTTGGAAGGCATAATGTTACTCTAGTCAATAGTTAAGGCAGTGGCAGATTCCTAATTCCTAGATTGCAAATCAGGTGAAGTGTTCCCAAAGCTCCTGATGCCTCACCTTCCTGCTTGTGGCAGAGAAAACAGCTCCTCTGGTGTTGTTCTGGGAGTCATTCCTGGAGGCCCAGTCTAAACCTTGTCCCTTCAGCCCTTCAACAAATTTTGTAAGCACCCAATTTTCTATATTAAAACTCTGCTGAAAAAACTAGATCAATTTAATTTCTGCAGCTAAACCCTGGGTTATACAGCTCCTCTGCTCAAAGGTCTTCCATGGCTCCCCACTGCCTTTTAGGGAAATTCTGCAGCATGGCATACAATGCTTTGCCAATCTGGTGTCCTTTGCCTGACACTTAGCAGGTGCTTCATAAACATCTGTTGAATGCACGAATGTCTCCTTCATCCACTTGTTTCTTCTCAGAGAACTGTATCTTCCAACCACAGAAGGCAAGACGTGATGAGACCTCAGAGAAAATGTACTCTAAACCCTCATGTTCTAGGTTAGGAAACTGAAGCCCAGAGAATGAAAGTAAGCTACACAAGATTACACAACTAATTTCTGGCACAGCAGAAACCAAAACTCTTATTTCTTGAATCTCGAAAGTACTTCTGAGAGATTTCAGACTTTGGAACATGACATTTGATCCCAGCCTATTTGCGGTTAGCTTTCTGCATAAGGTGACCATTCAACTCTGTTCACAATTTCAAAAAATTAGATGAGGCTCCCACATTTCAAGAAGCACTGCCCCACCAACAGGTGCACCCACAGAGAGATGACCATCTGAACACAAAGCAAGAAGGCGGCCATCTGCAAGCCAAGGAGAGAGGCCTTGAAAGAAACCAACCCTGCCAACACCTTGATCTCAGGCTCAGAACTGTGAGAATATACATTTCTGTTGTTTAATCACCCAGTCTGTGGTACTTTGTTGTGGCTGCCTTAGCAAACTAATGTAGAAAAGCTATCAACATCTTAGTGATCAGTTTGGCATATGCTGGAATAACATTAATAGTCACTTTAATCGTTTTATTAAAATTTATTCTGGATGTCTAAAAAAAAAAAGGATAACCAACAAGGACCTACCGTATAGTACAGGGAACTCTGCTCAATATTCTGTAACAACCTAATTGGGAAAAGAATTTGAAAAAGAATAGATACATGTATATGTATAACTGAATCACTTTGCTGTACACGTGAAACTAACACAACATTGTTAATCAACTATACTTCAATATAAAATAAAAAGTTAAAAATAAAAAAGCACTGCCCCAACCTCAAAGGCAGCCCTTCTGCTAAGTATCAAGGAATCACAGAATCTCTTGGTATAGCAAAACCCCAATTCCATCCTTCAATCTTTTCTGCAACATCCTCATCCAGTTTTAGCTCCAACACACACAACAATGGTGAGGTTCCTCTCTCCTAAGGCAACCTGTTAGTCTTTGGGACAATCTCAGTTGGTGGGAAGTTCTTTCATCTCTTTGAGCCAGATGCTATCACTATTTCTATCCCAGCCACTGCTGAGGAACTAATCACTCCATGAGATAGTCTGGAATATAAATGTTCCCAAACTCACATTGAAATTACTATAAGCACCCAGTATATTTCTCAGGATCCAAAGGGCCCTCATTAGATAATAATAATAAGAGTTAACACTTATAGAGTACTTACTCTGAGCACTGTTCTAAGCCCTTTACATATATTAATTATTTTAATTCTCACAACAACCCTATGAGGAAGATACTATTATCGTCCTTATTTTACAGGTGAGGGGACTGAGGCATAGTGTTTAAATAACTTGCCCAAGGTCATATGGCTAGTCAGTGGTAGCGTCCAGATGCAAACCCAAACCAGTCTGGCTCTAGAGCCTATGCTTTTCAACACTATGCTGTATAAATGCCACTAGGTGACACATGTTCCACCTTCCAATAGCATCTGACATGATGTCTCCTGGGTCACAGGAATAAACTGTTTCAATATCCTGACTGGAGTCCCAATGGCCTACCACCCAGGTATATGATATCTAGGTCTTAAATATTTGCCTTCTCTCAGGGAAAAGCCAGTACTAGGTTGTCCTTTGCCCCTCATGGTTCAAACAGCTCCCAAAGCCCCACTTCTGTCAGGAAGCACACCCAAGGAATGTTCCACATTTTGTCCTGACCCCTACTGCTACTCGCTTATTTGCCATCCAACTCCCACCTCAGCCACCTGATAATCCCTGATATTTGCCACAGGCAGCCTGAAGATATTGAATCCTGTCTGTTCATGTTCTTGGTTACCTATATGACTAGATGCTCTTGCACATTCATGAATGTCAGCTCTATTTAGGAGAATCAGTTCCTTGAGGACAGAAACTCTTGGTTAGTTCAGTTATTCAGCACAGAGATCACCACACCCCCCAAATCAGTTAAATTCAATAAGCAGTTATTTTGACAGCTAAGGGGTACAGAGAGCCTCTCGGGAAATTTACAGTCTAGTAGGGAAAAGAGTCACAAACACACATAATTTCAATGTCATACAGTAAAATATCCTAAGCACAATCAGATAATGAATAAAGTTGTTGTTGATGATTATAGAACAAATCATAGAATTTCATACTTGAAATGGGAAAAAAAGGTTATTTCCTTCCAACCTCCCTTTGTAGGAATTCTCTCTACAGTATATGTGATGGGGTAGGGGGAGTGGAGGGGGAGGAGGAAACATCTACTTTGGGCAAGCATGGTGCTAGGCTTTTCAACATGCCATTTTATTTAATTCTTCCCAGAAGCCCAAAAAGAAGTAATTGTTATTGCTATTTTAAACAGTAGAAAACTAAGGTTAAGGATGTTTACATCATTTGCTCATAGCCATACAAGTAGGATGTAGCAATTGCAAGGTTTAAACTGAGATCTATTTCCAAAGCCCACCTTTTTTTCTCCACTCTCTCTGATGAGCTTTGTTCAGCAGCCACTGGAATATTTTCAGTAACAAAAAAGAACTCACCCTGAAGCTTCCAAAGCCATTATTCATTTTGAGCTAAAATTCACTATACTATGGCTTCTGTCCATTTGTTAGAGTGCTATCCTCTGGGCGATGCAAAAAAGGTCTATCCTTCTAAGCAATAGTCTTCTTAAGTGTTTGAAGACATCTATCATGGCTTCAAACTCTTATTCCTCCTGAACGCCCACCTTACACACACACACACACGTGTTTTCCAAGATAAACATGACCATTTCTTTAAGCTATTCCACTGGTGGCATGGTTTACAGTCCCCTCCCCAGGCTGGTTGCTTGTCAGTTTGTCCATACATCCCTCAGAACACATATCCAGGTGGGAGTGACAATGGGGAGTATGGTGAAACTGTCACCTCCCTTATTCTAAACACTGGATCTTAGGAAGAGCTACCTGTGAACTCATGTTCACCTAAAATGGCTGATACTTGCATGTGTTGCTGTGCCCCCACAATGCCTTGAGAAGCTCATGGCAAAGTGAAATAAGCAGTGGAAGAAAAGCTAGAACTTTTGGATGTAAATCCAGCCTCTGCTTCTTGGTAATTGTATGACCTCAAACAAGTCCTTAAACTTCCTTAAAACTCAAAAGGCTATGACTTGTTTTCAGTTGTAACTTAAAATAAAGCATTGGTTGTTTTAAAATTTCAACAGCCTTGCCAAAGTTGTGGCAGGCATGGAGTTGGTCCCAAGCGGGGTACTCTGAGGAATTACTGAGTGATTAGCTTAAGTTAAAGAATAAAGTTGCATATAATTGTGTGGTTGTGGGGGTGCCATTTTACGGGGAAAATCAGACACAGGATTAAGAATTTGACTCTGCCTGAGGACTTTTCTCCTAGCTATCTAGAAGTTTAGCTCTAATTACATCTCTTCAAAAAGAGTCCATCCCTGACCACCCTCTCTAAAACTGAACCACGCCATCACTCTCTATTCCATTATCCTGCTTTTCTTTCTAGCCCTGAAATGTTATATAATTATTGGTTTATTGGTTTATTTTCTCCCTTTATAAAGTGTAAGCTCCATGAAGGTAGAGACTGTTTTGCTCATTGCTGTATCTCTAACACCTAGAACAGTGCTTGGAATTCAATAAATATTTTTTCAATGATTAAATAACTAAATGGTGAATGAATGAATGAATGAATGAATGAAGACCAAATCATAGTCCTGCTGATTCACAATGTAGGACGTAGAGGAAATGTATCATGGAATTATTCTCTGCTGTAGCCTGAGAATACCAACCTTTGCCCTGCCTGCCCTCCTCCAAGGGCCTTCGTTAGTCAGAACTTCTCCAAAAGGGACTAAAAGTTCCAGATTACAGGCTGAGAATTTCAGGACCTCTTTGGTTTTCTGTTCCTTGTTGGCAGAAGCCATTCTAGACTGCCACTAAGAAGGAAGCCCTTCCCTCAAGAAAAATTGTCTATAACACCCTCCTGTGGCCAAAGACTGAATACATCTCTGAATAAATACCCAGGAACAGCAATTTCCTCCAGTTCCTTTGCATGCATCTATCTCAGGCCTATTTCTTTCTCTCTTTTTGGGGTGGGGGGGAGGTGCTTATTGCAGTTCTATTTCAAGCAAGCTAGTGGGTCAAACAACCTGACTCTACGCAGGTTAGAAAAGACTGGTTGGAAAAGAGCAGTGAGTCTAAAAGCCCCTTCAGAGGAAGTACAATGCTTTCATATCAGGCTCAATATCTTTCTGGGAAAGTCAAACCCAATAATGCATCAATTCAAGGTTGGGATGGGCAGTGAACGCTTCCCTGAGGACTAGTGTTTAGTTTTGGAGCCTAATCTCCTGGACAGTTCCATTTTGGGGCCTCATGACTCATTCAACCAGCTACCCTTCTGACTCCTATGTCCAAGTTTATTTATTTACAGGCTTCATTTAAACTGAAAACTGCTGAGCAGTAAGGACACTAAGCATTCATCATCAAATTAAACATGGAGTTTTGCTCAGAATAGATGCCTGACAAGCATTACATAGATAAGCAGGTAGATCGGTAGATAGGTAGGTAGGTAGATGATAGGAATAAGTTGAAACTGCAGTAGGAGGGGAGGGGATTAGTTCAACTAGGGAGTTTGTAAGATGCTGGATTATGTGTCAGAGGGAGTCTAAGGATTTGACTTAGGAACTGTATTTTCTATAGAAGTCCAAGGTAGTCTAGCAGTGAGGCTCTGAGTGAAGATGTAAAGAGAGTTGGACACTACCAAAGACTGGTAAAGAAAAGATGTGTGCAGGACACACAGATGGATAGAGGCTTGTAGATATTTGTGAGGGCCAAGATGAGACTTCTGAAGCTCTCTGTGGACTGATATGGAGATATCTCAAAGATACATTATGTGCAAAAAAGAAATATGCAGAATTAATATTGTTACTATTATCCAAGGCAATCTACAGATTCAATTCAATCCCTATCAAAATACCAATGGCATTTTTCACAGAACTAGAACAAATAATTCTAAAATTTGTATGGAAACACAAAAGACTCTACCCAAAACAATCTTGAGAAAAAAAGAACAAAGCTGGAGGTATCACACTCCCTGATTTCAAACTATACTACAAAGCTACAGTCATCAAAACAGTATGGTGCTGGCATTAAAAACAGACACATACATCAATGGAATATATTGGAGAGCCCAGAAATAAGCTGACCCTTATATAGTTAATTCACCTACAACAAAGGAGGCAAGAATATACAATGGGGAAAACAACAGCCTCTTCAAAAATGTTGTTGGGAAAACTAGACATTTACATGTAAAAGAATCAAACTGGACTACTTTCTCACACCATATACCAAAATAAATTCAAAATGGATTAAAGACTTGAATGTAAGACCTAAAACCATAAAAATCTTAGAAGAAAACATAGGTGGTATGCTCTTTGGCATCAGTCTCAGCAATATTTTCTTGGAGATGTCTCCTCAGGCAAGGGAAACAAATGCAAAAATAAACAAATGAGGCTACTTGAAACTGAAAAGCTTTTGTGCAGTGAAGGAACTATCAACAAAACGAAAAGGCAGCCTACTGAATGGGAGAAGATATTTCTAAATTATATATCTGATAAAGGGTTAATATAAAAATGTACAAAGTACTCACAAGACTCAATATCAAAAAAAAGAAACAACTTGATTGAAAAGTGGGCAGAGGACCTGAATGGACATTTTTCCAAAGAACACATACAGATGGCTCACAGACACATGAAAAGATGCTCAACATCACTAATCATCAGGGAAATGCAAATCAAAACCACAGTGAGATATCACCTCACACTTGTCAGAATGACTGTCGTCAAAAAGACAACAACTGACACTGTTGGCAAGGATGTGGAGAAGAGGGAATCCTTGTGCACTGTTGGTGGGAATGTAAATTGGTAAAGCCACTATAGAAAATAGTTCCTCAAAAAATTAAAAATAGAACTTCTACGTTGCCCAGCAATTTCACTTCTGGGTATATACCCAAAGTAAAAAAAAAGCACTGATTTGAAGAGATATATGTACCCCTATATTCATTGCAGCATTATTTAGAAGAGCCAAGATATGGAATCAACCTAAAGTGCCCATCAATAGATGGATTGATAAAGAAAATGGGGAATATTACTCAGCCATGAAAAAATGTAATCCTGCCATTTGTGACAACATGGATGGACCTAGAGGGTATTATGCTAAGTGAAATAATTCAGACAGAGAAAGAAAAATACTGTATGATTTCACTTATATGTGGAATCTAAAAAACAAACAAATGAGCAAACATAACATAACAGAAACAGACTCATAGATAAAGAGAAAAAAACTGGTGATTGTAGGGGTGGGGAGGGGGGAGGGGGGGAGGGGATGAGTGAAATAGGTGAGGGAGATTAAGAGGCACAAGCTTTCAGTTATAAAATAAATGTCATGGTGATGTAATGTACAGCATAGTGAATATAGACAATAATATTGTAACATTATTAACATTGTATGGTGGCAGATGGTAACTAGACTTACCATTGTGATCACTTTGTAAAGTATAAGAATATTGGATCACTACGTTGTACACCTGAAACTAATATAATACTGTAAGTTAATTATACTTCAGTAAAGGAAGTAAAAAGAAATACGCTGAATAGTATATAAAATGTGTGATTTTGGGGGTGAAAAAGAAAGAAAATAAGAAAATATTTTTGTATCTGCTTATATCTACATAAAGAAATTCTGGTGACCTCTAATGGGGGAACCTGGGTGGAGAGGGCTCATCCATTGTATACATATTAATAGTTTGTTTGATTTTTTAACCATGTGACTGTTATATTCATTAAAAATTAAATTTTAAAAATGTTAAATATGCTTTGTGATCTTTTTTTTAAAATTTTTTTGGTGTTGACTTTTTAAATTTTTTTTTATTTTTGGCTGTGTTGGGTCTTCGTTTCTGTGTGAGGGCTTCCTCTAGTTGTGGTGAGTGGGGGCCACTCTTCATCGTGGTGCGCGAGCTTCTCACTATCGTGGCCTCTCTTGTTGCGGAGCACAGGCTCCAGATACGCAGGCGCAGTAGTTGTGGCTCACGGGCCTAGTTGCTCTGCGGCATGTGGGATCTTCCCAGACCAGGGCTCGAACCCGTGTCCCCTGCATTAGCAGGGAGATTCCAAACCACTGCGCCACCAGGGAAGCCCATGCTTTGTGATCTTAATAAGCTCCCTCCCCCTTTCTCTTTCTCTCTGCTTCAATTAACCCGACTACAAAGAGCCCTACACTTAGAAGGAAGCAGTATAGCTTGAGAGTTCAGAACACAGGGATTAGAGTCAGCTTGCTGAGCTTCAACCTTAGTTCTGACAATTGTTGGTTGTATGACCTTGAGCAAGTTACTTAATGCTTTGAGCCTCACTTTTCTCATCTTTAAAATGGGGAGAATGGTATAATGCCCTGGTACTCATTCTGCCCTTCACTTTAAGCAAGCCCCAGACTCTCAGTACTGTAGTTTCCTCACATGAAAAACAGGGAGATTCTTACGACTCTTGGTGAGGGTTTAATGAGTGAATACATGTAAAGCGCTTAGAACAATGCCTGGCACATAGTAATGCTCAGTAAATGCTAACAATTACTATTATTTGAGAGTTTGAATATTATCTTTGCCCCCAACTTTAGGCAAAAAATATATTTTCTGAGCCTCAGTTTCCTCATCTATAAATAGAAGAAACAAATAATGCCTACCAAAAAGATGATGAAATCATGAATTTGAAAGTGCTCTATGGATTAAAACATTTGGTTAAGAAAAGAAGAATTGTTATAGTAGAAAAAGGTGAGGGGGATATTAAATGAAGATTCTACTTATTCAGTGCTCCCCATCTCACCTCCAGCATTCTGAATGAGATCATATCTAAGCAGCAAGTGGAGGTCTTTAAAGGTCATGAGTCATTTCTGTATTAAATGTCAGAAGATTAGTCCTGGTTCCCACTTCTCTAAAGCAGAGTGGTGAAAAGGGGCTGCACACCAGTGGTTGCCACTCCATCATGAGATGCTAAATGTTTCTGTATAACTGTTCTTATTTCTGGGAGGTGCTGAGGTTCATTGATTCCTCTGCTATCCTTAGCAGCTTCTGTGAAAGGAAAGAAAGTTGCCCTCAGTCCTGAAGGCTCACTCTCCCCTCTCCATACATATAACCTGTTTATGAAGTACAAAATAAGTCACTTAAGCAGGAGTACCAATTCTCCAGATCACAGCAAACAGTGCTTACAGGCTCATTTTATGATATTATCTGGTTTGCACCTCACAACAGCCCAAGAAGGCTGGCAAGGAGTGAGGGGTAATAGTTCCCACTTTACATAAGGGCAACACTCTGCTTCTCAGAAGGAAAGTGACTTAGCTCTCACCACTTCATGGGAGAATGGAAAGAACAAAGAATTAAAAGCCAGAAAACCCAGTTCTGGGAAAAGTACTTTGGAATCTGTAAAGTTCTATACATTTGGGATTTTTAATAAACTGTCATGCCAGGGCCAGGACTATAACCCGAGTTTCTTGTCCTCTAGACCAGAACTCTTACTGCACTGATGATGGAAAAGAGAACAGCAAATAAGAATCAAGAAAAATTATCCCCCAAGAGTAACTGCAGCTTACATTTAAATAGAACTTCACAGCTTCTTAAATAGGCCTTTTATCACATTTCAACCTCATTGCAACCTTGTGAGGGAAGTGCAGCTAGAAATAGGAAACTAAAATTTTAACCCCCCCTACACATACTTCTTATCCCTCTTCCCTGCTGTATTTTTTCTCCTTAGCACTTAGAACATAGTATATGCTTTTTGGAATCATTTGCTTAGCATGTATCTACCCTAGTAGAAAATCCATTCCACAAGGACAGAATTTTTGTCCGTTTTGTTCACCATTCAGTGCCTAGGACAGTGCCTGGTACATAGCAGATGCTCAATAAATATTATTAAGTAAGTGAATTAAGTGTCTATGTGGCTGTGTGCATGTGTGTGGGGGAGAGAGAGAGGGAGGAAGGGAGGGAGGGAGAGAGAGGGGGAGAGGGGGAAAGAGAGAGAGAGAGAGAGAGAGAGAGAGAGAGAGAGAGAGAGAATGGCCCCATTTTGCATATTAGTAACCTGATATCCAGAAGAGTTAAGCAATTTTCCCAGGAAGGACTTCTGAAGCTTCCCATTTCAGCCTGTTCCCTTAACCTAACTGCCTGGCTGGTTCAGGGACATCTTACCTCTGCAAAAAGGAACATTTACTGCAAATACCTCTGCCTTTTCTAGGGCCAACTTCAGGCATGGTTGGCTACAGGCAGCCTGAGGTTCTTCTCTTTCATCAGTTCACTCATCCATTCCACAAATATTCACAGGAGTGCCTGCTATGTACACAAAAGGCATTCTGCCAGGCTTCATTGACCTTTACACACCCAAATACATTTGTCTCACAAACACTCAAATGGGTTCCCTGAGTTTTCACAATCTCTGGTATTTATAATGGTGAGGGAGGAAGGGGCAAAAGTCATTTGAGATCTCAGCATGTGGCCTGAGGGTCCTGCTCTCTTCCACAACCTACCTGGCAGTTTCATGCCTACCTCATAGGATTGTTGGGAAGATTAAACTAGATACACATGCAAAAGACTTAGAGCAGTGCAGTGCTTGGCACAAGGTGAACGCTGGCTTGGTAAATGTTAGCTATTATCCTCAAGCCCTACTGCATTCATGATCTTATTGCTGATACCCCTTACCTCTGGAATGAAGGAAGCCAAGCAAACATCCACTCCTGGCAAGCGGGGAGAGTAACGCTCAAGGAACTACTATAGAATTACAGATCTATTTCTCATCCTGGCTCTGTTTGAAGATAGATGTGTGGAAAAGATACTTCATCTCTCCCAGTCTTAGTTTCCCCAATTTTTAAGTATAAAGAGTGTTGTGATGCCCACATAAATTCACATATGTGAAGGTGCTTTGAAAATGCAAAATACCAAAAAAAGTGAGGGATTATTATTGTATTAAAATAATAAAGATGATCATTAATTGAAACCTTGCTATGTGAAATACACTGTACCAAGTGCTTTACATAGATTAATTTCATATTTACAATAGTACCAATGACCAGGTACTACTATTATTTCAGTTTCACTGATAAGTTGTGATAGTTAATTGTATGTGTCAATTTGTCTGGGCCACAATGCCCAGATATTTGGTCAACATTATTCTGGATATTTCTGTGAAGGTATTATTTTGGGTGACATCAACATTTAAATCAGTGGACTGTGGGTAAAGCAGATTATACTTCACAATATGGGTGGGCCTCTTCTAATCAGTTGAAGACCTTAATAAAACAGAGACTGACCTCCCTCTAGCAAGAAGGAATTCTGCCAGCAAACGGCCTTTGGACTCAGACTGCAACTCTTCCCAGCTTGCTGGCCTACCCTACAGATTTGGGATTTGCATCTCCACAATCACGTGAGCCAATTATTTAAAATAAAACTCTCTCTCTCCCTCTCCCTGTCTACCTCTGTGTGTGTGTGTGTGTGTTTAGTTATTTATAAAGTTGACTCTTGAACAATGCAGGAGTTAAGGGTGCTGAGCAAGAGCACAGTTGAAAATCCACGTATAACTTTACAGACAGCCCTCCTCCATATCCACAGTTCCACATCCATGGATCATATAGTACTGCAGTCCATATTTTTGGAAGAAAAAAAATTCACATATAAGTGGACACACGCATTTCAAACCTGTGTTGTTCAAGGGTCAACTGTGTGTGTACACACACACACACACACATATCCTGCTGGTACTGTTTCTCTGGAGAACCTTGACTAATATATAAGGAAACTAAAGCTTAGAATGGTTAAATCCCTTGCCCCAAATCACACAGCTAGTCAGTGGCAGAGCCAGAAACCTAGGAGTCATCTTCCATATTTCCTCCTTGTTCTATACCTCTCTCACTCAATCCAGCACCAATTTCCATTGATTCTATCTCCAAAATTGTTGTCCAATCTGCCCTCCTCTCCTCAGCTCCAGTGACTTCATTTCTGCAGCAGTATCTCAACTGGGCTTGCCATCTCCATTTTCACCCTCCTCAATCCATTCTCTATAGCCTGCAAAAGTCAACTTCTCAGATCATAAAGCAGATCACACCATTCTACTGCTTCAAATGCTTCCTATTGTACTTAGAATAAATAGCACTTGTCAGTGCCCAGCACTATCACGCACACTGTGAGCATTACTCAGTCTTCACAATAACACTATGGATAGTACCATTATTATCCCCATTTTTCAGAGGGCATAACTGAGGCACAGAAAGGTTAGGTAACATGTCCAAGGTCACTAAACTAATAAGTGGCAGAGTCAGAATTTGAATCTATGCAGTCTGGTTGAGAGTGTGCTATTAAACACAGAACTATACTGTCTTTGAGTATAGCTGATGCACACCTTTCCTGGGCCTGCAAGCTCCCTGGGCCTACAAGGTCCTGTGTGAGCTGGTCCCTGTCTGACTTTCTGCCTTCCTATCATACCACTTGCCTCCTTTTCTGCCTGTGCTCCAGCCATACTGGCCTTCTTTCTATCCCTCAAGCATACCAAACTATCTCAACCTTAAGGACTTTGCATATGCAATTCCTGTTGCCTCTCTCAAACTCCCCACAAACTTCAATATCTCATCCTTTATTTTTTATTATAATCCAAATTTGTTAGGATTTTTCCCCTACATAGCTGACTCAACTTAAGTGTCACTACCCCGGTATGTCACACAGGCCCTTTGACAAAATGTTTCCTCATGGCAATAGGACTTCTTAGAGCTAGCTGAATGCATTTATTTTCCCCCACTGCCTAGTTTCCATTACTGAACAGTTTAATCACTTGCAGAACTAGTCATATTCTAACACACACACACATAAAACGCCCCCCCACACCAAAAACAGCACAATGAGCAAACTTCTCAAAACAATGGGCTAAGAAGAAGCTCCTCTCATCATGTCATGGGGCTGTTTGGGGGCCTTTTTCAGTCCCTCCTCAAGCAGAGAATTCAGGAAGCCTTGGGCTGGGGTGGGAGGGATATTTCCTTGTGAATGAAATTCCTGTTGGATCTCTTGGCACTCAGAGAAGAGTAAAGTTGGGTCTCATCTTCTGAGGGCTGAATTCAGGGCAGTAGAAAAGATCATATTCTACCCATCCAAGTGTACATCCCCTCTGTCCTGTTAGGAATAATAATTCTTCCCCATATGGGTAGAGAACAACAAAGTTCACACAGCCCCTTCCTGTCTACTCACACATATGATTCTCACAGCAAACTGGGAAGATGAGTGAGACTATGTGATGGTTAATTTTATGTATCAACTTGACTGGGCCACAGGGTGCCCATACATTTGGTCAAAAATTATTCTGGGTGTTTCTTTTCTTTTTTATTTTTAATTGAAGTATAGTTGGATATGGGGATACTTTTCCCAGTTATACTCACTTTGTGGTCTTGGGTAAGGCACCCTCCCTATTTGAGACTCAGTTTTCACAATCTATAAAATGAGTGGTATTAAAACATTTTGTGTGGGAGGTAGGGAGAACACAGAGAAAGCAAAACCCTTTTCCAAAATCGTAAGCAACAACCTAACATATGTAGCAAAACCCCAGGTGCTCTGGATAAATCAAAAGTAGGAGACCCGAACTTCTGCCTGCCCCTGCCCCCCTCCCTTTAGGCACTGCCATGGTAACCCTACGGCTCTAAGGCAGGGACCTGCAAACCTTTTGTGTAAAGGGCTAAATAATAAGTATTTTAGGCTTTGCAGGCTATATGGTCTCTGTCACAACTACTCAAATCTGCCTTTGTATCATGAAGGCATAATGAGCATGGCTGTGTTTTAATAAAACTTTATTTATGGACACTGAAACTTGAATTTCATATAAATTTCCATGTAATTTCATATACGTGTATCACAAAGTATTGTCCTTCTTTCAATTTTTCCCAACTATTTAGAAATGTAAAAACCTTTCTTAGTTTGTGGGCTGGATTTGGCTGTCAGGCTATAGTTTACTGACCCTTGATCTAAGGAGTTGGGCTAAATTATACCCAATGTCATCCAGCTTGAACATTACAGCTGAGGCAGCCCAGAAGCAACATGAGCACTGTAGAAAGTAAAGCCTGAAATTATACTGTTGCCATGGAAATTCCAGAAAGTAGATAACAGAGTGGACTGGGTCTGCTCAAGGGTAGGAGACTACCACAAAAAGGAAAAAGCTCAAATTCTGATCTAACCCCTCACTTTCCCAGGCTGATCAGCATTTTAAACTACTTGGTAGTTCATCTACTGTCAGAACTTCAACTGTGACCAATGCCTCCCAATCTTCCTCTTAGCTCAATATTTAGATCACCAACTGGCCTATTGGATATCTCCCATTTGAGGCTGTTTAAACATCTCAGACTCAACTTGGCTCAGACTGTACTTGTCATCTCCCCTCTATAAATGCTCCTCTTCGTTTTGCATTCCCCATCTCTGTGAAGGATATCACCATCCACTTGGTCTCACAAGAAGACTGTCACTGGGGGGAAGTAAAGGAAGGCTAGGGCACATCAAGTTTTGATTGATACTTCACCAGATTGATGGCAGTATTTTTACTATTGGCCACATCTATCAGGCTGTGGCTCATAGTCCAAAGCTGAGTTCAAGCCCTAAGTTTCTGCATCTCTACACTGGCACACATACATGTGGATTAACTGTGACAATAACTGCAGGTTGTCTTCCAATGGCCCCTTCTTCCTTTGAATCAGAAACCTTGCCCCTGATTGTTAGCTGTGCACATAACCAGCCAGTTTACATAACTACATTTCCAAGTTTCCCTTGCAGCTGGGAGCATTCATGTGACTCAGTTCCTACCAATTAGATTTAAGGAGAAGTATTAAATAGGACTTCCTGGAAGGCTTCTTTCAAAAGGAGGGTCAAGTCTTTTTCCTCCTCTTTTACCCTCCCTTCATGCTACCTAGAATGTGGATGTTAATAAATGTTCTGGAGCTTCAACACCCATCTTGGATCATGGAGCAACCTCAAGAATAAAAGCCAAATGCTAAGGATGGTGGAGCAGAGAAGTCCCTAAAGACTTTCTGAAGGTACCATATTGGCCCAGATATGCCTATATTCTGACCTATTTTATGTGAAAGAATAAAACCTGTGTGTTTTAAGCCAGTGTGAATAGATTTCTGTCATTCATACCAGAATTAAATCAACCGTTAAACTTACCAGTTGTCATTGTATCTTACTTATGCAGAGATTTCCACCAACTCAAATGTTGTGGCTTTTATATAGGTAACATGAAATTTGGCATGGAATTAGTTCAAGATTCCATATTCTCCAAAGCGGTGCCATACCAAGGGTGGAGCAATAGGAGTAGAAAACCCTTAGTGCAGGCAATGAAAGAGTGTACTAGCTATAGAATTTTTTTAAGACTAAAAGTCAAAGTGTACTTTTATTATCACTATGCGCCAGCAATTTAAAATAATGCCAGTAACAAAATACTCCTCCTTGAAAAAAATCTTTTGTTGGTCAAAGCTCTAAACAATTGTTGTTATTACTGAGTTTTAGTAATATATTCAATACATGAAGTTTCAAATTAGTACCTTTGATTACTTATCCTTTAATAATATTGTACTCTACATGGAAGTTGATTCAGAGTCGATTCAGCTGATTCCAGTTATACATTTGCCACCCTCCCACATACACACAGATTTTACATGTGTTCCCTTAGTTCATTTTAGTTTGGAAAGGTAAGCTTTGGGTGCATTTCATGTCTGCAAATTCTTCTGGCACTATATGTTCCAGAATTTAAATAGTAGATTTGAAGCAAACAATGATAGCACAACAATTGTAAAGTCAAAGAGACAATGTAATTTATTTCAATTCTGTCATCTATGTGACCAATTGGAGTTTTTATTTGTGCTTAAAATATAAAGCAGAGAAGACAATACAAACTGTAAAGTGTAGTATATTTGTTCAATAAGTACACATTTTAGATCATACATGAGATGTTACTGAATTTGAATATCTTTAAAATTGAAGTTTATTCTTCTTTTTCATTGTTAATTATTTGAAAATTAAAAAAACACAAATCAATAAAATAATTATTAGTACTGATTAGTACATGATTATTACTGAAAATAATTTTGTCACATAGAGGAGAGAGTATTAAAAATGAGCCATTCCAGATGTCACATATGTTAAGTGTATCATATCTTCAGAGTACTAATAATATACTTAATATTCTCCAGAATCCCAGAACGCAAGAGACTGGTTCATTGGTAATCCACACAGAATCAACCCTCAATTAGCCTCACTAGAGGCCAGGAGCCCAAAGCAGATCATTGGATCATTGACATAGACACAAAATTCCCTTGCACCCATCCACCCACTCTGTGTTCATTCTAGCTTCACACTCAGCCATTCGAGATTTGGATGGGTGGTCAGAAAGGAGAAAGACACAGACCATCTACAATGCTGAGTACAGCCCTTTCATACAGATTATCATCACCCTGGTCCAAGCCACCATCGCCTCTAGCCTGGACTATTCTAAGACCCTCCTCACAGGTCTTTCCTTTGCCCCACTACAATCTATTATCCTCTTAAAAATTAAGTCAGATTATGTCCCTATCTGTTCAAAACTACCCATCTCACTCAGATTAAATGTCCCCAGGACATTGGCCTCCTTGTGTTTCTTAAACAAACCAGTTGTGCTCTCTCTCTCTGGCTGTTTCTTATGGCTAGCACTCTCTTCACCTAAACATCCCCACAGACCTTGTTCCTTCACTTCCTTCACATCTCTGCTCAAGTGTTCCTTAGTCAGAGAGGCTCTGACTGATTTATCTAATATATCATCCCAGCCCTATCTCTCTCTATTCTCTTACCAGGTTTTCTTTTTCTTCTTAGAGCTTAGCATCTCCTGACATATTGTGTAGTCATTTGTGTAATTGTTTAGTGAGCTCCCTTGGCCCTCAGAATGTAAGATCCATGAGAGCAGAGAATTTCTTTTTGTTCACTGCTGCGCCCAGCACCTAGATCAGTGTCAATTCATAGTAGACTCTAGGTTTTTGTTGAATTAATTATTAAGCTCAATAGATCCTATGAGATAAGTTACTTTGTCCCCATTTTATGGGTGAGAATACTGAGAATGGAAGAGGTTTGACAATTGTCAAGTGTTTCAGAGCTGAGAAGTATAAAAGCCAGGCCCCTCAATGTCAGACTTGTGATTCTGAGACCAGCTTTCTTTCCACTCTAGGCATACTGCCTAACCCAGCACAAACTGCCATTGCAGACACAAGCTATGAATAAATACACTGAACAATTTACCATCAAAAGTGAGCTCACAGTTTTTTTAAACACTATCTACTGAGATGGAGTTTATTCTGTAAAATGCCAACTGATGTTTTACTGTTCAAGGACCTTTGTGTAACATGTGACACTTGCAATCAGTTACAGTAGTCAAATGTTCAACAAAGAAATCTCACTGTTATGAAGAGCTCAATCTGGATTTCAAAGGCTTTGCAAATGAAAGAACAAGGAGCAATGACCTTTTGACTAGCCATTTTATAAAACAGTGGCTATATATATACTCCTATTTTTTCATAACGAACCATTAGTTAAATTTTACCCAACATTTACTTCTAGGAAACTGAGAATCTCAGACCTGGAAGGAATTTTGGTAATCATTAATAGCCTCATTCAATAGGTGAGAAAACTGAGGCTCAAAGCACTCCTGTTAAACAGCAGGGCCAAGGTTAGAAGTTTCCTGCCTTCCAGGCTATAATAGAATTTACTACTCCTATCATCTCTTGAATTCTGGCAAATAGTTAAATAAACGCTTTCATCATATAATATTCACTACTTCAGTCTCCTAAAAATATTATGAGATTTCTCCATCAATCTTTAATTACGTAGTCTCCACAAGTTTTCTGTTACTCTCTCCTTTCTCACACACAATTGGCAAAACTTCAGATTTCTCCATTAACTTAATCTGTTGTCAATGGGTGGCTCTGGACCCCTATACTACAATATATTTAGGAGAGGAAGGAGGTCTCACCTAGACCCTGCTGCTAGAAATACTAGGACTGTCATGGGTTTTATTCAGGAAAAATTCATGGCATTAGTTCATCATGAAGGAAGTTCTTTACCAAGATCATGACTCTTTGTTCCTTTCTGCCTTTATCAGCACCATTTGATGATTCTGTGTAGCAGTGGAGAGGGACAGTGACAGAGAGTCAGGAGACTCCTTTGCTGGACTCAGTTTTGCCTTCATGGAGCTGTGTGGCCCTGGGCAAGTCTCTCCCACTCTCTGGGTCTCAACTTTCCTGGATGGACAACAAGGATTTAAAGGTCTTTTCCTGCTCTATGGTTTTCTGGTCCTACAAACATTTTAAATAGCTTTATGGGACCCCAGGGAAAGAGGGAGATCTGAGAAGAGTCTCTTGAAGCCCTGGCAAATACAAACTGAATGACTTCAAGAACCACTGAAACAGAGGTCTAAGGAAACTGCAAGGAAGGGAAGAGGACAACTCCTCTGAATACAGTCCTAGCCCACACGAGATTCCCTCCTCCTTTCCAGAACGGGAGCAAAAAAAGGAGTTAAAGATCAATTTTTGCCCAACAGCTTCAGGCTACTTTCCTTCAGCTGTAAGTTATGGGTGGCAGTGCAGAAGTGTGGGCTGGCATTGCCATCAGTGCCTGCTGACCCAACCCAACTGCCCTCCAAGACCCTCTTGCCCATGCCTCCCAGCTGAGGACAAAGGCATGGTGGCCTCCCATGCCCCAGAGTCCCTGACCAGACTTGAGCTACCCCTGGCTGAGTCAGAGAGGCATCAAGATGCAGCCACCACTTCCTCTCTGCAAAGGAAGTCATTCCAAGGTCTCCAGGTGGAGAACGGAGCATCATGGCATACAATGAACTGTTGGAGGATGATACTAAACACACACACAAGCACACACTCCTTGGATGGGGGTGGGGGGGGAGAGCTCTCCTAACTGAATGGGGCCCAGATCCATTTCCAGAATGGCAGTTTCTGTAGCTGTCTCTCCTTGACAAAGCCCCAAGTGTGGACAGGGTGACCCCAGCCCAGGCAAGGAAGGGCTTCAGGACTCCCCCAAGCAGCTTCCCTGAGAATGGCTCTCTGGCTCGTCCCAGGAAGGGGATACACGCAGCTCTCCCATACTGCCCCCTCCACAATCCCAGGCTTTGTGACTACCCCCTCCCTCCCAACCCCGTGCCATACCCCCCAATCCCCCCACCCTCCTGCGAGACTAACTGCTCCCAGAGAGCCCCTCTACCAGCCCCCTTGCTTCTCCGGTCTTCCAGGTGACCCCCCCACTCGGGGGTGGTAAGAACGGGGACAGAGAAGGGAGGGGGCTTTCCTCGCAGGCAGGCAAGCAAGGGCTCCTAAAATGGCCACAGCAAGCTTGCTGGTATCTCAAGGACAGCGGAGAGGGAGAGGGCGGTGGGCAGAGACTAGGGGGCTCACTGCCTGGCGGCTGGTGAAGGAGCTGGGGGTGGGGCTAAGGGACTGAAGCTCAAGCTGGGGAAGCTGCGGTTATGTGCACTCACCATTCCCGATCCACCCCTTATCCACTGCATGGTGCTAATGAAGTCCGGCTTCTCCAAGGCCCCGGTGGCTGGCGCGGGTTGTCTCGGGCTGGCTGGGCTGGCAGGGCTGCAGCAAGCGAAAGCCCCAGCACCCCCTCCCCCTCGCCTCCTGCCTCCTTCACAGCCCTACAGCCTAATCCCCTCCGCGGCGGACCTCGCCTTCATTCAGGTTGTTCCATCCCTGCAGGCAGGCTCTGCCTTTCTGCCCTGCAGCTCCCGAGGTGCTTGGCCTGGGGAAACGTGGGAGGGGGGTTCCCCACCGACTGCC
Source organism: Eschrichtius robustus (assembly GCF_028021215.1). Lineage (NCBI taxonomy): Eukaryota > Metazoa > Chordata > Mammalia > Artiodactyla > Eschrichtiidae > Eschrichtius > Eschrichtius robustus. The sequence continues at coordinate 54,900,886 of NC_090845.1, forward strand.
TTTGTCCCCTGCTGAGGCTTGAGATCTGGGAGGTGGGGTGCAGGGAGAGGATGTGGGTGAATAACCTCCGCCCAGGAGAAGGCAGCTGCCACCTCTGCCTGCCTCCGGCTGCGCTGGAGTTAGATGCTGTTTATTGTGGGGCTCCCCAATTGTGTCGAGTCAGCAAAAGTCCTTTCCAAAGTTGCCAGAGGTGTTGGGCCAGCCTTTTAAATAATAAGATCCTGCCCCAGTGGAGCTATGCCAGCACTCTCCCGCTTCCCTCCCTCCAGCACTCCCTCTACATAGTCCCCTGGGGTCTTCTCTCCTAGTGCTACTCTCTTGGGGATTTCATCCTCATTATCACTTTCACTTCTCAGAACAACCTTGTGGAGGCAGGCATTAGTATCTCCATCTTACAGATAAATAAATAAATAAATGATGGAGGAGACCTATCTAAGGTCACATAAAAAAGATAAAGTCTCAACTTTACCCTCTGCTGCTTTCCAGGCTTCTTTTTGCTATCATTCATACACACACACACACACACACACACCCTCAGGATTCTTCCTCACACCCTCAGGATTATAAAAGGTAGCTTGTTGATGAATGAATTTTCCACTTGCTTGTTTTGCTGAGAATAAGTCAAATGAACACCAGCAAAACAGGCAAACGGAGAAACCACCCATCTCTTCATGATGCCTCTAACTCTGGGCAATTCAACCCAGGCTGGCCTCTTTGTGTCTGCTGGGAGTTGATACTGTTGGTCACATTCACACCCATTATCATTGCATATAGTCTTACAATAACCTTGTGAGGAAGACATAACAGGGAGTGTTAATTAATTAGTCCCCTATTACAGACATGAACATTGAAGCCCTGAGACTGAAAGATATTTGCCCATGGTAGCACGACCAAACAGGACAAGAATCCAATGCTCCTGACCCACAGGGAAGTTCAGGCAAGAAAGGGATTACAAAAACAGAGGTTGCAGCTACAGCAAGAAGGAATTAAAATATGACATCAGAAAGAAGTGCCTGAAGGTGAATGGTATGAAGATATCACTGGCCCCACACACCACCTTATTGTCCTCTACTTCCTAGCAAACTCTCCCCTCTTCATCCAAGCCATTGTTTTGGCGAAACAGCTGGCCAAATATCAAAGCAGCTGCCTTAATGAGCACCCTGTCCTGGGAGGGGTATAAGCAGAAGGTGAATTGTCCTTTGGCAAGGGATTCCTGAATGAAATGGGAACTTAGCCTGGGTGACCTTTCAACTTCCTCCCAAGTCTGATGGTTCAGTAATCAGAAATTCTACAGTGTCTCCTCACTTTCTCACCTTGGGGCCTTCATTCACACTGAGCCTCTTGGATGCGCCTCCCCTGCCAACCAGCCCATTCAAGCTGTCATGACTCTTTAAGATCTCTTTAAGACCTGGCACTAAGCACACAGCCTCTAGAAAGCTTTCCTGGAATACTCTAAAACCTGATTTTATCATCTTTCATCTAACTTCTGTAGCACCACCATTTAGCTTTCTCAACTGAAAATTATCTTTTACTTGTTGTTATAGGCTGAATTGTGCCCCCTCCCAAATTTGTATGTTGAAGTCCAAACCCCAATGCCTCAGAATGTGACTATATTTGGAGACATGGTCTTTAAAGAGGTAATTAAGTAAAAATAAGGTCATTAAGGTAGGCTCTAATCCAATATGTCTGGTGTCCTTATATGAAGAGAAAATTTGGACACAGGTTGGTATAGAGGGAAGACCATGTGAAGACAAAGGAGAAGACAGCCATTTACAAGACAAGGAAAGAGGCCTCGGAAGAGACCACCTTGATCTTGGACTTTCTAGCCTTCAGAGTTGTGAGAAAATAAATTTATGTTGTTTAAGCCACCCAGTCTGTGGTACTTTGTTATGGCAGCCCTGACAAATTAATACATTGGTCATGTATACACTTTTCTATTTATTGTCACTTAAGTGGAAATATAAGTTGTTTTTTTTAAAACTGGGGGCAATGAATTACTAACCTTGCTATCTCCTACAACAGTGACTGGCACATAGGTGATATCCAATAAAACCTGGATTGTCTTTTAATGGATACATTCATTAAACAATATTATTGAGGTCCTATGTGCCAGGCATTGGAATAGCTACTCAAGATACAAGACAAAGTTTCTCATGGACTTTAAAATGTACTTAAAGTGGAGAAGAAATAAACAAAAAATAAGTATACAAACAAGATAATTAAAGGTTGTGATATATGCTCTGAGGAATATAAACCAATTTCTGTGATAGTGAGAAGCCCTGGGATTATAGAAGTTGTCTATATCAATCATGATCCAGTCAGGAAAACAGAAGCCACTCTAGATCTTTTAAAGAGAGAGCATTTAATACAGGGAGCATAACACATTGTCAAAACAAAGAAGCCAAATAGGGGATGGTGAGGCAAGCCAGCATTTAGCAACCACAGAAAACTGCTACCACTCCTAGAGCTAGATGGTTAATGGGAAAAGGTAATGTTGCCAGAACCGAGAAACTGGTGCTAAATTGAAGCTAAAAGCATGGGGTGGGTGGCCTGATGGTGCAGATGCCATGATTGGAGGAACTGTCCAACAGAAGCTGGAGTCATTGAGGAGAAGCAGCCACTTCCAGAATATACCTCTCTGAAGCCGGAGGTAAAGGAAACACCCTGGCTTCTTCCCTCCTCCTGCCCACTAATCTCCCACAGGTGTCTCCCATTGGACAAAATAAGTGAGACAACAAGGGAGCATAAAAAATTTAGTTTGCAGGAGAAGAATGGAGAATGGATCTGAGGGCAAACATTCCAGTGTTAATGTATGTGCCTAGAGACTCTTGTAGAAGAACAGATGTTGATCGCATAGGCATAGACACTATTGAATCCATTATGTCTGGAGTACCTATTTGCCTAAAACATATGAGCAGTTAGAGGTGTTATAATGTAGAAGGTAAGAGTATAAGATCTGGGGCCAGAACTGCTTGAATTTTATTGACTTTGGTACTTACTCAGGCAGGTATTTAATGTTCTGCATCTTGATAGTTTTCTTATCTGTGAAATAGGGGTAATAATATTGTCTACTTCACAAGATTGTTTTGAAGATTTGATAAATTTGTCCATGGAAAGAAAGCACTTAGCACAAGGCCTAGCAACCAGTAAGCATTCAGAACAGGTTAATAGAAATATGGAAAAAGAGTTTCCACAATCTCTGTGCCCCAGACCTCTCCCTTGAAACCCTGTCATCTCTCAGAAGCCTAATTGGTATTTAGCCTGGCATCAGCTCTCAGTGGACAAGTGCCAAATGCTGTCCTCTTTTCAGCCATGAGCAGCATGAGGAGAGAGACAATCTTAGGTATGTCTCCAGCCTAGTACATTCTCTTTATTTGAGTCCATTGTGATTCAAGGAGCCCAGAAACAGGCTTCTGAGGGCAGAGGCACCAACCCAAGCTGGTCTCCACCTGCTGTGGCTGTGGCTTTGGGCAGAGTTGAGTAAAGAACTGAATTCACTACAGTTGGGTAACCTGGGGCAAGGGCCCAGTTTCTCTGTATCTCAGGTTTCCCAATTATTTAATGAACACAGTAATTGTCATTTACCTAATAATGTTAAACAATCACTTATCAATGGATATCAAAGTTGGCAAAGATCTTCAAGATTATCTCCTTCAACATTCTCATTTTACAGACAATAACATATAGCCCCCAGGAGTAAATGGGATTCCCAAAGTCACAGAGTAATTTAGCGGCTGAGCTGGAATGAGACTCAGACCTTTGATTCTTGAGTGAGTGGAATGCAGCAGTGAAAAAGGATAAAAATTAAAAGTATACAACTACTATAATGCTAGTATTGAGAGCCTAATGCTAATATCCACATTATAACCTATGTTATCTTGACAAAATGATATTAGGTACATATATCACTACGTATTCTTATTTACTCATTTGTAAATTCAATAAACGTGTGTGTACTATGTGCCAGGCATAGTGTGTTAAGCACTGATTATATAATAACGAACAAGACAGACACCATCCATGCCTTCACTTCTATCCAATAAACAAGTAAATGAGGTAAATAAATATGCTAATACAGATGGTGATAAATGCTATGAAAGAAAGAAAGTGAAAGAATAGAGAGTAACTGTGGGGGAAGGGAGAATTTAGATAAAGAAGGCCTCTTCAAGGAGATGACATTTAAGTTGAGGCCTATAGGCTTAAAGTGAGCCAACCATGTAAAGAGGTAGTGGGGAAGTATTCCAGGCACAGAAAACAGAAAGTCCAAAAGTCCGAAGGATTGAATAGGCTTAGAGTGTCCCAGGAATTGGAAACCCAGTGAGGCTGAAATGGTAGAGAGAAGGTAGAAGAGTTGTAGGAGACATATTTGGTAGAAACATGTCATATAAAGCCTTGAAAATTATAGTAGAGTGTTTGTATTTTATTTTGAGAACAACAGGGAGAGAGCAGAGGGAGTTGAGGGGTTTTAAGCAAGAGAATGAGTTGGTCTGATTTACATTTGTAAAAGAGCACTCAGGTTGTTATATGATAAACAAATTGAAAGAGGGACAAGAGGTTGAAGCTGTTGTAGTCATCCAGGAGAGAAATGATATAACTTGGGATGGAAAGGCTGTGAAGATGATGAACAGAGGTAAAAATATTTGAGATATATTTTAGAGGTAGAAACAACAGAACTTGGTGATGGGTTGTATGTAGAGTGTGAGGGAAAGGAAGGAGGAATTAAGGATGACTCTAGTTTTTTGGCTTGAACAATTGGGTAGATGGTAGTACCATTTGCTGATGTGAGAAGACTGGAAGAAGCACAGATTTGAGGAGGGAAGGAAATCAAGACTTCTATTCTGGATGTAGTAAGTGTGAGCTGTACTTTAGTCATATTATTAGAGGAGATGTCAGAAAGACAATTGGATACACAAGCCTAGAGCTCAGGAGTGAAGATCTATCAGGAGATATACATTTTGGAGTCATCCTCATGTAGATGGGATGAGATTATCTAGAGAGAGAGTGTAGGTAGAAAAGGGTCCTGGACCGAGTCTTGAGGCTCTCCGACAATTAGACTAAAGTTGAGTAGAGAGGGAGGAGTCAAAAATGGAGACTGAGAAGTAGTGGTCAGTAAGGTAGAAAGAAAACCAGAAGAAATCTCATTCAGGTGAAAAAAGTTTTGAGAAATGACACTAAGTTGAATGGATGATGATAGAGATATGACCATTGTATTGGTAACATAGTCACAGTCATTGGCCTTGACAAGAGTAGTTTCATTAACATGAGGGTAACAGAAGTCATACTGGAGTGAGTTGAGGAGTGAACGAAGGAAAAAAGAGTTAATGAAGGTAAAGAAGTGGGAAAGAGTATAGATAACTCTTTGAAAAATTTTGCTCTGAAGGGAATAAGAAATAGGGAACATTTGGACAGGTATATGAGGTCAAGGAAGTTGTTCTTTTTTTTCAATTTAAACAAGAGTTTAAGAGCATGCTTATATTATGATGGGAATGAGAAGGAAAGGCTGATAATATAGGACCTTGCTACTTGAAGCATGGTCCACAGACCAACAGCATTATCATCACCTGGACACGTTACACACAGAACCTCAGGCCCCAGCTCAGAGCTACTGAATCATAACCTGCATTTAACTAGATCCCCAGGTTATTTGCATGTACGTTAAAGTCTGAGAAGCACAGGTGCAGCAGAAGGGTTACTTGCAGGAGCAAAGTCTTCGAGAAGGTGATAGGGAAGGATCCAGAGCATAAGAGATGATACTTTCTCTTGATAGGAACAGAGCCACTTCCTGTACTCTAACAAGAAGGAAGACAAAGAAAATGGGCAACGGTGCAGGTGCTGCTGGGCCTGTATATTTGGTGAATGAAGAGAAGATATGAAGCTGAGAGAGGGGTATGGAAGGAGGAATCATTGGAAGTTATAGGAGAGAGAAGCAACTATGAAATAGTCCTCTAAGAGCAATGGTTCTCAACATTGGCTACACACTGGAATCACAGGGGGAGCTTTAAAAAACACTGCTATCTAGATCTCACCTTCAGGGATTATGACTTAATTGAAATGAGGTATATCCTGGGCATCAGTATTTTTATAAGATCCCTAGATGATTCTAATATGCAACTAAAGTTGAAAGCCACTCTCTCTAAGACAAGAAAGTGAAAAAGTAAACATATTAGGGACATGTAGTAGAGTTTTCAGGAAGTGTTGAGTGCCCAATTGAGGCTTGTGGTAAAGCAAAGTCAATCAGCTCAACTGTGGGACTTTTACTCAGTCTATTTTGCTGCTCAAGCACAGGTATAGAAAAGATAGCTGGTTGGGTGAAATCTGGGGTAGATTTTCCAGGAACACACAATGGGAAAAGAAATGGGAAATAATGTTGAAAGTATTTTCAAGGGAGTGGTCACAACAATGGACCAGGGAATCTAAGCTGGACAGAAGGGGAAAAGAGGACATGAGAAGGGGTGATGAGTATGGGGTAAGGTTAATGGGATGGTGGGGTCAGTGAATTGGAGATCTTGATGATGTGGAAGAATTGCTGGAGTAGAGGCCCCAGAGTAAGTGAGCTGGAATAACAGGACAGTGACCAGAAGGGAGATGCCTGAAATTGAGATTCTGGAGGCAATTCATTTAGTTACTTGCTATAACAAGATGCAGGATGTTATCACAGGAGTTTTCTGACTGAGGTGGGGTGAAAGTGAGGCCAGGGTTGAGTAGGTCATCTACAGGAATGTTGAGGTTAGACAGACCAGAGAACGATGAAGACAAGTGATGGTTCAGGAGCTAAAGTCTTCAATGAGTGAGGAGGAATGTCCAGAAAGACACTCTGTCAGCCAAGAATTATGCTTAAAGAACATACTATGTGGCAAGTTCTGTTCTAGATACTGGGGATGCAGCAGTTAACAACACAAACTGGGTCTCTATTCTCAAGAAGCTTATATTATAATGGAGATATTTAGACGTTGAACCCCCAAAACAATAAAGTAATATTAGGTACTGAATAGTTATTATGAAAGTAATAAACAGGGTGATATAATAGAAGGTAACTGAGGAAGGAGGACACTGTTTTAGCTAGGTGGCCAAGAAAGGCCTTTCTGAGGAGATGACATCTGAGTTGACACCAGAATGATGAGAAGAAACCAGCCATGCGAAGATCTGGGGGAAGAGCATTCCAAACAGGAAGGGACAACAAAAGCAAAGGCCCAGAATTGGAAATGAGACTGATATATGTGAGGGGCAGAAAAAGGTCAGCATGGCAGAATGTAGTGAAGCATAAGACAGTGGTGAGAGATGATGTCAGAGAAGCAGGCAGGGCCAGAATATCAAGAGATGAAAGTAAAAAGGAAGGGACAGTCAGTAGCAGAGGCAGATGGCTTGTGCTTCCAAGGAGCTGAGAGTTGTGAAGTCAGGAGAGGAAGAAATGATAAACATGATAGATGTCATGCCAAATAAGCTAGCACAGGGAAGAATTTAAAGCAAGATGTTAGTGCAATAGGAAAGGTGTATATAGGTATATACCCAAATATAATCTGGCCTAGACTTTGAGAAGAAAAATCAAACTGGATAAATTTTTAAGCTCGTCTATACCCTTGATACCACTCAAAATGTGGACCTCAGACCAGTGGCATCAGCATCACCTAGGAGCTTATTAGAAATGCAGAATCCCAGGTCTACCCCAGACCTACTGACTTAGCACCAGCATTTTTACAAAATTCGTAGTGATTCACATGCACATTAAAGTGTGGAAAGACCAGCTCTAGACCAAACTCCTGTCACTATGTTGGAGTCATTGAGGTAATTTTCCTTGCTAAAAAAAGGATAGGAAACATCTTCATCTGTATTTGGATGCATAATTAATAGTCAGAGATGTTGAGAAAAGGTAGGGTTCCTGATTTGGGGAAGAAGGTTTGCTGAACATGTGGACTCCCATTTCTTCTGTGGGAACGTCATATAAGACAGTCACTTACCTAGGAATGTAATTCCTCATCCTTAAGTTCCCCAAAGCAGCTCCCTGACCTTGCAGACCTGAGCCAGTGAAGAGACCCAGTGGATCCCAGAGACACTTGAAGTAAGCTCTTAAAGTAGCTTCAAGCAGCCCAGGGAAGAGCGGGAAGGAAGTGGCCACACTTGCCTTTCTTCAGGTCTCAACAGGCAGAGCCCAGGGACAGGGTTCAATGAGTTGCTACAAAAAGCATCACCCTGGAATGTAAGAGTACTTGGCCCAACTGCCTTTCCCCAAGGCCGCTTTAGCTTGATCACAGGGACCAGCCAGATGAAAAGCCTGTTCCTTCCTCTGTGGTAAAGACCCATTAGTTACTCTCCTCCTCTAAGCTCTCCATGGACTCTTTACTCTCAAATTTGGATAAATGAAGTGACTTCAAGTTCATCTCATCCATCCCCTTTTCCTAGCACTCACCTCTTTCCTCTTTGTCTCCCTCTTCTCTTTCTCCCATGCCATGCCTTTCAGCCTCAAACAACTTCCTATTTATCTAAGGAATTTGCTTTCCAGTCCACTAGTCATTTTTAGTACAAAGGCAGGAACTGAAATAACTGCATGAGGAGTTACAATTGGATGAGTAAAATTAATCCCCATCTGAACAGAGGTATTTCTTAAACAACTTGGGTGGATTCAGGACCTTGCAAAGCTCGTGAACAATATGTATCTGCTCAAAGATTCTCTGGCAAGCCAAACTCACATGTTAATGTCCAAACTTATGAAGTGATGAACTTCCAATGATTGAAGGCATACAAGTAGAGTCTGGAAGAGTACCTGCCAGAAATGCTGTAGAATGACTCTTCCATCCGTGGAAGGCTGTGTTAGAGAACCATGCAAAGAAGTCAGTGAGCCAAGATGAAAAAAGCACTGGACTGGGAGTCGGATGAGTGCTGAGTTACTGTGTGACCTTGGGCAAGCCACTCAGTCTTTTCATCTGTCAAATGGTGTTGTTAGAGTCTCTTAATGCTTTTTGACCTGTGCTTTTATAGAGCGTAGAGAGGGTCCTTCAGAGGCCTGCCCTCTAGAGCTCTCTGACCTTTAGCTTCTCTACCTCTCCATAGTTCCAGGCAAATTCATATTGGTATGCTGTAGGAATGGCTGTGTCTGTGGAGGGATGTAGTCCATGCAGAGCAGTGCTTTTCAAATTTTAATATTCATGGATGTTCTAAATGAATATTCTGTTTCAGTTAGGTCTGGGGTGTGACATGAGGTTCTGCATTTCTAACAGACTACTAGGTGATACAGATACTGCTGGCCCATGGACCACACTTATAGAAGTGAGAGGCCAATAGAAAGAGCAAAGAAGCAAGAGCCATGGCCTCCAGCCCCAGTTCCCACTGAGAGCTTCTTTGAGGAAACTACTAAACGTTCTCTTCAACAGGCCTGCTAAACCATTCTCCACGGGGGTGATAAAAGGACAAGAAGAGACTCTTCCAGCCAGAGGAGTGCTTCACCAGGAAAAGCATTATAAAGAAAGACAGCAAGGTGTCCATTTAATGGAAGGTAAGGTTCCTTCAATAGGACCTGCTCCCCTACCCCCATCAACCTGGATGACTTGAGTCACCTCTCAGGTTCCAAGTTCTGTCTCCTGAACTCCAAGGGAAACTTGTTTTGTTAGTGAAGGTGCTGAGGAGGGTCAGGGGGAGAAGAAAAGGAGGGAGAAATAGGAGGAGAAAAAGAAGAGGAGGAAGATGAAGAGGATAAGTAGGAAAGGAAGAGAATGAAGAAGAGAGGTAAAAGGAGGAAGTGATGGAGGGAGAACAAGAAGGGTAAAGAAGGAAGAGGAGGAAGCAGTGGTGGATGAGGAGGAAGGAGAAAAGGGGAAGAAGAAGAGGAAGGAGGGGGAGAAAGAAAACGAGGAGGAAGGGGAAAGAGGTGAGCTTAAAAGATCAAGGTTAAGACTTTTCCTAAAGTCTCCTTCCTTGCTAGACTCCATCCTCATCTGGGTCCTCTTCACAGCAGGACATCCTCACAGCAGGATCCTAAGGTCCCTTTCTGGCTCTAAAATTCTATGATCTTCTGAAATGCTATGGCAACACGATGAGGTGACTCCATCCAGCCTGGCCTCCTGGCTTGCCTATGATGAACTGTCTCTTTTCCTCACCTGTTACCCAGCAGGAGCCACCCACCCATACCCATGTTTCCTCTTTCTGGTATGGGTGGATTCACAGAGTTCATCAGGCTTCTGTGGAAGCCCTGGGGTGAAGGGCAAACCAGGAAGGAAGAGAGAAGGCATCACCTCTACATACATACATATAATTAGTTGCCAAGTCCTGTTGCCTCTGCCCCTACGGCACTTCCTCTGTATCCCCTCCTTCCCACACTTATAACAGCTGCTTCAGGTCAGGCCTTCATTTATTTCTCTCCTGACCATCATATCAGCTGCCTAAGTGCCAACATATCTCCATTTTTGCTGCCTTCCAAACCATTCTCACACTGCTGCCGGAGTTAGAACCCTAAAGCATTACTTGATCCTCCTCTGATGAAACATTTTTAAGATGAAGTTCAAACTATTTAGCAAGATATTAACAGTTCTCTATAACTTGGCCCTAAATCTTCTTCTAAATACTCTTTAGTCTCTCTACATATCTACATTTTCCAGCTCACATGCTTTTAAAAAAATATATCGTCTGAGAAATCTTTCCCCTACTTCTGCTTGTTTAAGTCTTAGCCATCTTTCCAGGCCTGGTCCAAAAGCCATCTCTTCTATGAAGCTTAAACCCAAGTTGAAATCCATCTCTCTTTCTCTGCATGCTCACGACATTTTACTGGCACCCTTTTTCTGTCACTTGCTACTGATTGTTTTACGTAGTTAGATGTTTATTAGCTTGTCTCCTCCACATAATTTTGCTTCCCCACAGCCTCTGGCAGAGCACTTACTGTTGAGGGCTCAGAAAATGTTTGTTGAATGAATTGATGTTCAGATAAGGGATAAAAAAAAGTGCATGGGTTCAGAGAAGGGCAGATTCCGAACCCATGCGGGGTCCAACTTTCACTGGGCACTCTAAGGCATACTAGGGGTGTCTCCATCTCCCCCCAACCAATGCTCCTCTTGATTCTTCACACTCTGCGATCAGAATGACACCCCTTTGGAACTGGGGACATTTTGGAGGTCTCTGAGAAATGCAAATAGCCTTGAAAGGGGACACCACCCTAAAGCACTGATTTTCAAAGGGTAGATTGCAAGGTTTTAATGAACTAAAGTGGACCATTTGGGTAATAAAATCAATTAGGTGTGTCCCAAATAGCTTTTTTTTTTAACTGAAGAGAAAATATCAGACTACATGACAAATAATAAGGGTATTATTCTATGAAAAGTTTGTTTCAATTTTGTTTGTTAGTTGTGATGTTGAATATATATATTTTTAATGTGGGTCCCAGTCAGAACAGTTTGAAATATGTTTTCCTAAACCAACATTGGCTGGAAGCAAGATACACACTTGAACTAGTTACTTTTTCTCTTTGGATCTCAGTTTCCTCATCTGGAGAACAAGAATACTAATAGTATCTATATCAGAAAGTTGCTCTGAGGAGTAAACTAGTGATTACACATGAAGTCTTTAGCACAGATCCTGGCACGTGTTAGCTCTGATGATGGTGATTAACTGTGGGGTGGAGGTAGAGGGTAGGGTTGAAAAGATTGTAGTAAGGATCTCTAAGGATGGTGAAAGACCTCGACAGATCTATTGTAGACCACATGAATTGACACTCATACATAGTGGGTACAGATATGATGCAGACTATATGTAGTCAGACACATACAAATACACACACACACACACACACATACACACCCACACTTATACACTGAATAGCCCCACACAAACTTTAGTCTCTACCAATAGCCAGGTGTGCCTGTCACTTTGCTCCTGTGAGGAATCTGAGCCTGTCACAAAGCAAGGTGTTTGGGGTCTAATATCCAGGATGGACAGGAGGAAAAGGGGGCCTAGGATGGGGGAAAGTTGTGATAGGAGCAATGAAAATATCCTAGTCCCCAAAGCCCAGAGCATACATTGAAAGAGCCTCATGAAACCTTGGCAGCCAGACAAATGAAATACAGGTAGGCATAAGACCACTTGCTTATTTTCCATCACTCTTTCCCTCCTTTTGGGGTGTGATTCTTCTGTGAGCCTGCTGCTTTGTCTTCTCAGGAAGTTTAGGTCTGTATTATATTCTTGGGGAGAGGGAAAGCAATATAAGGAGGCAGTGGGGGAGAGGAATTCTTATCACTTATTTATTCAAAGAATATTTATTTGGTACCTTCTATGTGCTAGGCACTTCCTGTTCCTGGCATTGGGGATATTTTGGTCAATGAAACAGTCAAAAATCCTTGCCTTCATGGAACTTATATTCTAGCAGGAAGAGACAGATAACAAGTATAAATAAATAAATAAAATTTATGGTATGTCAGATGGTTAAAACTGCTGTTTGGGAAAAAAAAGCAAAGAGGAGGATGGGAGTAGCAAGTATGCACTTTTTAAAGGATAGCCAGTGACAATCTCACTAAGAAGACATGTGAACCAGACCTGATTGGAGTGAGAAAGCAATGCAGACATCTGAAGTCAGAGTGTTCCAGGTAAAAGGAACATCAAGCAAGGCCTATGACTGGAGTATGCCTGGTGGTTCTGAATAGGAGAGGAAAGGGCAGTGTAACTGGAGTGGAGAAAGCAATGGGAGCCTGTGGTGGGAAATGAGGTCATGGGGGTAATGGGGGCCTGATCATGTACGGTCTAATAGATTATTGTGAGAATTAGGCTTTTACTCTAAGTGAGATGGAGACAAATGAAGAATGTTGAGCAGATGAGTGACATGTGACATGATTTGACTTAGGTTTTAACAAGCTCACACTGGCTGCCATGTAGAGAATTGACTGTAGGGGGTTAAGGGAGGAAACAGAGAGAACAGCAAGAAGAATAATGTAGTTATAGTGAGAGACGATGGTGGTTTAGACTAGCGTGGTAACATGGGAAATAGGGAGAAGTAATCGATTCTACATGAATTTTGAAGGTAGAGCTAACAGGATTTCCTGACAAATTGGATGTGGGATGTGAGAGAAAATGAGTAATCAAGGATTTTGGTCTGAGCATCTAGAAGAAAGTAGTTGGGAGTTACTATTAACTGAGGTGGAGAAGAGTGCAAAAGAAGCAGATATGGGGTTTTATATCAAGAGATCAATTTGGGACATATTAAGTGTGAAATGCCTATTAGATATCCAAGAGGAAACGTTGAATAGGCAGTTAGATGTGTCCAGGGAGGCCAGGCTGGAGATACAAATTTGGAGTTATTAATGTACAAATGTTATTTAAATCCATGAGCCTAGATGAGGAATTCACCAAAGAAGGGAATACAAATGGAGAAGAGAAGAGGTCCAAGGACTGAGCCTTCCAAAATTTAGAGCATGGGGAAATGAGGAGTAAAGAGCAGAGGAGTCTGAGAAGGAGCAGTCAGTGAGGTAGGAATGAAACCAGAAGAGTATGGTGTCCTGGAAACCAAGGAAGACAGAGTTTCAATGATGAAAGAATAGTCAACTTTGTCAAGTGCTGCTGAGAGAGGTTCTTTTAGGGGTTAATAAGGGGGCTAGCCCCATGGCAAGCTGATGTAATGGTGGTACATGTTTTCAGGGAAGGGGGAAGGTTTGCTCCCTAGTTAACAGCTTCCTGAGTGATCTATGTGGAGGCAGTGTGGCATTAAGTTTCTGGTCCAACAGGCACATAGAACTGCGCTGGATTGGCCAGCAATCCTGTGTGTTTGGTGTGTCATATGAGACATTTAATACAGAAAGCAGAGCAGCTCTAGTAGTTAGCCATGCAACTTACCAACCAAGCTCCTATAGGCACTTGTGATTTCCCTCTCCCTTCTTAAACCTCACTACATTCTTCCAAACAAATGATAGAAGCTCCCTTCCCAGGGTTCCCAGAAGGAAGATGGGCTGAGGAGGCAGAGCTATGGACTACTGTAAAAGGCTTGTTTCTCACTTTTAACAGTTGTAGTATAGAGACAAGTTACCTATCAAAAACCCATTTTCCCTTCTTTTTGAGTATGAATTTGTCTAGCTTCCTTTGCTAAGATTTGTCAAATAAGAGGACAGTGGAAGGTCTTGGATGGGAGCTTCCAGGAAAGCTCCTTAAAAAACTGGCAGCGGGGAGACCTTCAAAATGGCAGAGGAGTAAGACATGCAGATCACCTTCCTCCCCATAAATACATCAGGAATACATCGACATGTGGAACAACTCCTACAGAACACCTACTGAATGCTGGTATAAGACTTCATACTTCCCAAAAGGCAAGAAACTCCCCACGTACCTGGGTATGGCAAAAGAAAAAAGAAACACCAGAGACAAAAGAATAGGGATGGGACCTGCACCTCTGGGAGGGAGCTGTGAAGGAGGAAAAGTTTCCACACACTAGGAAGCCCCTTTGCTGGCGGAGATGGGGGGTGGCGGGGGGAAGCTTTGGAGCCACAAAGGAGAGAGCAACAAGAGGGGTGCAGAGGGCAAAGCAGAGAGATTCCCACACAGAGGATCAGTGCCGGCCAGCACTCACCAGCCTGAGAGGCTTGTCTGCTCACCCGACCAGGGCAGGTGGGGACTGGGAGGTGAGGCTCCAGCTTCGGAGGTCAGATCCCAGGGAGAGGACTGGGGTTGGCTGTGTGAACATAGCCTGAAGGGGGCTAGTAAGCCACAGCTAGCCGAGAGGGAGTTTGGGAAAAAGTCCGGAACTGCCTAAGAGGCAAGAGACCATTGTTTCAGAGTGCGCGAGGAAAGGGGATCCAGAACACCACCTAAACAAGTGCCAGAGACGGGTGTGAGCCACTGCAATCAGCGTGAAAACCAGAGGTGGGCATGAAATGCTAAGGCTGCTGCTGCAGCTACCAAGAAGCCTGTGTGCAAGCACAGGTCACTGTACACACCTCCCCTCCCAGGACTATGTGTAGCCTGTCACTGCCAGGGTCCCGTGATCCAGGGACAACTTCCCCAGGAGAAAACACAGTGCACCTCAGGCTGTCGCAACATCACGCCAGCCTCTGCCAGCACAGGCTCGCCCCACATTATGTATCCCACCCTCCCCCTGGCCTGAGTGAGCCAGAGCCCCCTAATCAGCTGCTACTTTAACCCCGTCCTGTCTGAGCAAAGAACAAACGCCCTCAGGTGATCTACACGCAGAGGCTAGGAGAAATCCAAAGCTGAACCCCAGGAGCTGTGAGAACACAGAAGAGAAAGGGAAATTTCTCCCAGCAGCCTCAGGAGCACTGGACTAAATCTCCACAATCAATTTGATGTACCCTGCATCTGTGGAATACCTGAATAGACAATGAATCATCCCAAAATTGAGGCCGTGGACTTTGGTAGCAACTGTAGAATTGGGGTTTGCTTTCTGTATCTAATTTGTTTCTGGTTTTATGTTTATCTTAGTTTAGTATTTAGAGTTTCTTATCATTGGTAGATTTCTTTATTGATTTGGTTGCTCTCTTCCTTTTTTTTATATACAGATATATATACATATATTTCCTTTTCTCTTTATGTGAGTGTGTATGTGTATGCTTCTTTGTGTGATTTTGTCTGTATAGCTTTGCTTTTACCATTTTTCCTAGGGTTCTCTCTGTCTGTTTTTTTGTTTTTTGCTTTTTCAGTATAGTTTTTAGTGCTTGTTATCATTGGTGGATTTCTTTTTTGGTTTGGTTGCTCTCTTCTTTCTTTCTTTTTTTTTTCATCTTTTCTTTAATACTTTTAATTTTTTTTATTTTTAATGTTTTTTATTCTTTATTTTAATAACTTTATTTTATTTTCTTTTTTTCTTTCTCTTCTCCCTTTTATTCTGAGCCATGCGGCTGAAAGGGTCTTGGTGCTCCAGGCGGGTGTCAGGTCTGTGTCTCTGAGGTGGGAGAGCCACGTTCAGGACATTGATCCATCAGAGACCTCCTGGCTCCACGTAATATCAAATGGTGAAAGCTCTCCCAGAGATCTCCATCTCAATGCTAAGACGCAGTTCCACTCAACGACCAGCACGCTACAGTGCTGGACACCCTATGCCAAACAACTAGCAAGACAGGAAAACAACCCCACCCATTAGAGGAGAGGCTGCCTAAAATCATAGTAAGGTAACAGACACCTCAAAACACACCACCGGACATGGTCATGGACAACAGAAAGACAAGAGCCAGCCTCATGCACCAGAACACAGGCACCAGTACCCTCCACGAGGAAGCCTACAGAACACCACTGGGGGCAGACACCAAAAACAATGGGAACAAAGAACCTACAGGTTGCGAAAACAAGACCCCAAACACAGTAAGTTATGCAAAATGAGAAGACAGAGAAAGACACAGCAGATGAAGGAGCAAGGTAAAAACCCACCAGACCAAACAGATGAAGAGGAAATAAGCAGTCTACCTAAAAAAGAATTCAGAGTAATGATAGTAAAGATGATCCAAAAACTTGGAAATAGAATGGAGAAAATAAAAGAAACATTTAACAAGCACCTAGAAGAACTAAAGAGGAAACAAACAATCATGAACAGCATAATAAATAAAATTAAAAATTCTCTAGAAGGGAACAATAGCAGTATAACTAAGGTAGAAGAACAGATAAGTGACCTGGAAGATAAAATAGTGGAAATAACTAACACAGAGCAGAATAAAGAAAAAAGAATGAAAAGAATGGAAGACAGTCTCAGAGACTTCTGGGACAATATTAAACACACCAACATTCGAATTATAGGGGTCCCAGAAGAAGAAGAGAAAAAGAAAGGGACTGAGAAAATATTTGAAGAGATTATAGTTAAAAACTTCCCTAATATGGGAAAGGAAATAGTCAATCAAGTCCAGGAAGTGCAGAGAGTCCCATACAGGATAAATCCAAGGAGAAACATGCAAAGACACATATTAATCAAACTATCAAAAATTAAATACAATGAAAAAAATATTAAAAGCAGCGAGGGAAAAACAACAAATAACATACAAGGGAATCTCCATAAGGTTAACAGCTGATCTTTCAGCAGAAACTCTGCAAGCCAGAAGAGAGTGCCAGAACATATTTAAAGTGATGAAAGGGAAAAACCTACAACCAAGATTACCCAGCAAGAATCTAATTCAGATTCGATGGAGAAATTAAAAACTTAACAGATAAGCAAAAGTTAAGAGAATTCAGTACAACCAAACCAGCTTTACAACAAATGCTAAAGGAACTTCTCTAGGCAGGAAACACAAGAGAAGGAAAAGATCTACAAAAACAGGCCCAAAACAATTAAGAAAATGGTAAAAGGAACATACATATTGATAATTACCTTAAATGTAAATGGAGTAAATGCTCCAACCAAAAGACACACACTGGCTGAATGGATACAAAACCAAGACCCATATATATGCTGTCTACAAGAGACCCACTTCAGACATAGGGAAACGTACAGATGGAAAGTGAGGGGATGGAAAAAGCTATTCCATGCAAATGGAAGTCAAAAGAAAGCTGGAGTAGCTATACTCATATCAGACAAAATAGACTTTAAAATAAAGACTATTACAAGAGACAAAGAAGGACACTACATAATGATCAAGGGATCAATCCAAGAAGTAGATATAACAATTGTAAACATTTATGCACCAACATAGGAGCACCTCAATACATAAGGCAAATGCTAACAGCCATAAAAGGGGAAATCGACAGTAACACAATAATAGTGGGGGAGTTTGCCACCCACTTTCACCAATGGACAGATCATCCAAAATGAAAATAAATAAGGAAACACAAGCTTTAAATGACACATTAGACCAGATGGACTTAATTGATATTTATAGGACATTCCATCCAAAAACAACAGAATACACTTTCTCCTCAAGTGCTCATGGAACATTCTCCAGGATAGATCATAACTTGGGTCACAAATCAAGGCTTGGTAAATTTAAGAAAATTGAAATCATATCAAGTATCTTTTCCGACCACAAGGCTATAAGACTAGATATCAATTACAAAAAAACCCTGAAAAAATACAAACACATGGAGGCTAAACAATACACTACTAAATAACCAAGAGATCATTGAAGAAATCAAAGCAGACATCAAAAAGTACCTAGAAATAAATGGCAATGAAAACATGATGACCTAAAATCTATGGGATGCAGCAAAAGCCATTCTAAGAGGGAAGTTTATAGCAATAGAATCCTACCTCATGAAACAAGAAAAATCTCAAACAACCTAACCTTACAACCGAAGCAATTAGAGAAAGAAGAACAACAACAAAAACCACAAAATTAGCAGTAGGAAATAAATCATAAAAATCCGATCAGAAATAAATGGAAAAAATGAAGGAAATAATAGCAAAGGACAATAAATCTAAAAGCTGGTTCTTTGACAAGATAAACAAAATTGATAAACCATTAGCCAGACGTATCAAGAAAAAAGGGAGAAGACTCAAATCAATAGAATTAGAAATGAAAAAGGAGAAGTAACCACTGACATGGCAGAAATACAAAGCATCATGAGAGATTACTACAAGCAACTATATGCCAATTAAATGGACAACCTGGAAGACATGGACAAATTCTTAGAAAAGCACAACCTTCTGAGACTGAACCAGGAAGAAATAGAAAATATAAACAGACCAATCACAAGCACTGAAATTGAAACTGTGATTAAAAATCTTCCAACAAAAAAAGCACAGGACCAGATGGCATCACAGGCAAATTCTATCAAACATTTAGAGAAGAGCTAATACCTATCCTTCTCAAACTCTTCCAAAATATAGCAGAGGGAGGAACACTCCCAAACTCATTCTACAAGGTCACCATCACCCTGATACCAAAACCAGACAAAGATGTGACAAAAAAAGAAAACTACAGGCCAATATCACTGATGAACATAGATGCAAAATCCTCAACAAAATAGTAGCAAACTTAATCCAACAATACATTAAAAGGATCAGACACCATGATCAATCAGATTTAACTCATGATTTTTCAATATATGCTAATCAATCAGTGTTATACACCATATTAACAAATTGAAGGATAAAAACCATATGATAATCTCAATAGATAGAAAAAGCTTTTGACAAAATTCAACACCCATTTATGATAAAACTCTCCAGAAAGTGGGCAAGCGGCAACCTACCTCAACATAATAAAGGCCATATATGACAAACCCACAGCCAACATCATTCGCAATGGTGAAAAACAGAAAGCATTTCCTCCAAGATCGGGAACAAGACATGGGGTTCCCAGCCAGTCTCACCACTATTATTCAACGTAGGAAGTTTTAGCCATGGCCATTAGAGAAGAAAAAGAAAATAAAGGAATCCAGATTGGAATAGAAGAAATAAAACTGTCACTGTTTGCAGATGACATGATACTATACATAGAGAATCCTAAACATGCTACTAGAAAACTATTAGAGCTAATCAATGAATTTGGTGAAGTAGCAGGATACAAAATTAATGCACACATATCTCTTGCCTTCCTATACACTAACAATGAAAAATCTGAAAGAGAAATTAAGGAAACACTCCCATTTACCATTGCAACAAAAAGAATAAAATACCTAGGAATAAACCTACCTTATGAGGTAAAAGACCTGTAGGCAGAAAACTATAAGACACTGATGAAATAAATCAAAGATGACACAAACAGATAGAGAAATATACTATGTTCTTGGATTGGAAGAATCAACATTGTGAAATGTGACTATTTACCCAAAGCAATCAACATTGTGAAATGTGACTATTTACCCAAAGCAATCTACATTGTGAAATGTGACTATTTACCATTGTGACTATACTACCCAAAGCAATCTACAGATTCATTGCAATCCCCATCAAACTACCAAGGGCATTGTTCACAGAACTAGAATAAAAAATTTTACAATTTGAATGATAACAGAAAGACCTGAATAGCCAAAGCAATCTTGAGAAAGAAAAACAGAGCTGGAGGATCCAGTCTCCCTGACTTCAGACTATACTACAAAGCTACAGTAATCAAGACAGTATGGTAGTGGCACAAAAACAGAAATATAGATCAATGGAACAGGTTAGAAAGCCCAGACATAAACCCACGCACATATGGTCACCTTATGTTTGACAAAAGAGGCAAGAATATACATTGGAGAAAAGATAGCCTCTTCAATAAGTGGTTCTGTGGACTTCCCTGGTGGTGCAGTGGTTAAGAATCTGCCTGCCAATTCAGGGGACATGGATTCGAGCCCTGGTCTGGGAGGATCCCACATGCTGTGGAGCAACTAAGCCCATGTGCCACAACTACTGAGATTGAGCTCTAGAGCCCATGAGCCACAGTTACTGAGCCCACAAGCCACAACTACTGAAGCCTGCTTACCTAGAGCCCATGCTCCATAACAAGAGAAGCCACTGCAATGAGAAGGTCGTGCACCACAATGAAGAGTAACCCCAACTCGCCACAACTGGAGAAAGCCTATGCGCAGCAACGAAGACCCAATGCAGCCAAAAATAAATTTAAAAATAAATAAAATAAAATAATGAAAAAAATGTGGTGCTGGGAAAACTGGACAGGTACATGTAAAAGAATGAAATTAGAACACTTCCTAACACCATACACAAAAATAAACTCAAAATGGTTAAAGACCTAAATGTAAGGCCAGACACTATAAAACTCTTAGAGGAAGACATATGACATAAATCACAGCAAGATTCTTTTTGATCTACCACCTAGAGTAATGGAAATAAAAACAAAATTAAACAAATGGGACCTAATGAAACTTAAAATCTTTTACACAACAAAGGAAAGCATAAACAAGGCGAAAAGACAACCCTCAGAATGGGAGAAAATATTTGCAAATGAAGCAATTGACAAAGGATTAACCTCCAAAATATACAAGCACCTCATGCAGCTCATTATCAAAAACACCAAACAACCCAATCCAAAAATGGGCAGAAGACCTAAATAGACATTTGTCCAAAGAAGATACACAGATTGCCAACAACACATGAAAGGATACTCAACATCACTAATCATTAGAGAAATGCAAATCAAAACCACAGTGAGGTATTACCTCACACCCATCAGAATGGCTATCATCAAAAAATCTACAAACCATAAATTCTGGAGGGGGTGTGGAGAAAAGGGAGCCCTCTTGCACTGTTGGTGGGAAAGTAAATTGATACAGCCACTATGGAGAGCAGTATGGAGGTTCCTTAAAAATCTAAAACTAGAACTACCATATGACCCAGCAACCCCACTTCTGGGAGTATACCCTGAGAAAACCATAATTCAAAAACAGACATGTACCACAATGTTCATTGCAGCACTATTTACGATAGCCAGGACATGGAAGTAACCTAAGTGTCCACTGACAGAGGAATGGATAAAGGAGATGTGGCACATATACAATGGAATATTACTCAGCCACAAGAAGATATGAAACTGAGTTATTTGTAGTGAGGTGGATGGACCTAGAGTCTGTCATACAGAGTGAAGCAAGTCAGAAAGAGAAAACTAAATACCATATGATAACACATATATATGGAATCTAGGCTTCCCTGGTGGTCCAGTGGTTAAGACTTTGCCTTCCAATGCAGAGGGTGCAGGTTCGATCCTGGTGGGGGAGCTAAGATCCTACCTGCATCCCGGCCAAAAAACCAAAACATAAAACAGAAGCAGTATTGTAACATATATATGGAATCTAAAAAAAGTTTCTGAAGAACCTAGGGACAGGACAGGAATAAAGATGCAGATGTAGAGAATGGACTTGAGGACACAGGGAGGGGGAAGTGTAAGCTGGGACGAAGTGAAAGTGTGGCATGGATATATATTCACTACCATATGTAAAATAGGTAGCTAGTGGGAAGCAGCTGCATGGCACAGGGAGATCAGCTCAGTGCTTTGTGTTCAGCTGGAGGAGTGGGATAGGGAAGGTGGGAGGGAAATGCAAGAGGGAGGAGAAATGGGGATGTATGTATATGTATAGCTTATTCACTTTGTTATACAGCAGAAACTAACACACCATTGTAAAGCAATTATATTCCAATAAAGATGTAAAAAAAAAAAAAAAAAAGAAAACCAAGTGAGGAAAATTAAAGTCTCTGTGAAGGAAAAAGTTTCAGATATCTTATCATTAATATTGGTCCCTAGAAGACTGGGGAAGCATTGCAGAACCTTGGAAGCATCAATGATTTTGTAGCCATAGTTCAAGATCTACCCAAAGTATCAATCTTTCATGAGGCCAAAATAATATTTGTACATGAAAGGACTTACAAAGTTTAATACCCACAGACTCCTGTGATTGATTTTTTCAGAAAACAAAAACTAGAGTATTAAATATTGATTAAATGCATTAATATGTAAAGTATTTTATCTAGCATTAGTAGAATGTGCCCTGAGATGCGAGTATTGTACATTCTGATAGCAATAAAATATAATTTTGCTTAAAAAAATAAAATGATGCAGACATAGAGAATGGACTTGAGGATGGGGGTGGGGGAAGGGGAAGCTGGTACGAAGTGAGAGAGTAGCATGGATATATATACACTACCAAATGTAAAATAGATAGCTAGTTGGAAGCAGCTGCATAGCACAGGAAGATCAGCTCGGTGCTTTGTGACCACCCAGAGGGGTGGGATAGGGAGGGTGGGAGGGAGGCTCAAGGGGGAGGGGATATGGGGATATATGTATATGTATAGCTGATTCACTTTGTTATACAGCAGAAACTAACACAACATTGTAAAGCAAGTAATCTCCAATAAAGATGTAAAAAAAAATTAAAGAATTCTAACGGATACCCTGATGTCTTCATAAAACTGTTAACAACATATCAAGACTGAGTGAACTGGTGAATATGTTCATAATTGGTATCATTTCTGTCTGAAATATTGCTGGCTTTTATTTTTTTTTAGTTTTGAAACTTTATCTTATATATTGAACAGTTGTAGAATTACAAGGATAAACTAACAGAGACAATATATTAGAGATCTTTAATGACTTCTCTTGACTTCCTGGTCAAATAAGTAAAATATAAGTAAGTATATAAGAAGATAGGAAAAATATAGTTTATTTATAGATTTACATACCAAACAATTGAACTTGCAAACAGAAAATACTCATTCTTTCCCAGTGCACACTGAAGATTTACAACTAAGCACACATTTGACTACAAAGAAACTCTCAAATTATTCCAAAAAGCAGGAAAAGCAACTAAGTACACTGCATTTAAACTAGAAATTAATAAGAAAAGTGTAAAGAAACAAGAATCTAACCATTTGAGTAAAAAAGCTTTTAACATTCTATTGTTTACTTCCCCAGTGTTTCACATGAATATGTGCCTCTCAGGTTCCCTACTCTAAAGAGCATATTATGGCCAAGGGCCCTGACTGCTGTGCTCAAAACCCATCACCATCCCTTTCCCACCAAATCATCAAGCCCAGACACTTTCAGAAGTAAAGCTACCAAATCCTTAATGAACAGATAATTATAATGCTCTTTAAACTGTTTCAGAGCATAGAAAAAGCAATTTCCAAATTATTTTAATCAAATCAGTTCAACATTGATTACAAAATCTGAAAAAGATCGCAAAAAAAAAAGATTCCAAAGTCTGAAAAAGATTGCCCCTGGAGACTAATCTCATTTATAAACATTGAGAAATATTGCTGGCTTTTAATCTGTTTTCCAGATATAAGGAAATACTTCCCCTCAAGCTAATTATGACTTACAGAAATTTGGTAAATTATACATTTGTAAGCAGAATTGAAACATTTATCTTTCCTCTCTACCTGATCCCTCCAGAGATTGGAAACTCTTAGGTTCTCAGCAGGCTTATCAGGTGAATAAAGAAGGCCATATCCTGACAGGTACAGGAATCTCAAGATATTTGGGGAATCTCAAGAAGAGAGGAATTCACCCAAATCTATAGATATTACATGTGGAATCTGATGGCAAGCCCTTGGTGTGTCTTTCCTGGCCTTGAGAACTCTTCTAAAAATTCAATCTGAGATTCCTTATAAAAAGTTCCAGCAAAACCAATTTTAAAAGACCTTGTATGATCAATTATATAATTATATGTATGTAAATAACCAGGCCAAGTTTATTGAAACCAGACATATTTTGCAAACAAATTAGTCTTAATTTGGCTACACTTAGTGGAAATGAGGGTAATTTTAGAGAGAAAAAATTATATTTCAGCAATATACCTTTGTGGATATTAAATTCTAGTGCTGTTTAACTGTTTAAAACTCACTTCCTGGATGGCTCCTCATCACTATGTTACATTATTGTAAACTTTAATTGAATTATTAAAAAGACATTCTAAGCTTATTTCTGAAGCTTATCACAGTAATCTATCTTTAGATGAAGATCAGATGCCCCATGACGTGCAACAAAGAGATTAAACTTACTGGAAAAGACATCATTTAAGGAACTATCTCCAACCAAGATGGAAAGACCCTTATCAGGTACTTTTAACTAGCTAATGCACAGCAAAACTGAATGGAATTGGCCCTTGGATTCATATTTCCCAGTTAGAAAAGGCCTCTGCACCAGACTGGTCTATAAAGAGGATAGCTGACCTCAAAATCACCTTAAAACAATGTTCAAACAGAGGAGAAATTACACCCATAGCACGACGAGAAGATGACATCAGAAGTAGACAGCTACCCCAAGATGCCCAACCTGACCCATATAATTATTTATAGTGTTTCCTTAATTTTTTGGACTTTTTCATAGGAATCAAATGTTTTTTTTCTATCAAGAGCCCAATCTTATGCAGAGATATTAAATTAACCCAATTGTTGGGTTTATGGTTAGTTACCTATATCCAGTATTTCTGGGTTACCTTAGTGGACTTCTCCAAGGCCCTAATTGGATGGCCCTTAGGAAATTTATTCTAGAAGAAAGAAGTTATAGCTCTATTTGGGCCACTATGTTATTACTAGATGGGACTCCCTCAGTTGGCCAATCAATCATACTTGCTCTGACCACGGTGACAAATATGACTTTTCTTTTAAAGTTACTCAAGCTCAATCAGAGCAATGAGCAAAATTCCTGTCAAAGAATATACTCTCCCTCTGTTATGAGATGGATTTATATGGCTAACACCAGGCTATGATTGTTTAAATTTAAGGGTCCCCCTTATGATGGGAACAATTAAACCATTATAAGGATAATCAGCCTAATAACACTAGGAAATTGGGCTGGGTGCTTTAGGAACAATGCCAAGATATCATTTCCCTTAAAGATAAGGATTGATACAGAACAGACTAAGTCAGATGACCTGGGGATATACTGGTTCACAGGTAATGGCAGTTCTTGGCTTAAATTCTTACTTATGACTTTACTAATGCAACTAACTATATTACTTGTATTCTGCCTATTTCTTGTTTTTTGCATTACCAAATGTGTGACTGAACCTCTGATAAAATGATGATTAGATGACCTGAAATGATTTACCAAATATATAGTTGTATATAAGATCAAGAACTGTCATAGTGTAACTCTAGATATGGAAGAAGCAACAAGAGGGAATAATTTCCTGGACCATAACAGACTACTAAGACAGGTGGTGCAGAGACTTTTGGCTACTGTTAATAGGGTCTAGTCCAGTATTATCACATTGAGTGGCCTGTCAACAAAATCCTGGCCTGATCTAGGAATAAGCATTCCTAGCACAGTAGGACAAAATGGTCATGACATGCCTCCCAAACTAACCATTTATGACTATGAGGGGGCACTGACAACAAAAATATGTCACTTGCCATCTAGTTCTACAAGAAATAAGTCACTAGCCACTGAAGTTGCTAACCTTTAACACACCCTTGAAGGAGTCCATGGTGGATTTCAGAATGAGGCACTCTGTGCTCTGGGGAAACTGGCAGAACAGGCCCTCATATAGTTAGATATTTTCAGGAGAAAAAATTTCATGAACGCAAAGTCTTACATCTTCCCATACTTAGAAAAGTACTAACACCATTAATATCTTATGACTAGAAACAAACTTCTATTGAGCTGTGTGCTTGGTTGCAAATACCCCCTTCACCAAAATCACATAGATACTGATCTCCCCCCTTACCTCTTCAGAGCAGTTCCTCAGAGCTATCTGAAAGGCTGTCTCCTGTGCTATAGTCTCCAAATAAAACTGAAACTCACAACTTTCACGTTGTGTGCTTTTTTTTTCAGTTGACACTTATCAGTGACTTTAAAATAGGGAGATTATCCTGGATTATCCTTAAATGTGAAAGATGGAGGCACAAGAGCAGATGTCAGAGTTATGTGATGTGAAAAAGACTTGACCAGCCATTGCTGGCTTTGAAGATGGACTGTAGCCTTGAGCTAAGGAATGCCAGCAGTCTCTGGAAGCTGGAAAAAGCAGGAAATGTATTCTCCCCTAAATCCTCCAAAAAGGAATACAGTATCACTGACACCATAATTTCCACAGCTTTTAAGAAAATTAATGTTTGTTGTGTTAAGCCATCAAGTTTGTGGTAATTTGTCCAGCAACAATAGGAAATGATACACATGGTAAGTGCTCTATAAGTGATAAATACAAAACTAAATAATTATTAATCCACGTTTTTATTTTCTAAAAAAGCAAAGACATTTTTCATTTGATCCATGCAGTCTATCCCTATTTTACAGTTGGGAAACTGAGTGAAAAATACGTGACCAGTGAGTTAGTGGCAAGGTGCTTTCCCCTTATTTGCTACTGGCAGCTGTTGCGTGCCTAGTTTGTGACTTGTCTAGCCAGCTCCAGCAGTGGCAATTTTGCAGACAGACTCCCACATCTGCTGTAACTAAAGTGTGGAAATTAGCTGCTAAGCCATGCAATTGGTTGCTAAGCTTCCTTCCCCCTCTCAGGCCCCAACACACTTCAGCAACTGGAAGTTAATAATCTGCCAGCAAATTAAATTTGGTTAAAAGGTCAGACATCATGTTAATTGGGAACCAGGTGATCCAAGCTCATCTTGGAGGACTGTGTGATCTTCTACCAAGTACACCCCCAGTGTGAGTTGCTGCTTCCCCACCAGATGCACAAACTCCTGGACCTCTGTGAATCTAAAGGAGGCCATGTGCATTTCTTTGAACTGTTAATGAACATCTTCAGGCTTTTGTCTGAGTGCTTTTCTCTGCCTCAAATGCCCTAAGCTCATGTTTCCCAGAGTGTTGTAGTTAAGGGGTGATTATGCATGGTGGAGGCCTTATTGCATAGGGCAGATGTTCTCACCCCTGGCTATATATGAGAATTGTCCAGAAGCTTTCCAAAGACATGATGCTGAAGCCCCATTCCAGAGATTCTGATTGAATTGGTCCAGGTGGGGTCTAAATGTATTAAAAAAAAAACCTCCCCATGTGATTCTCATAGCTAGCTACGGGTGAGGACCAATAGGGTAGTGGTTCAGAATATGGACCTGGAGCTCAAAGCCCAGCTCTGCTATTCATTATTTGTGCAGCTCTGGGCAAGTTGCCTAACGTCTCTGGGTTATGGCTTCCCCATCTGTGAAACAGAGAAGACAGTACCCTTAGAGCATAAAAATGTCACAAGTGTTAAGTGAGTTAGTACATGTAAAGCAATTAGAACAGGATTTATAAGCAATTAGTGTCAGAGCAAAGCAAAAGTATTG
The DNA here is from genome assembly GCF_028021215.1 of Eschrichtius robustus. Taxonomy (NCBI): domain Eukaryota; kingdom Metazoa; phylum Chordata; class Mammalia; order Artiodactyla; family Eschrichtiidae; genus Eschrichtius; species Eschrichtius robustus. Next base: position 54,928,433 of record NC_090845.1, read on the forward strand.
ATTTGCATCACTTAGAATTGCTTCTAGCATGTAGTAAGTACTCAACAAATGCTAGTTATTATTACATCAACAAGATCTTTAATAGATGCTTATCTTAAATGTGTATTTAGGAACAGATAGCTAAAATCAATTTAAAGCACCAGTATAAAGCTCTATTTTTTAGTATCAAACTTCTCAAAAATGGGTCACTTTAAGGTAAAATAGTAAGTAAAATGGTGACTGTAAAAGGCAAAAAATCTGAAGTTTAAGAAACACTGCCCTAACCTCTTCCCAGGGCCTCTCCCACCACTAACTCGATATACCCAATCCTACCTCTTCTTCCAAGCCCAGCATAACATATATGCCACCTTTGTCAGAAAGTCTCCCCTGATCTCCTCATCTGAAAATGTTTTCCTCCTGTTCTGAATTCCCATAGCTTCTTTCTTTTATATGCATTTCAAACATAGCCAGCAAAAAACTCTCAATTTTCATTGATTCCCTTCCCCTGCCCCCATTTTCCCCATTTCGCTAACTAGCAGTGCCACCAATCACCTAATTGATGGGGCCAAAAATTAGCAGTGATATTTGTTCACTTTCCCTCACACCCCTATCCAGTCCGTCAGCAAAGCCTGTCAGTTTTACCTTCTAAATATATCTAGACTCTAACCACTTGGCCAAAACAAACACCCTCTCCCACCTGGATATTGCAGCAGTCTGCTCACTGGGCTCCCAGCTCCCATGGGCCCTGGAAACCATTCTCCTCCTAGAAACCAGAGAGCCATTTAAATCATGGTTCATTGCCCAGCTCAAACCCCTCCAGTGGCTTCTGACAAAACAAAATCCAAACTCCTTAACATGGCCTCCAAGGCCCTACAGGAGTTATTACCACCCTCTCAGAAGCCATTCACCTACCACTCTTCCCTCCCCCCAGATGTAGCCACTTGGGCCTCCTAGAGGGGCTTTATCCAAAAACCAAAGGGGAGCAATTAAAGGAATTTGTTTGGATTTACATTTCAAAAAATTTACTCTGGCTGTAGTGCAGCAAGCAGATCTAGAGGGACTATGAAGGTGTACACATTGAGAAGGTATTGTTGCGATAGGCTTGGGTAGGGGAAAGATAGGAGTTCAAATGCCAACTCCAACACTTACTAGCTTTATGACTTTGGGTCACTACTCTTGACACTCCTTATGCGCCAGGCAGAGTTCTAAGGGTTTTGTCTGTATAGTAACTCATATAATCCTTTCTAATTGTTTCCTTTTGTAAAATGGGGATTAAAAAATAGTCCCCATTTTAAAATTAGATTTAAAAAATTAGATTAAAAAATAGATTCTCATGATTATTGTGAAGATTAAATAAATTAAATAAATTTGTTTGTAATTGGTCTTGTCACAGTGCTTGACACACAGTAGGCACTCAATAAATGTTAATTGCTATACTTAACAACCCAGGATTTAGCCTCAGAAAAGAATATAAGTGAATGTATTTAGGGAGTAATGTATGAGGGATGAGTGCAAAGGACTCTGGAGCTAGACTACCTGGGTTGTAAATCCTTGCTCTACCATTTATTAGCCTTAGAACCTAGGACATAATATGTAACCTCCTTATGCCTCAATTTATCTCATGTGTAAAATGGGGATGATAATGATTATATCTACCTCATAGGTTGTGAGGATTAAATGAGCTAATATGTGTAAATTATCTAGAAGAGTCCTTGGCCCATAGTAAATGATCTAATAAACTCAATAAACATTAAACTCAATAAATGTTAGCTATTATCACTATTGTTGCTGTCTGAGGCATATCTGCCCAATTCTACTGAGTCAGTGATTTTATTTGCTCTTGTTTAGCATGCTCATAGATTCAAGACTCTTATGGACTCAACTCATTTCATTTAGCCATCATGCTTTGTTTATGTGTATATGTTTTTGCTTTTTATAAAATTTGTCACTACTTGGCAATTGGGAGAGCTTTTCAAGCTGGATTAACTGTCATTAAAAAATAATACTACCCAATGTAACTCTGAAAAGACTCTAAAGGCATGTAGTATAGTGGTTATAAGAATATATTCCACAATCAAACTACCTGGGTTCAAATCCCAGATCTGCCACTTATCAGCTATGTGGCCTACAACAAATGATTTCACCGATTTGTACATCAGTGTCATCCCTGTACCACAGGGATGATGATGATGATGCCAGTAATTACTCACTAGGGCTGTTGTGAGAATTAATTCATGTAAATTTTGTAAAATAGCAACTGGCATGGAGTAACACTACAATTAGTATTGTCTAACATTATTTTCTGTTTGTTTTTGTTTTTAGTTTTAACACATTTATTAAATCTAATAACTTTCATAAAGAGCCCACCACACCTTAGGGAATCATGAGCTTATTAAATATTAGCTAACTTCATTTTATCACCAAATCTCTCTTTTCCTGTTGTGCTAATATTTATTTTATCAACTGTTATTATCTTTAATTTTTTTAAACATCTTTATTGGAGTATAATTGCTTTAAAATGGTGTGTTACTTTCTGCTTTATAACAAAGTGAATCAGCTGTCCATAAACATATATCCTAATATCTCCTCACTCTTGCGTCTCCCTCCAACCCTCTGATTCCAAACCCTCTAGGGGGACACAAAGCAACCAGCTGATCTCCCTGTGCTATGCAGCTGCTTCCCACTAGCTATCTATTTTACATTTGGTAGTGTATATATGTCCATGCCACTCTCTCACTTCGTCCCAGCTTACCCTTTCCACTGCCCATATCCTCAAGTCCATTCTCTACGTCTGCATCTTTATTCATGTCTTGCCCCTAGGTTCTTCAGAACCATATTTTTCTTTTTTAGATTCTGTATATATGTGTTAGCATACAGTATTTGTTTTCGCTTTCTGACTTACTTCACCCTGTATGACAGTCTCTAGGTCCATCCACCTCACTACAAATAACTCAAGTTCGTTTACTTTATCGTTGAGTAATATTCCATTGTATATATGTGCCACATCTTCTTTATCCATTCATCTGTCGATGGACACTTAAGTTGCTTCCATGTCCTGACTATTGTAAATAGAGCTGTAATGAACATTGTGGTTCATGACTCTTTGAATTATGGTTTTCTCAGGGTATATGCCCAGTACTGGGATTGCTGGCTCATATGGTAGTTCTATTTTTAGGTTTTTAAGGAACCTCCATACTGTTCTCCATAGTGGCTTTATCAATTTACATTCCCACCAACAGTGCAGGAGGGTTCCTTTTTCTCTGCAACCTATCCAGCACTTATTGATTCTAGATTTTTTGATGATGGCCATGCTGACCAGTGTGAGGTGATACCTAATTGTACTTTTGATTTGCATTTCTCTAATGATTAGTGATGTTGAGCATCCTTTCATGTGTTTGTTGGCAATCTGTATATCTAATTTGGAGAAATCCCTATTTAAGTCTTCTGCCCATTTTTGGATTGGGTTGTTTGTTCTTTTGATATTGAGCTGCATAAGCTGCTTGTAAATTTTGGAGATTAATCCTTTGCCAGTTGCTCCATTTGCAAATACTTTCTCCCATTCTGAGGGTTGTCTTTTCATCTTGTTTATGGTTTCCTTTGTTGTGCAAAAGCTTTGAAGTTTCATTAGGTCCCATTTGTTTATTTTTGTTTTTATTTCCATTTCTCTAAGAGGTGGGTCAAAAAGGATGTTGCAGTGCTTTATGTCATAGAGTGTTCTGCCTGTGTTTTCCTCTAAGAGTTTTAAAGTGTCTCACCTTACATTTAGGTCATTAATACATTTTGAGTTTATTTTTGTGTATGGTGTTAGGAAGTGTTCCAATTTCATTCTTTTACATGTACCTGTCCAGTTGTCCAAGCACCATTTATTGAAGAGGCTGTCTTGCCTCCATTGTATATTCCTGCCTCATTTATCAAAGAGAAGGAGACCATATGTTCATGGGTTTATCTCTGGGCTTTCTATCCTGTTCCATTGATCTATGTTTCTGTGTTTGTGCCAGTACCATACTGTCTTGATTGCTGTAGCTTCGTAGTATAGTCTGAAGTCAGGGAGCCTGATTCCTCCAGCTCCATTTTTCTTTCTCAAGATTGCTTTGGCTATTCGGGTCTTTTGTGTTTCCATACAAATTGTGCAATATTTTGTTCTAATTCTGTGAAAAATGCCATTGTTAGGTTGATAGGGATTGCAATGAAACTGTAGATTGCTTTGAGTAGTATAGTCATTTTCACAATGTTGATTCTTCCAATCCAAGACGTGGTATATCTCTCCATCTCTTTGTATCATCTTTAATTTCTTTCATCAGTGTCTTATAGTTTTCTGTAGACAGGTCTTTGGTCTCCTTAGGTAGGTTTATTCCTAGGTATTTTATTCTTTTTGTTGCAATGGTAAATGGGAGTGTTTCCTAAATTTATCTTTCAGATTTTTCATCATTAGTGTATAGGAATGCAAGAGATTTGTGTGTATTTATTTTGTATCCTACTACTTTACCAAATTCATTGATTAGCTCTAGTAGTTTTCTGGTAGCATCTTTAGGATTCTCTATGTATAGTATCATGTCGTCTGCAAAGAGTGACGGTTTTACTTCTTTTCCGATGTGGATTCCTTTATTTCTTTTTCTTCTCTGATTGCTGTGGCTAAAACTTCCAAAACTATGTTGAATAATAGTGGTGAGAGTGGGCAACCTTGTTTTTTCCTGATCTTAGTGAAATGGTTTCAGTTTTTCACCTTTGAGAACAATGTTGGCTGTGGGTTTGTCATATATGGCATTTATTATGTTGAGGTAAGTTCCCTCTATGCTTACTTTCTGGAGGGTTTTTATCATTAATGGGTGTTGAATTTTGTCAAAAGCTTTCTCTGCATTTATTGAGATGATAAGGTTTTTATCCTTCAATTTGTTAATATGGTGTATCAAACTGATTGACTTGTGTATACTGAAGAATCCTTGCATTCCTGGGATAAACCCCACCTGATCATGGTGTATGATCCTTTTAATATGCTGTTGGATTCTGTTTGCTAGTTATCTTGTTGAGGATTTTTGCATCTATGTTCATCAGTGATACTGGCCTGTAGTTTTCTTTCTTTGTGTCATCTTTGTCTGGTTTTGTTATCAGGGTGATGGTGGCCTCTAAGAATCAGTTTGGGAGTGTCCTCCCTCTGCTATATTTTGGAAGAGTTCGAGAAGGATAGGTATTAGCTCTTTTCTAAATGTTTGATAGAATTTGCCTGTGAAGCCATCTGGTCCTGGGCTTTTGTTTGCTGGAAGATTTTTTTTTTAAGTAAATTTATTTATTTATGGCTGTGTTGGGTCTTCGTTTCTGTGCGAGGGCTCTCTAGTTGCGGCAAGTGGGGACCACTCTTCATCGCGGTGCACAGGCCTCTCACTATCGCGGCCTCTCTTGTTGTGGAGCACAGTCTCCAGACGCGCAGGGTTAGTAATTGTGGCTCACGGGCCCAGTTGCTCCGTGGCATGTGGGATTTTCCCAGACCAGGGCTCGAACCCGTGTCCCCTGAATTGGCAGGCCGACTCTCAACCACTGCACCACCAGGGAAGCCTGCTGGAAGATTTTTAATCACAGTCTCAATTTCAGTGCTTGTGATTGGTCTGTTTATATTTTCTATTTCTTCCTGGTTCAGTCTCAGCAGGTTGTGGTTTTCTAAGAAATTGTCCATTTCTTCCAGGTTGTCCATTTTATTGGCATATAGTTGCTTGTAGTAATCTCTCATGATCATTTGTATTTCTGGAGTGTCAGTTGTTACTTCTCCTTTTTCATTTCTAATTCTATTGCTTTGAGAATTCTCCCTTGTTTTCTTGATGAGTCTGGCTAATGGTATATCAATTTTATCTTCTCAAAGAACCATTTTTTAGTTTTATTGATCATTGTTATAATTTCTTTCACTACTTTTTCATTTATTTCTCGTCTAACTTTTATGATTCCTTCTGCTAACTTTGGGTGTTTTTTTTTTTTTTTTGTTCTTCTTTCTCTATTGCTTTAGGTGTAAGGTTAGGTTGTTTGAGATGTTTCTTGTTTCTTGAGGTAGAATTTTATTGCTAAAAACTTCCGTCTTAGAACTGCTTTTGCTGCATCCCATAGGTTTTGGGTCATAGTGTTTCCATTGTCATTTGTTTCTAGGTATTTTTTGATTTCCACTTTGATTTCTTCAGTGATCTCTTGGTTATTTAGTAGTGTATTGTTTAGCCACCATGTGTTTATATTTTTTACAGTTTTTTTCCTGACATTGAATCTAGTCTCATAGCGTTGTGGTCGGAAAATATACTTGATACGATTTCAACTTTTTAAAATTTACCAAGGCTTGATTTGTGACCCAAAATATGATCTATCCTGGAGAATATTCCATAAGCACTTGAGATGAAAGTGTATTCTGTTGTTATTGGATGGAATGTCCTATAAATATCAATTAAGTCCTTTTTGTTTAATGTATCACTTAAAGCTTGTGTTTCCTTATTAATTTTCATTTTGGATGATCTATCCATTGGTGAAAGTGGGGTGTTAAAGTCCCCTACTATGATTGTGTTACTGTCGAATTCCCCTTTTATGGCTGTTAGCATTTGCCTTATGTATTGAGGTGCTCCTAAGTTGGGTGCATAAATATTTACAATTGTTATATCTTCTTGGTTTGATCCCTTTATCATTATGTAGTGTCCTTCTTTGTCTCTTGTAATAGTCTTTATTTTAAAATCTCTGTTGTCTTTCTTTTATGAGAATTGCTACTCCAGCTTTCTTTTGATTTCCATTTGCATGGAATATCTTTTTCCACCCCCTCACTTTCAGTCTGTACATGTCCCTAGGTCTGAAGTGGGTCTCTTTTAGACAGCATGTATATAGATCTTGTTTTTGTATCCATTCAGGCAGTCTATGTGTACTATATAAGGTAGTTATAGATATGTATGTTCCTAGTACCATTTTGCTAATTGTTTTGGCTTTGTTATTGAAGTTCTTTTCCTTCTCTTGTCTTTCCTGCCTACAGAAGTTCCATTACCACTTGTTGTAATGGGTTTGGTGGAGCTGAATTCTCTTAGCTTTTGCTGGTCTGTAAAGGTTTTAATTTCTCCGTCAAATCTGAATGAGATCCTTGCTGGGTAGAGTAATCTCAGTTGTAGGTTTTTCCCCTTCATCACTTTAAATATGTCCTGCCACTCCCTTCTGGTTTGCAGGGTTTCTGCTGAAAGATCAGCTGTTAACCTTATGGGGATTCCCTTGTATATTATTTGTTGCTTTTCCCTTGCTGCTTTTCATATTTTTTCTTTGTATGTAATTTTTTTAACATCTTTATTGGAGTATAATTGCTTTACAATGGTGTGTTCGTTTCTGCTTTATAACAAATTGAATCAGTTATACATATACATATATCTCCATATCTCTTCCCTCTTCCGTCTCCCTCCCTCCCACTCTCCCTATCCCACCCCTCTAGGTGGTCACAAAGCACCGAGCTGATCTACCTTTGCTATGCAGCTGCTTGCCACTAGCTATCTATTTTACCTTTGGTAGTGTATATATGTCCATGCCACTCTCTCACTTTGTCCCAGCTTACACTTCCCCCTCCCCATATCTTCAAGTCCATTCTCTAGTAGTTCTCTGTCTTTATTCCCGTCTTGCCCCTAGGTTTTTCATGACCATTTTTTTTTGTTTGTTTTTTAGATTCCATATATATGTGTTAACATACGGTATTTGTTTTTTCTCTTTCTGACTTACTTCACTCTGTATGACAAACTCTAGGTCCATCCACCTCACTACAGATAACTCAATTTCGTTTCTTTTTATGGCTGAGTAATATTCCATTGTATATATGTGCCACATCTTCTTTATCCATTCATCTGTTGATGGACACTTAGGTTGCTTCCATGTCCTGGCTATTGTAAATAGAGCTGCAATGAACATTTTGGTACATGACTCTTTTTGAATTATGGTTTTCTCAGAGTATACGCCCAGTAGTGGGATTGCTGGGTCGTATGGTAGTTCTATTTTTAGCTTTTTAAGAAAACTCAATACCGTTCTCCATAGTGGCTGTATCAATTTACATTCCCAGCAACAGTGCAAGAGGGTTCCCTTTTCTCCACACCCTCTCCAGCATTTATTGTTTCTAGATTTTTTGATGATGGCCATTCTGACCAGTGTGAGATGATATCTCATTGTAGTTTTGATTTGCATTTCTCTAATGATTAATGATGTTGAGTATTCTTTCATGTGTTTGTTGGCAATCTGTATATCTTCTTTGGAGAAATGTCTATTTATGTCTTCTGCCCATTTTTGGATTGGGTTGTTTGTTTTTTTGATATTGAGCTGCATGAGCAGCTTGTCAATTTTGGAGATTAATCCTTTGTCAGTTGCCTCATTTGCAAATATTTTCTCCCATTCTGAGGGTTGTCTTTTGGTCTTGGTTATGGTTTCCTGTGTTGTGCAAAAGCTTTTAAGTTTCATTAGGTCCCATTTGTTTATTTGTGTTTTTATTTCCATTTCTCTAGAAGGTGGGTCAAAAAGGATCCTGCTGTGATTTATGTCATAGAGTGTTCTGCCTGTTTTCCTCTACGAATTTGATAGTGTCTGGCATTACATTTAGGTCTTTAGTCCATTTTGAGTTTATTTTTGTGTATGGTGTTAGGGGGTGTTTTAATTTCATACTTTTACATGTACCTGTCCAGTTTTCCCAGCACCACTTATTGAAGAGGCTGTCTTTTCTCCACTGTATATGCTTGCCTCCTTTATCAAAGATAAGGTGACCATATGTGCGTGGGTTTATCTCTGGGCTTTCTATCCTGTTCCATTGATCTATATTTCTGTTTTTGTGCCAGTACCATACTGTCTTGATTACTGTAGCTTTGTAGTATAGTCTGAAGTCAGGGAGCCTGATTCCCCCAGCTCCATTTTTCGTTCTCAAGATTGCTTTGGCTATTCGGGGTCTTTTGTGTTTCCATACAAATTGTGAAATTTTTTGTTCTAGTTCTGTGAAAAATGCCAGTGGTAGTTTGATAGGGATTGCATTGAATCTGTAGATTGCTTTGGGTAGTAGAGTCATTTTCACAATGTTGATTCTTCCAATCCAAGAACATGGTATATCTCTCCATCTATTTGTATCATCTTTAATTCCTTTCATCAGTGTCTTATAATTTTCTGCATAGAGACCTTTTGTCTCCTTAGGTAGGTTTATTCCTAGATACTTTATTCTTTTTGTTCCAATGGTAAATGGTAGTGTTTCCTTAATTTCTCTTTCAGATTTTTCATCCTTACTGTATAGGAATGCAAGAGATTTCTGTGCATTAATTTTGTATCCTGCTACTTTACCAAATTCATTGTTTAGCTCTAGTAGTTTTCTGGTAGCATCTTTAGGATTCTCTATGTATAGTATCATGTCATCTGCAAACAGTGACAGCTTTAGTTCTTCATTTCCAATTTGGATTCCTTTTATTTCTGTTTTCTTCTCTGATTGCTGTGGCTAACACTTCCAAAACTATGTTGAATAATAGTGGTGAGAGTGTGCAACCTTTCTTGTTCTTGTTCTTAGTGGAAATGGTTTCTCTTTTGCACTATTGGGACGATGTTGGCTGTGGGTTTGTCATATATGGCCTTTATTATGTTGAGGTAAGTTCCATCAATGTCTACTTTCTGGAGGGTTTGTATCATAAATGGGGCTTGAATTTTGTCGAAAGCTATCTCTGCATCTTTTGAGATGATAATATGGTTTTTCTCCTTCAATTTGTTAATATGGTGTATCACATTGATTGATTGATTTGCATATATTGAAGTATCCTTGCCTTCCTGGGAAAACCCCACTTGATCATATTTTGTGATCCTTTCAATGTGCTGTTGGATTCTGTTTGCTAGTATTTGGTTGAGGATTTTTGCATCTATGTTCATGAGTGATATAGGCCTTTAGTTTTCTTTCTTTGTGACGTCTTTGTCTGGTTTTGTTATCAGGGTGATGCTGGCCTCGTAGAATGGGTTTGGGAGTGTTCCTCCCTCTCTTATATTTGGAAGAGTTTGAGAAGGATGGGCGTTAGCTCTTCTCTAGATGTTTGATAGAATTCGCTGGTGAAGCCATCTGGTCCTGGGCTTTTGTTTGTTGGAAGATTTTCAATCACAGTTTCAATTTCAGTGCTTGTGATTGGTCTGTTTATATTTTCTATTATTTCCTGGTTCAGTCTCAGAAGATTGTGAATTTCTAAGAATTTGTCCGTTTCTTCCAGGTTTTCCATATTATTGGCATATAATTGCTTGTAGTAATCCCTCATGATCCTTTGTATTTCTGCAGTGTCAGTTGTTACTTCTCCTTTTTCATTTCTAATTCTATTGATTTTAGTCCTTTCTTTTTTTTTTCTTGATGAGTCTGGCTAATAGTTTATCAATTTTGTTTATCTTCTTAGAAAACCAGCTTTTAGTTTTATTGATCTTTGCTATCGTTTCCTTCATTTCTTTTTCATTCCTTTCTGATCTGAAATTCATGATTTCTTTCCTTCTGCTAACTTTGGAGGTTTTCTGTTCTTCTTTCTCTAATTGTTTTAGGTGTAAGGTTAGGTTGTTTATTTGAGATGTTTCTTGTTTCTTGAGGCAGGATTGTATTGCTATAAAGTTCCCTCTTAGAACTGTTTTTGCTGCGTCGCATAGGTTTTGGGTCATCGTTTTTTTATTGTCATTTGTTTCTAGGTATTTTTTGATTTCCTCCTTGATTTCTTCAATGATCTCTTGGTTATTAAGTAGTGTATTGTTTAGCCTCCATGTGTTTGTATTTTTTACAAATTTTTTTCCTGTAATTGATATCTAGTCTCAGTGCTTTTGTCGGAAAAGTTATTTGATATGATTTCAATTTTCTTATATTTACCAAGGCTTGATTTGTGACCCAAGATGTGACCTATCCTGGAGAACGTTCCATGAGCACTTGAGAAGAAAGTGTGTTCTGTTGTTTTTGGATGGAATGTCCTATAAATATCAATTAAGTCCATCTTGTTTAATGTATCATTTAAAGCTTGTGTTTCCTTATTTATTTTCATTTTGGATGATCTGTCCATTGGTGAAAGTGGGGTGTTAAAGTCCCCTACTATGATTGTGTTACTGTTGATTTCCCATTTTATGGCTGTTTGTTAGTGTTTGCCTTATGTATTGAGGTGCTGCTATGTTGGGTGCATAAATATTTACAATTGTTATATATTCTTCTTGGTTTGATCCCTTGATCATTATGTAGTGTTCTTCTTTTTCTCTTGTAATACTCTTTGTTTTTAAATTTATTTTTTCTGATATGAGAATTGCTACTCCAGCTTTCTTTTGATTTCCATTTGCATGGAATACCTTTTCCATCCCCTCACTTTCAGTCTGCATGTGTCCCTAGGTTTGAAGTGGGTCTCTTGTAGACAGCATATATACGGGTCTTCTTTTTGTATCCACTCAGGCAGTCTATGTCTTTTGGTTGGACCATTTAAGACATTTACATTTAAAGTAATAATCGATATGTATGTTCCTATTACCATTTTCTTAATCGTTTTGGGTTTGTTATTGTAGGTGTTTTCCTTCTCTTGTGTTTCTTGCCTAGAGAAGTTCCTTTAGCATTTGTTGTAAAGCTGGTTTGGTGGTTCTGAATTCTCTCAGCTTTTGCTCGTCTGTAAATGTTTTAATTTCTCTCTCAAATCTGAATGAGATCCTTGCTGGGTAGAGTAATCTTGGTTGTAGGTTTTTCCCCTTCATCACTTTAAAAAATCACTTTAACCTTATGGGGATTCCCTGTGTGTTATTTGTTTTTTTCCCTTGCTGCTTTTAGTATTTTTTTCCATTGAATATTTTTACCTTGCTCCTTCATGTGCTGTGTGTTTCTCTGTCTTCTCATATTGCTTAACATACTGTGTTTGTGGTCTCCTTTTCACAGGCTGCAGGTTCGTAGTTCCCATTGTTTTTGGTGTCTGCCCCCAGTGGCTAAGGTTGGTTCAGTGAGTTGTGTAGGCTTCCTGGTGGAGGGGACTAGTGCCTGTGTTCTGGTGGATGAGGCTGGATCTTGTCTTTCTGGTGGGAAGGTCCACGTCTGGTGGTGTGTTTTGGGGTTTCTGTGACCTTTTTATGATTTTTGGCAGCATCTCTGCTAATGGATGGGGCTGTGTTCCTGTCTTGCTAGTTGTTTGGCATAGGGTGTCCAGCACTGTAGCTTGCTCATCGTTGAGTGGAGCTGGGTCTTATTTTGAGATGGAGATCTCTGGGAGATCTCTTGCCATTTCATATTACATGGAGCCAGGAGGTCTCTCTTGGACCAGTGTCCTGAACTCGGCTCTCCCATCTTAGAGGCTCAGGCCTGACTCCCAGCCATAGCACCAAGACCCTGTCAGCAACACGGCACAGAAGGAAAGGGAGAAAAAAGAAAGAAAGAAGGAAAGAAAGAAAGAAAGAAAGAAAGAAAGAAAGAAAGAAAAAAGTAAAATTATTAAAATAAAACATAAAAATATTATTAAAAATAAACAATTTAACAGTAATAAAAAAAGAAAGAGAGCAGCTAAACATACAAACAAATCCACCATTGATAACAAACCCTAAAATCTATTAAAAAAAAATAAAAACAGGCAGACTGAACCCTAGGAAAAATGGTAAAAGCAAAGCTATACAGACAAAATCAGACAAAGAAGCATACACATACACAGTTACAGAAAGTGAAAAAGGAAAAAATATATATATATATACATATATATATATAAAGGAAGAGAGCAACCAAATCAATAAACAAATCTATCCATGACAATAAGCTGTAAACAATAAACTAAAATAAACATAAAACCAGAAACAAATTTCATGCAGAAAGCAAACCTCAAGCCTACAGTTGCTTCCAAAGTCCACCACCTCAGTTTTGGGATGATTCGTTGTCTCTTCAGGTATTCCACACATGCAGGGTACATCAAGTTGATTGTGGAGATTTAATCCGCTGCTCCTGAGGCTGCTGGGAGAAACTGCCCTTTCTCTTCCGTGTTCGCACAGCTCATGTGATTCAGCTTTCGATTTTGTCTCACCTCTGCCTGTAGGTCTCCTGAGGGCGTCTCTTCCTTGCCCAGACAAGATGGGGTTAAATTAGCAGCTGATTAGGGTGCTCTGGCTCACTCAGGCCAGGGGGAGGAAGGGGTACTGAATGTAGGCCGAGCCTGCAGTGGCAGAGCTCAGAGTGAAGTTGCAATAGCCTGAGGTGTACCGTGTGTTCTCCCGGGGAAGTTGTTCCTGGATCACAGGACCCTGGCAGTGGTGGGCTGCACAGACTTCCGGGAGGGGAGGTGTGGATAGTGACTTGTGCTTGCACACAGGCTTCTTGGTGGCTGCAGCAGCAGCCTTAGCATTTCGTGTCCATCTCTGGTGCCCGTGCTGATAGCCGAGGCTAACACCCATCTCTGGCGCTCGTTTAGGTGGTGCTCTGAATCCCTTCTTTTCGCACACCCCGAGACAATGGTCTCTTGCCTCTAAGGCAGTTCCAGGCTTTTCCCAGACTCCCTCCCAGCTAGCTGTGGCACACTAGTCCCCTTCAGGCTGTGTTCACACAGCCAACCCCAGTCTTCTCCCTGGAATCTGACCTCCGAAGCCTGAGCCTCAGCTCCCGGCCCCCACCTGCCCTGGTGGGTGAGCAGACAAGCCTCTCAGATCGGTGACTGCTGGTAGGCACCGATTCTCTGTGCGGGAATCTCTCCACTTTGCCCTCTGCACCCCTGTTGCTGTGCTCTCCTCTGTGGCTCTGAAGCTTCCCCCTCCCAAGGCCACCCCCAATCCCTGCCACTGAAGGGGCTTCCTAGTGTGTGGAAACTTTTCCTCCTTCACAGCTCCCTCCCAGAGGCATAAGTCCCATCCCTATTCTTTTCTCTCTTTTTTCTTTTGTGCTACACAGGGACGTGGGGAGTTTCTTACCTTTTGGGAAGTCTGAGGTCTTCTGCCAGCATTCAGTAGATGTTCTGTAGGAGTTGTTCCACATGCAGATGTATTTCTGATGTATTTGTGGAGAGGAAGTTGATCTCCATGTCTTACTCCTCTGCCATCTTGAAGGTCCCCGCTCCCCCCCCCCCGGCCATTTTTATTAAAAGCACCTAGCCCAAGGTAGATACTCAATAGATGATCATTACTGTTAATATTACCGTTTTTATAACTCACATGTATATATTACTTTATAATTTTTACTCTTTGACATTAATTATCACATTTGAGTTATACCATTTTCCTTCCAGACAACCAGGGAAGGGATTATCAGTTCCAGGTTACAGATGAGGAAATTGACCTGACTGGACTCTATTCACATTCCTGATATTTTAAATGGCCATTTTTTGATTTTGCATGGGAATCCCAAAACTCTAACAGAAGATTAAAGATTAATTATCACAATATTATTTTTTTTAAATCAGTAAATTATGTATCATTCCTTTAAGACTGACTGAGGGGAGAGAGGAGAAGATGGCGGAAGAGTAAGATGCGGAGATCACCTTCCTCTCCACAGATACATCAGAAATACATCTACACGTGGAACTGCTCCTATAGAACACCCACTGATCATGGGCAGAAGACGTCAGACCTCCCAAAAGGCAAGAAACTCCCCACATACCTGGGTAAGGCAAACGAAAAAAGAAAAAACAGAGACAAAAGAATAGGGACGGGACCTGCACCAGTGGGAGGGAGCTGTGAAGGAGGAAAGATTTCCACACACTAGGAAGCCCCTTCATGAACGGAGACTGCGGGTGGCGGAGGGGGGAAGCTTCGGAGCCACGGAGGAGAGCACAGCCACAGGGGTGCGGAGGACAAAGCGGAGAGATTCCCACATGGAGGATCGGTGCCGACCAGCACTCATCAGCCCGAGAGGCTTGTCTGCTCACCCGCCGGGGTGGGAGGGGGCAGGGAGCTGAGGCTCGGGCTTCAGTCGGATTGCAGGGAGAGGACTGGGGTTGGCAGCGTGAACACAGCCTGAAGGCGTTAGCACACCACAACTAGCGGGAGGGAGTCTGGGAAAAGGTCTGGAGCTGCCGAACAGTCAAGAGACTTTTTCTTGCCTCATTGTTTCCTGGTGTGCGAGGAGAGGGGATTCAGGGCGCCGCCTAAACGAGCTCCAGAGCCGGGCGCCAGCCGTGGCTATCAGCGCGGATCCCAGAGACGGGCATGAAACGCTAAGGCTGCTGCTGCCACCACCAAGAAGCCTGTGTGCAAGCACAGGTCACTATCCACACCGCCCCTCCCAAGAGCCTGAGCAGCCCGCCACTGCCAAGGTCCCGTGATCCAGGGACAACTTCCCTGGGAGAACGCACGGCGCGCCTCAGGCTGCTGCAACGTCATGCTGGCCTCTGCCGCCGCAGGCTTGCCCCACATC
Source organism: Eschrichtius robustus (assembly GCF_028021215.1). NCBI lineage: Eukaryota > Metazoa > Chordata > Mammalia > Artiodactyla > Eschrichtiidae > Eschrichtius > Eschrichtius robustus. The sequence goes on from NC_090845.1 coordinate 54,943,719, forward strand.
TGTACCCTTCCCTTCCCCTGGCCTAAGTGAGCCAGAGCTCCCAAAGCAGCTGCTCCTCTAACCCCGTCCTGTCTGAGTGAAGAACAGACGCCCTCAGGCGACCAACACGCAGAGGCGGGTCCAAGTCCAAAGCTGAAACCCGGGAGCTTTGCAAACAAAGAAGAGAAACGGAAATCTCTCACAGCAGCCTCAGGAGCAGCGGATTAAATCTCCACAATCAACTTGATGTACCTGCATCTGTGGAATACCTGAATAGACAACGAATCATCCCAAATTGAGGAGGTGGACTTTGGGAGCAAGATATATTAGTTTTTCCCCTTTTCCTCTTTATCTGAGTGTGTATGTGTATGCTTCTGTGGGAGATTTTGTCTGTATAGCTTTGCTTTCACCATTTGTCCTAGGGTTCTGTCCATCCATTTTTTTTTTACTTACAAAAAATTATTTTAATAATTATTTTTTATTTTAATAACTTTATTTTATCCTCTTTCTTTCTATTTTTTCTCCCTTTTATTCTGAGCTGTGTGGATGAAAGACTCTTGGTGCTCCAGCCAGGCATCAGGGCTGTACCTCGAAGGTGGGAGAGCCAACATCAGGACACTGGTCCACAAGAGAACTCCCAGCTCCAAGTAATACCAAATGGCGAAAATCTCCCAGAGATCTCCATCTCAACACCAAGATCCAGCTTCACTCAACGACCAGCAAGCTACAGTGCAGGACACCCTATGCCAAAAAACTAACAAGACACGAACACAACTCCATCCATTAGCAGAGAGGCTGCTTAAAATCATAATAAGGACACAGACACCCCACAACACACCACCAGATGTGGACCTGCCCACCAGAAAGACAAGATCCAGCCTCATCCACCAGAACACAGGTACTAGTCCCCTCCACCAGGAAGCCTACACAACCCACTGAACCAACCTTAGCCACTGGGGACGGATACCAAAAACAACAGGAACTACAAACCAGCAGCCTGTGAAAAGGAGACCCCAAACACAGTAAGATAAGCAAAATGAGAAGACAGAAAAACACACAGCAGATGAAGGAGCAAGGTAAAAACACACCAGACCTAACAAATGAAGAGGAAATAGGCAGTCTACCTAAAAAAGAATTCAGAATAATGATAGTAAAGATGATCCAAAATCTTGGAAATAGAATAGACAAAATGCAAGAAACATTTAACAAGGACCTAGAAGAACTAAAGAGGAACCAAGCAATGATGAAAAACACAATAAATGAAATTAAAAATACTGTAGAAGGGATCAATGGCAGAATAACTGAGGCAGAAGAACAGATAAGTGACCTGGAAGATAAAATAGTGGAAATAAATACTGCAGAGCAGAATAAAGAGAAAAGAATGAAAAGAACTGAGGACAGTCTCAGAGACTTCTGGGACAACATTAAACACACCAACATTCGAATTATAGGGGTCCCAGAAGAAGAAGAGAAAAAGAAAGGGACTGAGAAAATATTTGAAGAGATTATAGCTGAAAACTTCCCTAATATGGGAAAGGAAATAGTTAATCAAGTCCTGGAAGCACAGAGAGTCCCATACAGGATAAATCCAAGGAGAAACACGCCAAGACACATATTAATCAAACTATCAAAAATTAAATATAAAGAAAACATATTAAAAGCAGCAAGGGAAAAACAACAAATAACACACAAGGGAATCCCCATAAGTTTAACAGCTGAACTTTCAGCAGAAACTCTGCAAGCCAGAACGGAGTGGCAGGACATATTGAAAGTGATGAAGGAGAAAAACCTACAACCAAGATTACTCTACCCAGCAAGGATCTCATTCAGATTTGATGGAGAAATTAAAATCTTTACAAAAAAGCAAAAGCTGAGAGAGTTCAGCAGCACCAAACCAGCTTTGCAAGAAATGCTAAAGGAACTTCTCTAGGCAAGAAACACAAGAGAAGGAAAACACCTACAATAACAAACCCAAAACATTTACGAAAATGGGAATAGGAATATACATATCGATAATTACCTTAAATGTAAATGGATTAAATGCTCCCACCAAAAGACACAGACTGGCTGAATGGATACAAAAACAAGACCCATACATATGCTGTCTACAAGAGACCCACTTCAGACCTAGGGACACATACAGAATGAAAGTGAGAGGAAAGAAAAAGATATTCCATGCAAATGGAAATCAAAAGAAAGCTGGAGTAGCAATTCTCATATCAGACAAAATAGACTTTAAAATAAAGACTATTACAAGAGACAAAGAAGGACACTATATAATGATCAAGTGATCGATTCAAGAAGAAGATATAACAATTGTAAATATTTATGCACCCAACATAGGAGCACTGCAATTCATAAGGCAAATACTTACAGCCATAAAAGGGGAAATCGACAGTAACACAGTCATAGTAGGGGACTTTAACACCCCACTTTCACCAATGGACAGATCATCCAAAATGAAAATAAATAAGGAAACATAACCTTTAAATGATACATTAAACAAGATGGACTTAATTGATATTTATAGGACATTCCACCCAAAAACAATAGAATACACATTTTTCTTAAGTGTTCATGGAACATTCACCAGGATAAATCATATCTTGGGTCACAAATCAAGCCTTGGTAAATTTAAGAAAATTGAAATCATATCAAGTATCTTTTCCGACCACAATGCTATGAGACTAGATATCAATTACAGGAAAAGATCTGTAAAAAATACAAACACATGGAGGCTACACAATACACTACTTAATAACGAAGTGGTGACTGACGAAATCAAAGGGGAAATCAAAAAATACATAGAAACAAATGACAATGGAGACACGACGACCCAAAACCTATGGGATGCAGCAAAAGCAGTTCTAGGAGGGAAGTCTATAGCAATACAAGCCTACCTCAAGAAACAGGAAACATCTCGAATAAACAACCTAACCTTGCACCTAAAGCAATTAGAGTAAGAAGAACAAAAAAACCCCAAAATTAGCAGAAGGAAAGAAATCATAAAATTAGGTCAGAAATAAATGAAAAAGTAATGAAGGAAACAATAGCAAAGATCAATAAAACTAAAAGTTGGTTCTTTGAGAAGATAAACAAAATTGATAAACCATTAGCCAGACTCATCAAGAAAAAAAGGGAGAAGACTCAAATCAATAGAATTAGAAATGAAAAAGGAGAAATAACAACTGACACTGCAGAAATACAAACGATCATGAGAGATTACTACAAGCAACTCTATGCCATAAAATGGAAAACCTGGAAAAAGTGAACAAATTCTGAGAAATGCACAACCTTCTGAGACTGAACCAGGAAGAAATAGGAAATATGAACAGACCAATCACAAGCACTGAAATTGAAACTGTGATTAAAAATCTTCCAACAAACAAAAGCCCAGGACTACAGGGCTTCACAGGCAAATTCTATCAAACATTTAGAGAAGAGCTAACACCTATCCTTCTCAAACTCTTCCAAAATATTGCAGAGGGAGGAACACTCCCCAACTCATTCTACGAGGCCACCATCACCATGATACCAAAACCAGACAAAGATGTCACAAAGAAAGAAAACTACAGGCCAATATCACTGATGAACATAGATGCAAAAATCCTCAACAAAATACTAGCAAACAGAATCCAACAGCACATTAAAAAGATCATACACCATGATCAAGTGGGGTTTATTCTAGGAATGCAAGGATTCTTCAATATACGCAAATCAATCAATGTGATACACCATATTAACAAACTGAAGGAGAAAAACCATATGATCATCTCAATAGATGCAGAGAAAGCTTTTGACAAAATTCAACACCCATTTATGATAAAAGCCCTGCAGAAAGTAGGCATAGAGGGAACTTTCCTTAACATAATAAAGGCCATATATGACAAACCCACAGCCAACATCGTCCTCAACGGTGAAAAACTGAAACCATGTCCACTAAGATCAGGAACAAGACAAGGTTGCCCACTCTCACCACTATTATTCAACATAGTTTTGGAAGTTTTAGCCACAGTAATCAGAGAAGAAAAAGAAATAAAAGGAATCCAAATCAGAAAAGAAGAAGTAAAACTGTCACTCTTTGCAGATGACATGATACTATACATAGAGAATCCTAAAGATGCTACCAGAAAACTACTAGAGCTAATCAATGAATTTGGTAAAGTAGCAGGATACAAAATTAATGCACAGAAATCTCTTGCATTCCTATACACTAATGATGAAAAATCTGAAAGTGAAATTAAGAAATCATTCCCATTTACCATTGCAACAGAAAGAATAAAATATCTAGGAATAAACCTACCTAAGGAGACAAAAGACCTGTATGCAGAAAATTATAAGACATAGATGAAAGAAATTAAAGATGATACAAATAGATGGAGAGATATACCATATTCTTGGATTGGAAGAATCAACGTTGTGAAAATGACTCTACTACCCAAAGCAATCTACAGATTCAATGCAATCCCTATCAAACTACCACTGGCATGTTTCACAGAACTAGAACAAAAAATTTCACAATTTGTATGGAAACACAAAAGACCCTGAATCGTCAAAGCAATCTTGAGAACGAAAAATGCAGTTGGAAGAATCGGGCTCCCTGACTTCAGACTATACTACAAAGCTACAGTAATCAAGACAGTATGGTACTGGCACAAACACAGAAACATAGATCAATGGAACAGGATAGAAAGCCCAGAGATAAACCCATGCACCTATGGTCACCTTATCTTTGATAAAGGAGGCAAGCATATACAGTGGAGAAAAGACAGCCTCTTCAATAAATGGTGCTGAGAAAACTGGACAGGTACATGTAAAAGTATGAAATTAGAAAACTCCGTAACACCATATACAAGAATAAACTCAAAATGGATTAAAGACCTAAATGTAATGTCAGACACTATCAAACTCTTAGAGGAAAACATAGGCAGAACTCTGTATGACATAAATCACAGCAAGATCCTTTTTGACCCAGCTCCTCGAGAAATGGAAATAAAAACACAAATAAACAACTGGGACCTAATGAAACTTAAAAGCTTTTGCACAGCAAAGGGAACCATAAACAAGACCAAAAGACAACCCTCAGAATGGGAGAAAATATCTGCAAATGAAGCAACTGACAAAGGATTAATCTCCAAGACTTACAAGCAGCTCATGCAGCTCAATAACAAAAAATCAAACGACCCAATACAAAAATGGGCAGAAGACCTAAATAGGCATTTCTCCAAAGAAGATATACAGATTGCCAACAAACACATGAAAGAATGCTCAACATCATTAATCATTAGAGAAATGCAAATCAAAACTACAATGAGATATCATCTCACACCGGCCAGAATGGCCATCATCAAAAAATCTAGAAACAATAAATGCTGGAGAGGGTTTGGAGAAAAGGGAACCCTCTTGCATTGTTGGTGGGAATGTAAATTGATACAGCCACTATGGAGAACAATATGGAGGTTCCTTAAAAAACTATAAATAGAACTACCATACGACCCAGCAATCCCAGTACTGGGCATATACTCTGAGAAAACCATAATTCAAAAAGAGTCATGTACCAAAATGTTCATTACAGCTCTATTTACAATAGCCAGGATATGGAAGCAACCTAAGTGTCCATCATCGGATGAATGGATAAAGAAGATGTGGCACATATATACAATGGAATATTACTCAGCCATAAAAAGAAATGAAATGGAGTTATTTGTAGTGAGGTGGATGGGGTTAGAGTCTGTCATACAGAGTGAAGTAAGTCAGAAAGAGAAAAACAAATACAGTATGCTAACACATATATAAGGAATTTAAGGGGAAAAATAAAAATAGGTCATGAAGAACCTAGCGGCAAGACGGGAATAAAGACACAGAACTACTAGAGAATGGACTTGAGGATATGGGGAGTGGGAAGGGTAAGATGTGACAAAGTGAGAGAGTGGCATGGACATATATACACTACCAAACGTAAAATAGATAGCTAGTGGGAAGCAACCACATAGCACAGGGAGATCAGCTCTGTGCTTTGTGACCACTTAGAGGGGTGGGATAGGGAGAGTGGGAGGGAGGGAGACGCAAGAGGGAGGAGATATGGGGATATATGTATATGTATAGCTGATTCACTTTGTTATAAAGCAGAAACTAACACACCATTGTAAAGCAATTATACTCCAATAAAGATGTTTAAAAAAAAAGACTGACTGAATTAAATTATCTCTGATGTTATTAAATATCAGCTATAATCTTACTACATGTAAGTGCTACGTTGTAATAGTCAAAAGTAACATGGAACTGTGAAATATTTCACTGTCTAGAAAATTAAAGGTGTGTGTATGAGGGAGACCACCTAATGTCAATCAGAATACAGGTTGGTGTCTCCCTCCAGAAATAATCTCAGCTATCTAAGTTACTACACGAAGGTCACAATCATATCCACACCTTAATTTCCACAATTTGCAGTACAGTTATAGCCAAAACTCTGTTGAAACATACCCCAGATTATATACCCCCCTGCCAGTACACTGTATCCTGTATTACTTCTCTTAGTAAAATGCTTTCTCATCCATTTTGTCCCTGGCTTCAGGATTTTACAGGGCAAGCATTATTGTATTGCACACATGAGGAAACAGAGCCTCCCCCAAAGGGTCAGTGACTAGAGCAAGATATTAGCTTATAACTTAAATAACACTTCCTATGAGCTAGGCAAATTCTAGTGGCTTTACCTGAAGGAAGTTACTGAATCCTCACAGCAATCCCATGAGGTAAGTATTATCATCCCCAATTTACAAAAAGGAATACTGAGGCTCAGAGAAATTAACTATATTGCCCAAAATCACACTGCTTGGAAGTAACAGAAACAGGCTTCAAACAAAAGCAGTTTGATTCCAGATCCCACACACTTTACTGTTATGTTTCACAGCAGGGTGAAAACCAGCAATCTTGTCACGGAAAGAAAAAAAGTCAGTCTTATATGGGGGCCATATCAATACTATAGCAAATGATAAGCCCAGGCTTAGGGTACCAAATGTACTGTCCTTTAACTACCCTCCACAGAGGGGCAAAAGATCTGGAAATCATGCCTGATTCTATTCTACTGCAATAAGAGCTGGAGAACCTGGCGCAGTCAGGGCTCTTGCTGGCTTTCAGGGGGGAAAATGGTGCTACAAGTTCAGAGGGAAGGGAGTTGTGGGATAGTGGACTTGAACTCAAGCTACTGAATCACCTTAGCCAGCATTGCTCTTAGCCAGCATTGTCCTTGGTCCAGTTACCCTTCCAGTTGCCTGGACCTCCCTTGCCTCTATATTTTGTTGGCTTGACTGCAGCCTCAGTAGGCCTCTGTAAACTCCACCTCAGAACAATAAGACCTTTCGTGTAATTTGCCAAGATTAACACTGGATTTCTCCCCTCAAAGGGACTTGCTGAAATTCTGGTTAATTTGTACACACACACGCACATGCTCACAGACCACCACCATATCATAGAACTGAAGCTCTGTCACCCATCTCCAATCTCAAAGAGCTAAAGATAAAGACCTCTTACCCTTCACCCAGTCAAAGTTTCCCTAGCCTGTGGTCATTTTTACTCCTAAACTGTCAGGGTCTCCACACTTTTACCAAAGTCCAAAGACCTTGGCCTGGCCTGTGATGGCCTTTCCACCTCTTTATTCTCCCACTCATTTTAAAGGTCAATTTGAAATACCACCTCCTCTACCTTCCTCTGATCTTGGATATCTGTCAGGACAGTATTCCATTCTGAATAGGGCTGGAGCTAAATGGAGGGGCAGTCAGGCAGGTAGGTAACATTTTCATTACTCTAATACATCTAATCTCTCCCTTTTGCCAAGACATAGTTTAACTTGAAACATTCGTTAGGTACAAGCTCTGTGCCTAGCATTTTTTGTGCATTCTCTCATTTACCCCTCCCTGTAACCTTAGGAAGTAAGGACTACCGTTTGTAACTATCCCCCTAACTAGAATGTCAGCTCCACAAGGTCAGGGATTTCTATCTGTTGTATTCATTGCTGTATCCCAAGCACCTAAAACAGTGCTTGACTAGTATATGTTCAATAAACATTTGTGAATGAATAATGGATGCCATTTTCTAAGTGAGGAAACTAAAGAAACTAAGGTTTAAGTTTTCTGGCTTGGAGAATTTAAGTGATTTGCCCATGGTCAGAAGGTTAATATGCAGTAAAATCAAGTGGTAGAATCAAGATTTGAATGAAAGCAGACTGGCCTGGGGTCCACACTCTTACCCATTACCTAAGAAGTGAAGAACTATTGCAGTCCTTATAATCACATCATTCATTTATTCAACAAAATACTTCCCTCTCTGTGGCCCTAAGACTACTTAGCAACATGCATTTGGTTATTTGTTTATGTCATTCATACTCCAGGGCCCATGTTTTTAAGCTGTGGGCAATTCCTTTCCCTTGGCATTTGCTGCAATGGTGCTCTTAGGTTTTCTAGGCCTCAGATTCTGCTTATGGGCACCTGCCCCCTCTAGTCCTTTAGAGAGCTCATTTCCAGTGGTGCATTGCCCCATCCTTGGACTCTTGCAAGGAGAAAAGATGGCAAAGACAGCTTCTGATTTTAAGCCTGGGCCACTCCTTGCCACGTGACCTTGTGTAAGTCAGTTCTCATTTCTGATGTCTTCAGCTCTACCGCTGGGAAGTGGGCAGAAGAAAAGTCTTTGTGTACAGATTTAGCAACATAGGATGTAAAAATGATTACTTTTGTATACCAAGTAACAGCTTAGAGCATATATATATATATATATATATATATATATATATATATATATATATGTATTTCATTTCAAAGGAACGTCAAAAGAAGATTCAACATTAACACTGGAGAGCCTCTGAGCTCTCTGCCACTGTAGGTTTCAGATGATAAGCCTCCTTGCCATTAAGGTCACCACACATTATTTTTCCTGTATAAATCAGGTTTTGACATGTATATTTGGCCTTGTTGCTCTCTGAGCCTCCCCCAACCTACTGCTGAGCAGCTGCTGCTAGGTTGGGGGAGCTCATCCAATCCCTCTTTGTCCCTGCTTCCCTATCAGCTCACTGGAAGGTGCTTGCTGAAGAGGTTGGTTGGTAAGCTCTAAGCAGCTGATATTCCTAATCTATGACCCAATTTAGAAGATTTTTTTTAACCTGAGAGGGCTGGGTTTTATGCTGCAATATACAGCAGTGCACAAAGAGACAAGGGCAGCAAGCTTCAAGGTTTTTCAAATCACTCAACCAATTGCACACCTGCTGTGAGCCAGACGTGTAGAATACCATGATGAGGAAGACTCATATCTTGCCTTAACACAATTACATTGTACTAGTGTATGGGGGGAGAGTAATAATGGAGATAATACATTAACTATGTAGCTCTGAGACAGGTTAGAATATGTTAAGTGCTTTTGGAGAATTAAGAGCCCAAGGGAAAGAGGTCACATGTGATGCCTTTGTGGAAAGTGTGTGGCCTTTCAGGCAAAAGTCTAAATAGGCGAATGTAAGGGGAGGGCATTTCGTGGAGCAGGTTCCGTAGAGGAAAGGCTCAGAAATGGGAAAGCAGCTGCTGATGATGAATGGAGCCACTGGAAGAACTGTGCTTAAAGACAGTGACTCGTATGCCAGGGAGGATGGACCAGAGGGAGGTGAGATAGGAGGCAGGGAGAACAGCTGGGAGGCTGTCCAGGTGAAAAGAAATACCGGCCTTCAATTAGGACAAAGAAGAAGCAGGGCAAGACATAATTAAGATGTTATAAAACTAGAATCAAGACCTGGCAAATGATTACAGAGGGAGGGGAAGAAAGAGGGAGGAGTCAGAGAAAACTGAGATTTTACAGCTACACGACTGGGAGGATGGTAGAGCTAAAAGCAGAAATCACTCAGGAGGAGAGCCAAGTTTAGGTGAGATCCTAATGGTGGTAGCAGGGAAAGCATCATGATTGAGTTGGAGATGCCCAAGGGACATGTAGATGGACTAGTACATCAGGCAGCTGATATACAGATCTGAATATCAGTAGACACAGTTGTACTGATGGTCTTTGGGGGAACTCATCAGATGATGGGTGCCATGGGTTGAATTATGTCCCCCCAAAATTGATATATCAAAGTCCTAAATCACAATGCCTAAGAATATACACTTATTTGGAAACAGGGTCATTGTACATTTAATTAATTAACATTAGGTCATACTGGAGTAGGGTAGGCCCTTACACCAATATGACTGGTGTCCTTATATTAAAGGGAAAATTTGGACTTACACACAGACAGGGAGAATGCCATATATAGATGAAGGCTAAGACTGGGGTAATATAGCAAAAACCAAGGAATGCCAAATATTTATAGCAAACAACCAAAAGCTAGGAAAAAAGCATGAAACAGATTTTCCCTATAGCTCTCAGAAGGAACCAACCCTGTTGACACCTTGATTTCGGACTTCTAGGTTCCAGAAAAGTGAGACAAATTTCTGTTGTTTAAGCTACCAAATCATGATGCTTTTTTATGGCAGCCCTAGAAAACTAGGCAGCTAGGAGTTAAATTCCTAGGAATGGCTGAGAATGACCAAAGAGAGCACTTGGTCTGAGAAGCCAACCCTGGATGGAAGGCTTAAGAACCCCTATAGGTAATGGTTAGACAAAGTGAGAAGAGTCAGCAAAGGAACCTATGATAGAGCACTCCAAGAGGTAGGAGGAAGGCAGGAGAGTGGCTCTCAATGAAGTGATTTTTGGTTCCAACTAAATCTCTTGAAGCATTTATTAGGTTCCCAGGAAACAAAATAGTGAGCTAGGAAATTCTGAGGAAAGAACAAATTGGGCATGAGGAGTGTGGATGCCCAGCACCAAGGGAAACAAGATCTCCTTGCCAAGGTCTGACTAGAAAAATGCTAAGATCAGTAAGGTTTGTCTTTGAGGGCCTTGTATCTCCTGTTTGGGGCATTTGCTCCACTAGCTGCTGAGAAGTCCTCAAGTGCCCTTGCCACCTTTAAAAGAGAAGCCCAAAGACAGACATGTTAATTATAAGATTCTGGAACTCAGTGATAACAGGTATTGGACATCCACTATGTGCCAAGTGTTTTATCACTGTGAATTTTCATGACCATCCTAATTTCCCTATTTCACAGGTAAGGAAACTGAGGCTCTGAGAAGAGAAATGACCTGCCATAGGCTACAGAGCTTGTAAGTGGCAGAAGTGGAAGGAGAACACAGGCCTTTATGATTCTAAAGCCTTACCCTTTCCCTCACTTTGAGGAAAGCAAATGGGTTTCTTGTCTGATACAGTCTCTGATCAGTTGGGTGACAGCTGCCTGGAGCACTTGCTGAGGAAGACTGCATTAAGGCTCATTGGGAAAGAGGGGCCATAACTGATTACTGCTGCCTGGTTTGGGCATAGACTGAGCATGGGTGGCATATTTACCATCCCTGTACTACACCATACAATCACCGTTGGGTAAGGGAGATAGGAAAAGGGAGTCTTGTTCCTTGTATTATATATAGATGGGCTTTGTCATTCTTGGTGTGGTCACTTTGCTTCTGAGAAAATTAGATACAGGAAATTAGTACATAACATTCCATGCTTTAGGAACTTGCCATGGGTGGACACTCACCAACACACGCTCATGGCACGCAACTTGAAATTGCTTTACAAGTAGAAAGCCATCACCTCCCGTCTCTCTTCACCATGTGGAGGCCTGATGGATCTTAATAACTATCCAGAAAGCAGGCCAATGGTTGAGAGATTCACATACAAAGGATGAAAGGATGGCAACGTATATATGTGCGTGTGTGCATGTGTGTGTGTGATTCAGGTGTTCAAATCAGTCAGGCCTTGGGAACTAAAAGGAACTAGGCTAAAATCAAAAATAGTCAAATTGATAATCACCACCCTGTATTCAATTGAAGCTGACCATGTACAGGGCTGGAGCAGACAGCATCCTACAAGGGGTGATAGATGAGACCGATTCTCCTAAATTTCACCCGCACCACCAACAACAACTTGTTATGGTGTCCAAAATTCCACTATTAGAATCTCTCCAAAGGATGGTTACTCTCTCAAAATGACCCCAGGGAATGAAAGTATATGCCCGGGTATAGAAAAGCTTGATGCTTGGGATATGGCTCCTTAGCAAAAATGTCTCTGTCATTCTCCCCATTCTGCTGGTACATTTAAGGGGTGATCTCTCTGAGGGAGCATTTACATTTTCTTATGGTAGTAAAGACCTAAAAAGTGCCTTCAAGGCACCCCAAAGGAAACTATAATGGTTTATTCTAAGACCAAGTGAAATGGAGGGGGTTGGAGGGCTCTTTGAGTCTAGTGGTTTAACAAAAGAGGAACGGGATTGAGAAGCAGGAAATGGGAGTTCTAGTCCCCGCTGAGCAACAAACTCACTTTGTGACTTCACAGAAGTCACTTAACCCCACAGTACCTGTAAAGTGGCTAAGAATACTTACCCTTGCCATCTCATTGAGGCTTCTTGGTGAACTTGGAAGAAAAGAAATTGGATGGTGGTAAGGGTTATCTTCATCAAGCTTTGGTACAGTTAAGTTTCTATTCATACTGTGAGAAGAATCAAGCATTCCAAGATTGCTGTATCAATCCCCTTCCCAGGACTACTTTTGTCTTTTGTCCCTCCCCCACCCCTCCCATCCCATCCCCTCTTTCCCTGGCCTCACCTCTCCTTTTCACTCTCTCTATCTCTCCTATGCATTTGCCCTACTAACCTTGGATGATAACATATATACTCTTTGCTGTACACAGAGAGCATATGCTCTTCCTGTGCCCTGACTTCCACTTTCTCTTCAGTTCCAACATCCCTTGACCATTTTCCTCTTTTCTTTTTTCATTCCCCATCTATAGTTTCAGTCTTGTGTGGATATAGGCAAGTTATTTCAACTTGCAATGACTTCCTAGCTTATACTCACAGTTTTTTCCAGGTACTAGAGGGCCCACAGCCCCTCCTGTCTAGATCTCCTTCAATGAAGACTCTGCTGAAGTAAGGCCTGGCTGACCTGTTGACAGCAATCTCCAATGTGAGGGACATTGTCAAATATCCTTGTTTTCTTTATCAATATATTATGGTTCCATCATTTAAGCATTAGTTCAGTCTATCTTTCTTTCTTCCTTCCTTTCTTTCCCTCTCTCTCTTTCTTTCCTTCTTATAAAAAGCACTGGGTTGGGAGCCAGAAGACTGCTAATACCTGCCTCCCTGCCTTTCTTTAAAATGTCTGCCTCAGCATCCCTCACATATGTCAACCTACCCTAACTCCTCACTTCTTCTTTGTCACATGAGTGATTGGAGCATTTCATTCTTCACCTTTCCCAATGCAAGGTAATGATCCATACCAATTCTTAGAGTACTCAGGAGAATAAAACACAAACTCTGACCTTGAGGATATGCTTCTGTCCTTGAAGAAATATTTTTGACCTTAAAGACACAGTTCCTGACCGTGAGGAGCAACCAATGTGGTCTGAAGGACACAGAACTGGACTTTGAGTTAGAAAATTTGCCTGCACTTCTCCACTCTGCCATTTAAGGTCTCTGCGTCCTTTGACTACTCATTTTAACTTCTTTGAGCCTCAGTTTATTCATTTAGAAAACAGTATTAACAATGGTCTAGGGGTACCTCCAAGATGGCAGAGGAGTAAGACGTGGAGATCACCTTCCTCCCCACAAATACATCAGAAATACATCTACATGTGGAACAACTCCTACAGAACATCTATTGAATGCTGGCAGAAGACCTCAGACTTCCCAAAAGGCAAGAAACTCCCCCAAATACCTGGGTAGGGCAAAAGAAAAAAGAAAAAACAGAGACAAAAGAATAGGGATGGGACCTGCACCTCTGGGAAGGAGCAGTGAAGGAGGAAAAGTTTCCACACACTAGGACACCCCTTCACTGGTGGAGATGGTGGGTGGGTGGGGGGGAAGCTTCGGAGCCACGGAGGAGAGCACAACAACAGGGGTGCAGAGGGCAAAGCAGAGAGACTCCCGCACAGAGGATCGGTGTCGACCAGCACTCACCAGCCTGAGAGGCTTGTCTGCTCACCTGCTGGGGCGGGTGGTGGCTGGGAGCTGAGGCTCAGGCTTCAGAGGTCACATCCAGAGAGAGGACTGGGGTTGGCTGCATGAACACAGCCTGAAGGTGGCTAGTGTGTCACAACTAGCCAGGGAGTCTGGGAAAAAGTCTGGACCTGCCTAAGAGGCAAGAGACCATTGTTTCAGGGTGCATGAGGAGAGGGGATTCCTTCCCTGTCTGCACACAAAAGGCAGAGCACCGCTTAAACAAGCTGCAGAGACAGGCACGAGCCGCAGCTATCAGCTTGGACCCCAGGGATGGGCATGAAATGCTAAAGCTGCTGCAGCAGCCACCAAGAATCTGGTGTGCAAGCATAGGACACTATCCACACCCCCCCGGGAGCCTGTGCATCCCACCACTGCCAGGATCCTGTGATACAGGGACAACTTCCCTGGGAGAACACGTAGTGTTCCTCAGGCTGTTGCAATGCACGCCAGAATCTGCTGCCACAGACTCAACCTGCATTCCAATTATAACTACCGTACCCCTCCCTCCCCCTGGCCTGAAGGAGCAAGAGACACTAATCAGCTGCTGTTTTAACCCCATCCTGTCTGTGCAGGAACAGATGCCTGAGGGCAGCCTACATACAGACATGGGGCCAAAACCAAAGCTGAACCCCACGAGCTGTGCAAACAAAGAAGAGAAAGGGAAATTTCTCCATGCAGCCTCAGGAGCAGCGGATTAAATCCCCACAATCAACTTGATGTACCCTGCATCTGTGGAATACCTGAATAGAAAATGAATCATCCCAAAATTTTGGCAGTGGACTTTGGAAGCAACAGTAGACTAGGGGTTTTCTGTCTGCGACTGACTTGTTTCTGATTTTTATGTTTATTTTAGTATAGTTTTCAGTGCTTGTTATCATTGGTGGATTTGTATATTGGTTTGGTTGTTCTCTTCTTTTTTATGTTATTATTTTTTTAATTTTTTATTTTAATAAGTTTAAAAGTTTATTATTATTATTATTTTTTCCTTTCTTTTTTTCTCCCTTTTCTTCTGGGCCAGGTGGCTGAAAGGGTCTTGGTGCTCTGGCCTGGTGTCAGGCCAGAGCCTCTGATATGGGAGAGCTGAGTTCAGGACATTGGACCACCAGAGACCTCCTGGCCCCACGTAATATCAATTGGTGAGAGGTCTCCCAGAGATCTCCATCTCAACGCTAAACCCCAGCTCCACCCACGACCAGCAAGCACCAGTGCTGGAGGCCCCATGGCAAACAACTAGCAAGACAGGAAAACAACCACACCCATTAGCAAAGAGGCTGCCTAAAATCATACTAAGTTCACAGACACACCAAAACACACCAACAGATGCGGCCCTGCCCACCAGAAAGACAAGATCCAGCCCCAACCACCAGAACACAGGTGCCAGTCCCATCCACAAGGAAGCCTACACAAGCCACTGAATCAGCCTCATCCACTGGGGGCAGATACCAAAAACAACAGGAATTACGAACCTGCAGCCTGCAAAAAGGTGACCACAAACACAGTAAGTTAAAAAAAAAAAAGAGAAAACAGAAATATGCAGCAGATGAAGGAGCAAGGTAAAAACACACCAGACCAAACACATGAAGAGGAAATAAGCAGTCTACCGGAAAAAAAAAATCAGAATAATGATAGTAAAGCTGATCCAAAATCTTGGAAATAGAATGAAGAAAATACAAGAAACGTTTAACAAGGACCTAGAAGAACTAAAGAGCAAAGAAACAATCATGAACAACACAATAAATGAAATTAAAAATTTTCTAGGAGGGATCAATAGCAGAATAACTGAAGCAGAAGAATGGATAAGTGACCTGGAAGATAGAATAGTGGAAATAACTACTGCAGAGCAGAATAAAGAAAAAAGTATGAAAAGGATTGAGGACAGTCTCAGAGACCTCTGGGACAAAATTAAACGCACCAACATTCGAATTATAGGGGTCCCAGAAGAAGAAGAGAAAAAGAAAGGGACTGAGAAAATATTTGAAGAGATTATAGTTGAAAACTTCCCTAACATGGGAAAGGAAATAGTCAATCAAGTCCAGGAAGCACTGAGAGTCCTATACAGGGTAAATCCAAGGATAAACACGCCAAGACACATATTAATAAAATTATCAAAAAATAAAAACAAAGAAAAAATATTAGAAGCAGCAAGGATAAAGCAACAAATTATATACAAGGGGATCCCCATAAGGTTAAGAGCTGTTATATCAACAGAAACTCTGCAAGCCAGAAAAGAGTTTCAGGACATATTTAAAGTGATGAAAGGGTAAAACCTACAACCAAGATTACTCCACCCAGCAAGGATCTCATTCAGATAATATGGAGAAATTAAAACCTTTACAGACAAACAAAAGTTAGGAGACTTCAGCACCACCAAACCAGCTTTACAACAAATGCTAAAGGAAATTCTCTAGGAAGTACACATAAGAGAAGGAAAAGACCTACAATAATAAACCCAAAAAAGTTAAGAAAATGGTAATAGGAACATACATATTGATAATAACCTGAAATGTAAATGGATTAAAAGCTCCAACCAAAAGACATAGACTGGCTGAATGGATACAAAAGTAAGACTTGTATATATGCTGTCTACAAGAGACACACTTCAGACCTAGAGACACATACAGACTGAAAAGGAGGGGATGGAAAAGATATTCCATGCAAATGCAAATCAAAAGAAAGCTGGAGTAGCAATTCTCATATCAGACAAAAAGACTTTAAAATACAGACTATTACAAGAGACAAAGAAGGACACTACATAATGATCAAGGGATCAATCCAAGAAGAAGATATAACAATTGTAAATACTTATGCACCTAACATAGGAGCACCTCAATACTTAAGGCAAATGCTAACAGCCATAAAAGGGGAAATCGACAGTAACACAATCACAGTAGGGGACTTTAACACCCCACTTTCACCAGTGGACATATCATCAAAAATGAAAATAATAAGGAAACACAACCTTTAAATGCAATATGAGACCAGATGGAGTTAATTGATATTTATAGGACATTCCATCCAAAAACAACAGAATACACTTTCTTCTCAATTGCTCATGGAACATTCTCCAGGATAGATCATATCCTGGGTCACAAATCAAGCCTTGGTAAAATTAAGAAACTGGAAATCTTATCAAGTATCTTTTCCGACCACAGTGCTATAAGACTAGATATCAGTGACAGGAAAAAAACTGAAAAAACACAAACACTTGGAGGCTAAACAATACACTACTAAATAACCAAGAGATCACTGAAGAAAACAAAGAGGAAATCAAAAAATACCTAGAAACAAATGACAGTGAAAACATGACGACCCAAAACCTATGGGATGAAGCAAAAGCAGTTCTAACAGGGAAGTTTATAGCAATACAATTCCACCTCAAGAAACAAGAAACATCTCAAATAAACAACTTAACCTTACGCCTAAAGCAATTAGAGAAAGAAGAACAAAAATAACTCAAAGTTAGCAGAAGGTAAGAAATCATAAAGATCATATCAGGAATAAATGAAAAAGAAATGATGGAAATAATAACAAAGATCAATAAAACTAAAAGCTAGTTCTTTGAGAAGATAAACAAAATTGATAAACTATTAGTCAGATTCATCAAGAAAACAAGGGAGAAGACTCAAATCAACAGAATTAGAAACAAAAAAGGAGAAGTAACAACTGACACTGCAGAAATACAAAGAATCATGAGAGATTACTACAAGCAAATATAGGCCAAAAAATGGACAATCTGGAAGAAATGGACAAATTCTTAGACGAGCACAACCTTCTGAGACTGAACCAGGAAGAAATAGAAAGTATAAACAGACCAATCACAAGTACTAAAATTGAGACTGTGATTAAAAATATTCCAACAAACAAAAGCCCAGGACCACATGGCTTCACAGGTGAATTCTATGAAACATTTAGAGAAGAGCTAACACCTATCCTTTTCAACTCTTCCAAAATATAGCAGAGGGAGGAACACTCCCAAACACATTCTATGAGGCCACCATCACCCTGATACCAAAACCAGAAAAAATGTCACAAAAAAGAAAACTACAGGCCAATACCACTGAAGAAAGTAGATGTAAGTCCTCGAAAAAATACTAGCAAACAGAATCCAACAGCACACTAAAAGGATCATACACCATGATCAAGTGTGGTTTATCCCAGGAATGCAAGGATTCTTCAATATACACAAGTCAATCAGTTTGATACACCATATTAACAAATTGAGGGATAAAAACTTTATCATCTCAATAGATGCAGAAAAAGCTTTTGACAAAATTCAACACCCATTTATGACAAAAACTCTCCAGAAAGTAGGCATAGAGGGAACTTACCTCAACATAATAAAGGCCATATATGACAAAACCACAGCCATCATCATTCTCAGTGGCGAAAAATTTAAAGCATTTCCTCTAAGATAAGGAACAGGACAAGGTTATCCACTCTCACCACTATTAATCAACATAGTTTTGGAAGTTTTAGCCATGGCAATCAGAGAAGAAAGAGAAATCAAAGGAATCAAAATCAGAAAAGAAGATGTAAAACTGTCACTGTTTGCAGATGACATGATACTATACATAGAGAATACTAAAGATGCTACCAGAAAACTACTAGAGCTAATTAATGAATTTGGTAAAGTTGCAGGATACAAAATTAATGCACAGAACTCTCTTGCATTCCTATACACTAATGATGAAAAATCTGAAAGAGAAATTAAGGAAACACTCCCATTTACCATTGCAACAAAAAGAAAAAAATACCTAGGAATAAACCTACCTAGGGAGACAAAAGACCTGTCTACAGAAAACTATAAGACACTGATGAAAGAAATTAAAGATGATACCAACAGATGGAGAGATATACCATGTTCTTGGATTGGAAGAATCAACATTGTGAAAGTGACTATACTACCCAAAGCAATCTAGAGATTCATTGCAATCCCTATCAAACTACCAATGGCATTTTTCAACAGAACTAGAACAAAAAATTTCACAATTTGTATGGAAACACAAAAGACCCTGAATAGCCAAAGCAATCTTGGGAAAGAAAAACAGAGCTGGCGGAATCAGGCTCCGAGACTTCAGATTATACTACAAAGCTACAGTAATCAAGACAGTATGGTACTGGCACAAAAACAGAAATATAGATCAATGGAACAGGATAGAAAGCCCAGAGATAAACCCATGCACATATGGTCACCTTATTTTTTACAAAGGAGGCAAGAATATACAATGGAGAAAAGACAGACTCTTCAAAAGTGGTGTTGGGAAAACTGGACAGCTACATGTAAAAGAATGAAATTAGACCACTCCTTGACACCATACACAAGAATAAACTCAAAATGGATTAAAGACCTAAATGGAAGAGCAGACACTATAAAACTCTTAGAGGAAAACATAGGCAGAACACTCTATGACATAAATCACAGCAAGATCCTTTTTGACCCACCTCCTAGGGAAATGGAAATAAAATCAAAAATAAACAAATGGGACCTAATGAAACTTAAAAGCTTTTGCACAGCAAAGGAAACCATAAACAAGACGGAAAGACAACCCTCAGAATGGAAGAAAATATTTGCAAATGAAGCAACTGACAAACGATTAACCTCCAAAATTTACAAGCAGCTCATCTAACTCAATATCAACAAAACAAACAATCCAATCCAAAAATGGGCAGAAGACCTAAATAGACATTTCTCCAAAGAAGATATACAGATTGCCAACAAACACATGAAAGTATGCTCAACATCAGTAATCATTAGAGAAATGTAAATCAAACTACAATGAGGTATCACTTCACACCAGTCTGAATGACCATCATCCAAAAATCTACAAGCAATAAATGCTGGAGTGGTTGAGGAGAAAAGGAAACTCTCTTGCAGTGTTGGTGGGAATGTAAGTTGATACAGCCATTATGGAGAACAGTATGGAGGTTCTTTAAAAACCTAAAAAATAGAACTTCCATATTACCCAGCAATCCCACTACTGGGCATTTACCCTGAGTAAACCATAATTCAAAAAGGGTCATGTACCACAGTGTTCATTGCAGCACTATTTACAATAGCTAGGACATGGAAGCAGCCTAAGTGTCCATCTACAGATGAATGGATAAAGAAGATGTGGCACATATATGCAATGGAATATTACTCAGCCGTAAAAGGAAATGAAATTGAGTTATTTGTAGTGAGTTGGATGGACCTAGAGTCTGTCATACAGAGCGAAGTAAGTCAGAAAGAGAAAAGCAAATATCGTATGCTAACACATATACATGGAATCTAAAAAAAAAAAAAGGTTCTGATGAATTTAGGGGCAGGACAGGAATAAAGACGTAGACGTAGATAATGGACTTGTGTCCTCACACAGGGCGGGGGAATGGTAAGCTGTGACGAAGTGATAGAGTAGCATTGACATATATATACTACCAAATGTAAAATAGATAGCTAGTGGGAAGCAACTGCATAGCACAGGGAGATCAGCTCAGTGCTTTTTGACCACCTAGAGAGGTGGGATAGGCAGGGTGGGAGGGAGATGCAAGAGGGAGGGGATATGGGGTTATA
Source organism: Eschrichtius robustus (assembly GCF_028021215.1). NCBI lineage: Eukaryota > Metazoa > Chordata > Mammalia > Artiodactyla > Eschrichtiidae > Eschrichtius > Eschrichtius robustus. Next base: position 54,964,302 of record NC_090845.1, read on the forward strand.
TGTACACATGTACCTCATTCACTTTGTTATATAGGAGAAATTAACACTACACTGTAACGCAATTATACCCCAATAAAGATGTTAAAAAAAAATAAAACAATGGTCTACGGTCTACAGTATAACCCACCAATGTTGTTGTAAGGCTTACATGAGATCAATCATGTTGCTAAACCATTTAAACCAGGGATTCTCAGCCCAGGCTCTACATCAGTATCACCTGAGAAGATTTTAAAAATCCAAATGCCCAGGCCCAACCCCAGACCAGTGACATCAAATCTCTAGTTGTGGGAACCAGACATCAGGAATTTATAAAGATTCTTAGTTGATTCCAATGTGCAGCCAGGACTGAACCACTGGGTTAAACACCAAGCGTATAGGAATAATACCATCCCCACTGATTGAGCACTGTACTAAGTGGCAGTTGTGTGTGAAGCAATTTCTCTTAAGGACATACCATTAAGATATCACTTGTAAGCAATGACAACATGTGGAGATGTCATAAGAGCTATACAAACAAAAATTCTCTAGAACATATAGAAGGAAGCAGTTGATTGAGGAGCTCAAGAAAGTGTTCAGGGAAGAAGTAGCATTTGAGCTGGGCTTAGAAGCATGGTAGAATTTCGAGAAACAGAAATGGAAGACTATAGGGAATGGTTAGTTCAGGCAGAAAAATTGTCATAAAACAAAGCCTAAACTATGTGCCAGATATTGTTTTAAGTGCCTGACATGTACCAATTCATTTAACCCTCACAACAATATAATATATCATTTTACGTTTGAGGAAACTGAGTGTGAGAGAAGTTAAGGTCACACAGGCAGGAAGTAGCCAAACCAGGATAGTTGCTTAAGCAGGCAGTCTGGTTTCCAGAGTCCACACTCTGACCATAATGTTCTACAGCTTCTCTAACATGAACAGTGCTGTGCCTTGTGAAGGTTAATCTGGCCAAGGACTAGGTGATGATGATGTGAGGGATGAGAGATGAGGCAGAGAGATAGGTAGGTACAATCATTCGCCTGGGACATAAGTGAGGTCTGAACTAGAATACTAAGTCTTTGGGTTATTTATTATAGCTTGGAGGTGTTCTTCCTCTCCACAAAGGAAAGGAAAAGAGAAAATGGGTTTATACTTTATTAGGAAGGGTTTGAGTTAACTATAAGAAAGATTGCCCAGTAGTGAAGGTTGTTTAAAAAGGGAAACAGAACTGGAGGGGAGGAAATTGGGGGAGTCTCCTAGGAAGGGTGAGGGATGAAGATGACCTCCTAAGGTCTGTCAAAGACTTTCTGGATCACCTATGCTCAATTAGTAGCCCACTTTGGTCCTTGAAATACGATGGCAATCTAAAATTGACAGAAATAAATAGATAAACCAATCTTTGCATTAAAAGTCTGAACTTACCAATGAGTCACTAGGTAATCTCCAGGCAGAAAGGGTGTGTTTTTTAGCAAGGCTGAGAATGCTCTCCTTCCCTTCTACAAAGAGCAGCAGCACCAGAGGCCAACCTCTTCCTTCAAAGTGATTTCCCAGAATTCTCACTCCATACTTTCTCCTGCCTCTCCCCTCTCCTTCTTCTGGACTCCACTGGCAGTGAGCCCAGGATGTTCCGCCTAGGAGATAGGGCACTCTGCTCACCCTTCCAGTTCCACCAGTTCATACATATACCCCACCCTCCTGTTCTGAGCCAAATAATCCCTTTCCTCTCCCATCTTGAAGGGGCCACCTTGCCCTATTCTATATGAAATTTGCCAAAACAAGTGAGGAAACTCAACCCTGCCTTCTCTGTTATGGGAATACTGGGCTGGAGCTGGAGCCAGAGAGTCCTAGGTCACTAAGGTGAAGTTCTGCTTGAAACAGAAAAAGTAGACAGTTCTTCCCAGTGGTCTTCCTGACCTGTTCATTAAATACTTCCTCTAAGGACCTGGTTGGATGTGGTATAGAGCAAAGAGTACTGGCTAGGGAGTCAGAAGACCTGATCTTGATACATTTCCCAGCTCTGGTCAGCATCACCCTTGTCAGAATCTGCATCCCTCATCTGTAAAGAAATAAGACTATAACATCAAAATAGAGAGCCACTGACCATTACGTGCTACTGAATGGAATGACACATAGCTGCTTGTGAAACAGTCTTGCCAAAAAAAATGAATCTGAATCTGATCAAGCCTCTAGATCTCTCTAATTTGCAGGAAATAGAGCAGTGGGAAACACTGAAGTCTACTACAAAGATGTGGTAAGTAAAACGCAGACCAGGCAGTGGAAAACACTATAGGACAAAACAACCAGTTCAGTTTTGTTCAGTAAACATGTTGAGAGAGAGAGAGAGAGAAGAATGGGGGGAGGGGAGAGAGAGAGAGAGAGAACCTAAACTTAACAGAGACTTAAAGAGACATATCAATCATTTTTAATGTATGGATCTTATCAGGATCTGTATGGAAATACAACTGTTTAAAAATAACATTTGTGAGACATCAGCGAAATCTGGACACTGATTGAATACTAGATGATATTAAGGAATTATTCTTAGCATATTTTTAGGTTTGATAATGGTATTGCAGTTATAATGTTTAGAATCCTTGTAATTTAGAGATACATACTATTTTTGGACAAAATAATATGATATCAGGGATTTACTTCAAAATAATCCAGAAAAGTTTGGTGAAGGAGTAGATGGAAGAATAGATAAATTACTAATTGCTGAAGCCAGATAATGGGTATATGGGGGTTTTCTCTACTTTTATATATGTTTCAAAGTTCCAATAATATACAAAAATGTTTAAAAAGAGGAAGTATAGATTGGTGCAGTCATTTTGAGGAGCCCCAGAGTTCTGAGGGCACACCTTGGAGGATACCATGAGGTGAAAGTATGCATGTATGGGGATGGAGGCATTTAAATCCCTTCCATGCTTCATGCTCAGCAATGTCATTTTGGTATGTTTTTTGTATAGCTTAGACATTCTATCTTTGGTAACCCAGGACTACTTGGGTTTGGCTTAATGATAGACCAATCCACTTACATTTTAGACTGAGGAAGCTCTACTTTCGAACATTTGAACACATACAGAAGCAGAGAAAACAGTATCAACAGTGGATTTCCCAGCCCCCAGCCCTAGACTGCTTCATGGCTTGGGGGCCCCTGGAGTTGTTGTCTCCTGAATAATTGGTCTCCAGGACTTCTGCACTAGTACTAGGAACAGACTGTGAGTGTAAGAAATATCATTTTTAGTTTGCCTCAGAGAACTCTCCCTCTTTGCCAGGCCTTCCTCTCTACCCCACTAAATAATGCTCACCAAGCAAATAAGGTCCATACCTCCAACCCAAATGACTCATCCCACAGAGGCCTACCTGCCCCCACCTCCCACCCATATTAGTTTTCCAGATCCAATCATCACAGTGGTGTTTACAATGCCTTTTACATACAGTGAAATAAAAAGTCATACCTTCTAGGACTAGGAGAGCTGGAAAAACTTTGGGGAAGTTCAGGGGTCACAGTTTTATAAAAGGCCTTCCCTGACTGGGGAGTAAAGGACTGGGAGACTTGGAGTGTACTCTTCTGTGAACCCCACCAAATGAACATACTACAAGCAAGCATATTGTTAAATGTGGGTCTCTGGGCCTCAAGGATACAGCTATGGATCCTAAGTTGGGAGAACCTTTAGGAGATTGGGTGGGGCAAAAGTCTCTCAGTTAGAGAGAGAGAGAGACCCTGTTATACTGCCCCTCTCATTCTCCAACTTCATAGTCCTCTCCCATCCTATTACAGCCCTAAAACAGAAATGGAAACAGCTCTGAAAGACAATTCTAGAACTCCTAAAGGAGCAGTTTCAGTGATTTTCCTGTTCCTGAGAGTCAGGAAGTCAGAAGGGAGACAGGATGCTGGTGATTCCTGTCTACCAGCTGCTGTCTCTGAACTATACTCCAGTTCTTGCCTGCCCACTGAGATATGTGGCCCTCATCGCTGCTTCCAGCCCTAGACTTGGGCTTCAAGCATCAGCCCTCTGCAAAATCCAGCAAGCACAGTGTCATCTTTAGAACTAACAGCTTCCACCTTTTCCCCAAATTTACTTTTGCTGAATGTCTAATTGGAAGTTATATTTCCCTATTCATTCCTGTCTCAGTCTCTCTTTACTCCCAGGAATAGGTGTTTTCCGGACAGCTTGGGTTAGGAGAGCCTGACAGGGCAATCTCTCAGTGTGTCAGGACCTAATGAGATGAGAGGCTCTGCTTTTCACTGTTTGGGGCTCCTCTTCAAGCCCTCTCCTATCTCATCTGGTAGAGGCAAAGGAGTGCTAATTATGCAAATCCAGCCCAGCTCCAAGTGTCAGATACTCAGGCTCCTGGAGAGAAGGAATGTCTTTTGCTGGGGTTGAAACCCATCTTCCCTCCTACATGGGCCCCATGCAGCTGCTGGGACTTTCTGCATACAGAGTCCACTTCGTGGGTAAGTGAAATCCACAAATAATCCAAAAACTTCACTTCAGCTACTACCATATTATCAGAACCTTCTCTCCAACTACACTTTTTTTTTTTGATTATGGAAATGTTCAAACATACACACAAATAGAGTCATATAATGAATCCCTATGTATCCATCACCCAGCTTCAATAGTTAGCAAACCATGGTCACTCTTATTTCATCCAAGTTCCTTCCCACACACAAACTTTCTTTCCAGAATATTGTAAAGCAAAACCCAAATATACCATCATATCATTTTACCCATAGATACTTCAGACTATATTTTTTATATATATTTTGTGTAGCCAGAGATGAATGAAGGATACAGAAGGCCTCTTTACAGGCTCAGCAGTTTTGCTTTCAGCTCTGCCACCGATACACACTGTAATTTTGGAAAAGTCTCTTTCTCTCTCTAGACCTCAATTTTCTCCCTGCATAATGGGGTAGGAGAGGTATGAGAGGTGGAGAGGTGTGTATGTATTAGGAATAGTGGTGCACCAAACTAGTGTTTTTCAAGCTTGAAGGTACACAGGACTTCCCTGTTAAAGTGGAAATTCTGATTTAGTAGGTCTGAAGTGGAGTCTGGGGCTCTATATTTCTAACAAATTCCCAGGTCCACACATTGAGTAACATTGAGTAACAAGGTTAAATTATCTCAGGGGCCTTCCCAGTTCTGCAATTCCACAAGTCCAAAATTCCTGATAATTTTGTCTATCTCTCTATCTCCAGGTGGGAGGCATGCTTTAATACATCCCAGACAAAGTGTCCCAGTTTTAAAATCCTCAAGGGAAGGTTTGTGTGTATCCCCAATAATTGGTTCCAAGCAGTGGTATCTTGTAGTCAGCTGGTACCAGCTCTCAAGAGCTGATTGTCAAATTTTCAGGAACTTTGCAAGTTGTTAAACATAGCCATCATTAAAAATTAAATTAACAGCCATGTTCATAGCAGCATTATTCACAATAGCAAAGAGGTGGAAGCAACCCAAGTGTTTACTGACGAATGAATGGATAAACAAATTTGGTATATACATACAATGGAATATAATTAAGCCTTAAAAAAAAGGAAAGAAATTCTAACACATGCTATAACATGTCCTTGAGGACATTATGCCAAGTAAAATAAGCCAGTCACAAAAAGATAAATACTGTATGTATGATTTTACCTACATGAGTTATCTAAAGTAATCAAATTCATAGAAACAAAAAGTTGAATGGTGGTTGCTAGGGACTGGGGGAGGAGGAAATAGAGAGTTATTTAATGGGCATAAAGTTTCAGTTTTGCAAGATGAAAAAGTCCTGGAGATCTGTTTCACAACAGTGTGAATATACTTAATCCTAATGTGTTTTTTATCATGATTAAAAATGGAAAGTAAAATTTAATTAAATTGTATAAACTTACAATTAAGTAAATGATATTAAAAACAGGGTAATAACAATGTTCATTGCAGCTCTATTTACAGTAGCCAGGACATGGAAGCAACCTAAGTGTCCATCAACAGATGAATGGATAAAGAAGATGTGGCACATATATACAATGGAATATTACTCAGCCATAAAAAGAAACGAAATTGAGTTATTTGTAGTGAGGTGGATGGACCTAGAGTCTGTCCTATAGAGTGAAGTAGGTCAGAAAGAGAAAAACAAATACTGTATGCTAACACATATATATGGAATTTTTAAAAAATGGTTATGAAGAACCTAGGGGCAGGACAGGAATAAAGACGCAGATGTAGAGAATGGACTTGAGCACATGGGGAGGGGAAGGGTAAGCTGGGACGAAGTGAGAGAGTAGCATGGACTTATATATACTACCAAATGTAAAATAGATAGCTAGTGGGAAGCAGCCACATAGCACAGGGAGATCAGCTCGGTGCTTTGTGACTACATAGAGGGGTGGGATAGGGAGGATGGGAGGGAGATGCAAGAGGGAGGAGATATGGGGATATATGTATATGTATAGCTGATTCACTTTGTTATAAAGCAGAAACTAACACACCATTGTAAAGCAATTATACTCCAATAAAGATGTTAAAAAAAAAAACAGGGTAATAAATACTCAAAACTCATCACTTCTAAAAAGTTTTACTACATTTCACTATTTATCTGTAATATAATTTTTACATTATACACATATATATTATATATGTAATAAATAATTAATATCTGTATCTGCATGGTGGAAATACTACATAATAGTATGCTACTGCACATCTCTTCCCAACTCTGCATTTAGTGACATGGAGTTGGTAGTCTGAAATTGGTGAATGCTACAAATTAGGTCTTACCTCTCCTACCCCCCATCCCAATGGAGGGCTGGTTGGTAAACATCTACCAACACACTACTGGTTCCAGGGCCTAACAAACTTTTACTGTCAGTAAATACTTCCACTAGAACTACCCCAAATACCTACTGCTGCATTTCTATTTTTCTTTCCCAGAATGGAGGTAGAAATTGTCTCAATTAAAGTATTGCATTAAATTGGTCTCCCAGCTACTGTACAGTCAGGAAGTAGGGAAGAAATTTAGAACAGCTCATTATTCAATGAATATTAATAATAGAATACCTCTATGTGCTAGACTCTGACATACTTGCTAAGAATTTAGATAATCCAAGCATGACATAATTCACCTCTGACCAATAATCTGGAATTGGCCAAAACTGGTTCTGAGACTTCTATGAAACCATTTTTTGCATGGGTGGTTTCATCTTGGCTTAGAAGAAAGGGCACTGGGTCAAGAGACCTGGGCTCAATTTTTGGGTTTAGTAGAACTGTGGGACCTTAAGCAAATGATTTCACCTCTCTGTGCTTCAGTTTCCTCAGTTGTAACATGGAGGTGGCAGGATAATCATCATCATCACCATGACAGTAGCTGACACTTACATATGCTCACTGTGTGCCAGGCACTGTTCTAAATTCTTTTTTTTTTGACATCTTTATTGGAATATAATTGCTTTACATTGTTGTGTTAGCTTCTGATGTATAACAAAGTGAATCAACTATACATATACTTATATCCCCATATCCCTTCCCTCTTGCGTCTCCCTCCCACCCTCCCTATCCCACCCCTCTAGGTGGTCACAAAGCACCGAGCTGATCTCCCTGTGCTATGTAGCTGCTTCCCACTAGCTATCTATTTTACATTTGGTAGTTAAATTCTTTACATATATTCACTCATTTAATTCTCACAACCCTAGGAAGTAGCTTCTATTCATTTCATCTCCATTTCACTGATGAGGAAACTGAGGTATGGACAGATGAATTAGCATGTCCAAGGTTACAACAGTCAGTTAGTAAGTGAAGGGAATTTACTAGATGACCTTCCAGTTCAAAGAGTCATTCAATTCTATTCTGTAGAAACCATTTCCAACTTGGAGCGGGAGCCCTGGTTAGGCCTCAAGGCCATACCGTGCTGTTTAAATCTGAGTCAAGGGTGGAGCCTCAGAGTTCTGAGAAGCAGTGAAGGTAGATTTGAGTCCCCTGGAACCTGGGAAATGCAGCCAAGGCTCCTCAGTCCAAATTAAAGCAAGGAATCCACAGGGCATAACAGTTGGTGGTAAGTCTTCCTCTATAGCTACAGTCTAGGGACAGAAAAAATAAAGGCAACCCAGGTTCTGGTAGGCTCTACCAAATGTTTTATGTGAGATGTTCTCAAGGCTGATGTTTGAAACTGGGTGGGTTTGGAGGACTGGTTCTATATTTTTTCTTGATAGAATTCATTTGTTCTCTGGTTTTAAGTTATTTGTGTGCATTTCCCTCAGCCCTTGAGGCCCCAAGGGACAAAGTGATAGGTGTGCCTAATCCAAATCTGCAGTGGATTCACCTTTTTACTGAAGGAAAATATGATACAAAATTACATGCCAGGAACTTTGGATATTAGTTGGCTAAATGAGCCACTCCCTAGCCTTCTCTCATGAGGACAACTTCTTCATTTGATCTCTTGCTTTTTTGCCTCTGATCTGAAAGCTATTTCCAAGCACACTGCAATAACCTAGAGAGCCACTCCAATGTTAATTTAAAAGCCTTTTCTCATTAGTTCTTCTGCCAAAATGACCCAGGGAAAGGTATTAGGTCTACATGTAATAATAACAAAAATATCAAAATACAAAAGTTTAAAAATAGGCTTGTTCCTACAGGCACCATTGCCATTTCACCCAAGGTGAAACTGTGAGAAGACAAAATATTAAAATACCAATAGCGACTCCAGTATCCTACAGTCCAGAAAACAAGAAGCTAGCAAGGACCTTGAAGGGTCATCTGGTTAAACCTCCTGAGTCCAGATTAGTGAATATACAATATACTAGCAGTCAACTCCTATAATGGTTTCTGTGGTGTTGATGACCAATATGTTTTCACTACAAATAGACTTATCTACTATCTTCCTAAAGTATGCCATGGGTTAAGCTCATTTTACTGAGGAGACTCTTTCATGTTTCAAATCTCCTTTGGTTCCCTGGTCTATTGTGAGCATCACTTTATCTCCCAAATTGCTAATGTCATTTGGAAAATGACTACTCTGTGGAGAGCATCAAGCAGGGGCTGGTCCATATGGTGTTGTATAGCATTGAGATTATTCTTCTTTATTTTAGTTTTTCATTAACACCAAAGAAAAACCTTGAAACCTGATACCTGTCCTTGGGAGCTTATAATTCTTCCTTTTATTATTTCTAACTCTAAGCTAGTTAAGGACCCCCACAAGTCATGTGGAAACATGTGCCTGCACCAAGTGGGAGGCTGTGTGATGGAGTGCAATGAGCACAGGCTTCAGAATTAGGCTTTTGGAGCCTCAATTTCCTCATCAATGAAATGAAAGTAGTGTATATAAAGGGTCTGGTATGGAATAGGCATTTAATAAATGTATCAATTCTTCTCAGCAAATGATGATACAGTACAGTAGTATTAATTTCCCCTTTTCCTTTAACAAGGCTCCCCAATCTAATCCCACCCCCAAGGCTGGGTGGATACTGGAGCCATTCTAGCCTGGTGTACCCATCTCTTGCTCTTTATCTTTCTCTTTTTCTTATTCTTCCCCAACCCTTCCTTCTTCCTCCTTCATTTCCCGCAATCCCTTTCTTACTCCTTTTTCCTTCCTCTCTAACTAGCACAGTGAGTTCTGTTTGCACACAGCAGGTGAGAAGATGTAATTCAGCCAGATGGCAAATGTCTTGCCAAGTGGATCTGATGGATTGAAAGCCTCCTTCCTGCTGTGGTGTGTGATTATTATTTTGATTAAGCCTTTGGAGGAAACAGTGGCAACTAAGACAGGACCACCAACATATGCCCATCCCATAAGCCTTTGCTGTAGGCCCAGCAGTTAGCTTGACCTTCTCTAGCACTCAGGTCACTCCCCAGCCCCCAGCTCAGGGAGTCAGAAAAATTGGATCCTGATATTATAGCACTCTGTATTTGGAGGGAAGAAGAGGGAGGATGGAAGAATAGAGTCTACAGCTAAAAAGGTTATGGAAATTGACTAGCTAGGAGATCATCTCTAGGCAGAAAATGATGATTAAAATAATCACTCATAGCTGAAATGAAGCTACACCCTGGTGGCTTCAAGTCATTTGGTTCTTTCTTTTTCTGACACAAGCAGGTTTCTGCTATAGTTAGCACTACACAGGCAATTGGACAAAGACAGGTCAGTGCCAAGCCAGATCCTAGTGTGTCTACAAAGGGACTGCCAGCAGCAGCTGCTGTATTTCTGGGATTGATGGCAGAATCAGAGGAAGCAGCTTAATTCCCGGGACACAGTGAGGATACCTGGACTCAGGTGGAGTTTGTTAGACTATGTATTAGTTTGCTAGAGCTGCCATAACAAAGTACCAAAAAGTGGCTTAAACAACAGAAATTTATTTTCTCACAGTTCTGGAGAGGACAAGTCTGAAATCAAGGTGACAGCATGGTTGGCTCCTTCTGAGGGCTATGAGGGAGAATCTGGTCCACGTCTCTCTCCTAACTCTGGTAACTACTTCTGGCAATCTTTGATGTTTCTTGGTTTGTAGATCATGCCTTCATCTTTATGTGGCATTGTCCCTGTGTGCACGTCTGTGTCCAAATTCCCCCTTCTTATAAGGATACCAGTCATATTGGATTAGGGGTCCACCCTACTACAGTATGACTTCATCTTAACTAATTACATATGCAATGACCTTATTTCCAAAAAAGGTCACATTCTGAGGTCCCGGTGGTGAGAACTCCAACATATGAATTTGAAGGGGATGTAGCTCAACTCATAACAAGCTATAAAGTACCAGGGACAGGAGTGGTAAAGCCTAGCATAGGAGGCATAAAAAGCACCCTTTGTTGTTTTTGTTAATGATAAGAACAGGCAGTATCATCTACTGAGTTATGTTCTAGACACTGGGCTGGGTACTGTACATGCATTATTTCATTAATTCCCACCACAAATCCATAAGGTATGCACTTAACTCTTGTTATCCCAATGTTTCAGCAGATAAAACTAAGGCCCCAGAAAGGGAAATGACTTACCCCATAGAGGGAACTTGACTTGGCCAAAGTCATGTGTCCAGTAAATAGCAGAGTGACATTTAAACTGAGGTCCATATGACACAAAAGAATCTCCCAAATGCTCTTCACACTATACTCTCTTGCTAATTGGGATGCCCCCACTTGCCCCATTTCAGGACATGAAACACTAGAGCCTGCAGAGAAGTTCTGATTTTAGGACTGGTGGGGTCAGGTTAGGGCTCCTGGGATGGCTGCAGCATCTTCCTTGGAGATCTTTAAGAGTAAGAGAGCTCTGTGCCAGAGTCTGCTGTCTGCCGATGTTATGGAAGGCTATCTAAAGGTAAGGGTATGGGTGAGATGATCTCCAGAGTATCCTGTCAAGAGTGGCAGGGCTAGGAGTGGGAGGAGGAGAAGTTAGAAAGAAAGGAAGTAGAGAGGGTAGAGTTCTAAAGAACCAGTACAATCAGTGAAACATAATAGCTCATACTCACATAGCACTTACCATGTGTTAGGAACAGTTCTAAGCACTTTATATATATTTACTCATTTAATCATCAAAACCAACCTATAAGGTAGGGTCCATCTCTACCCTTGGTTTATAAAAAAGGAAGCTGAGGCACAAAACAGTTAAATAATTTGTCTAAGTTTTCACAACAAATACATATTAAGACTGAGATTTGAACCGAAGCAGTTTGGTTCCAGCCAGCCCCAAGAAATTTGCTTTTCTCTGATTAAACAATTCAATCAAATCCACTGCCCATACTGTGAACTTCATGTTATCCAATGCAACTTATGTTAAGATACATTAAATTGCCTCCTTTAATCTTCACAAAAGCCACATGAGGTATCACATCTGCTGTTACATCAGTGTCATGGAGTAGCAGAGGAAATCAAGGCTCAAAGAGGTGGGGTGAAATGTCTCAATTCACAGGCAGAGCTGCGATTCAAACCCAGGTCTGGCTTACCCCAACACTAAGAAGTTCTGTGTCTCACTGCCTCAAGGTTTGCTGGGCTGATGGATAAATCAACTGCTTCCAAGATGAGAAAGCTGATGAGGTATTATTATTCTCAAGATGTGTATGTATTTTAACAGGGATTCTTGGAAACACAAACCCTTCCCCAGAGTAAAGTTTCTCTTTGTTAGATACTTCGTCTCTTGCAGCATGTTAGACTGCTTAATGGTACACACCTTTTATGTGCAAACACTAAGAACCCTCGAGATTCAGTGTGTACTGGTGTGTGAGGTAGAGGAGATTTCTATATATATTGACATTAGTTGAAGAGATATTACAAATAAATTAAATGAATGTGCAAATTGTATGCAAACACATTTAACAACATTCTCTCAGAAAAGGGATGTCAGCAAGCCAACAAAGTGTACAGTGTTTTTTGTCCCATTAATCGCTAAGTTGGGAAGCTGTGTAGGCCAGAGCTGGCCAAAATACCCTCTATAAGCAAATGGAGATAAGTTTGTCATCTTGGCTCCCAAGAATCCGTATAAATCACCATAAAATTCTAAGGCCTAATGTTTTACCTGCATGGTCACCTGCCCCATGGGTCACTGATTCCGTCCTACACTCAAGGATACCATGTTTTAGTGGAAAGAACGTGATATATGGGGAATCAGAAGACCTAGGTTCTAGTTGAGTTCCTGCTTTGGACTATATGTGTGTTCTTGGGCAAGTTACTTGACTTCTCTGAGTATCACTTACCCCTATCTATAAAAGAAGGGATCAGATGTGATTATCTCTGAATTCCTTTCCATTTAAATATTCTGTGATTTCATGATTAAAATACCTCTACATTCTTAGTCTTTGAGTCATTAATGGATTGGGTGAGAAAGGCATCATCTCCTAAAGGCCCATTAAAATGCACTTGTAGGAAACAACTCCTGGAGAGCATTTGTAAGCAGACAATCTAGACTAGTCTATTTTGACCTGACCTCTTGCTTACGGGTACAAGAAATACCAATGCCTGACTTGTAGATTCACATCCCACTTTCTCAGCCAGTCCCCTGTCTCTCAAAATGGACTTTGCTCCCCAGTTCTCTAGGTTTTCCAATGCCTCTCTGAGTTACTCAGGTTCAGGACCTAAGATAGACCTTAGGAGAATTTCTATGAAGAAGGCTTTGAGTACTGCATTTGGACAGATGGTTGGAGGCACCAATTTCAAACTCAGTTCTGTAGCCCAGGGCCTTGGGCTAGGACTACTTTGGCATCTGGCATTGCATCCAACCATCCATCCATCCATCCATCTTTCTATCTAAACTATTTATCAAGCAGCTATTATGTACCAGATGCTGTTTTAGGGGCTGCGGTTTCAGCGATATCAATGAATAAAGGTAGCTTAGTGTAGTGAAAGACAGCTGAACTGAGAGCTAGAGTGCCTGAGCTCACTACGATTTAATATCTGTGCAATACTGGAAATTCACCAAACCTGAGCCTCAGGTTTATCAGCTGTAAAATGGGCTAGAAGGGATTTAATATAGATGATACTAAGGAAGAGTCCTTCCGGCTCTAACTCCCTATTAATAATATGAATAGATAGTAGAATGGAATGAGGAAGGACATGGACTCTGGAGTCAGGCTGCGGGGCCCAAATTCTTGGTGTACAACTTACTAGCCATATGACCTGGGACAAACTGCTTAACCTATGTATGTCTGCTTCTTCTATGTATGGAATGTTAATAATAGTAATACTTACTTCAAAGTGGTATTGTGAGATTAATGAGTTTATATGTGTAAAGTGCTTTCAACAGTATCCAGAATGTAGTAAGTGCTCTGTTAGCTATTTTTAAGAGCCTGACAGTGATTTTGGCTACCTGAGCTTGAACCACTAGCCCTTATGTGGTATGGGGGAAAAAAAAACAAACAGATCAAACCTCTAAGATCTAGCAAATGAAGTGGAAGCTCAATATAATTTACTTTTCCAAATGGTTAATGCTGTTTGATTATGAAGTGGCCTGAGGCTTCCATCTCAAAGAGATGCCTCTCTCCCTCCTAAAGGGTATCAATAATATGCCAACTGAATTTAGGTAATTATCAAACCACCAGTCAGGGCCAAAGCTAATTTTGGAGGTGTCTGTAGGTAGCAACTGAGCCTCTGTTGTATTCTAGAAGATTTTGGGGAAGCTGGGCCTAAAATTCAGGACCTTTGATTTCCCTCACAACTGGAATCACTTCTTAGAGTTTCCACCTTAGCTTCTGTGACTACTAAATCCTTTTACCTACCCATGCAAACCCACTCCTCAGAATTAACAGGGAAAAGGGAACTACACTCATTGAGGGCCTACTATCTGCTTTGTGCTTCACATTCATTAACTCATTTAATCTTCACAACAACCCAGAAAGTTATTACCTCCATTTTTTGTAGGTAAAAAAACTTGAGGATCAAAGAGGTCAAGTAACTCTCCCAGGTTACACAGCTCATAAGTATCAGAGCTGGAAGTTGAACACAGGTCTGCCTGGCCACTAAATCCCTGTTCTTTAGACCATACCACACTGCTTTCCATGGACTGCTTATAGGCTGCTTTCAGTGATGAACTACCAAAGAATAGATGTCCAGTTTCCATTAAGTATCATGAACAGATTGGGAGTTAGTGTCCAGGTTAAGAGTGTACAGTATCATATCAGAATTAGTCTCACAAGAGAGAAGCCCTAAGACCCCATTTTGTTTGAGAGCCCAGGTTCAAGAAAGGCACAACAAGCTCCAGCACCTCAGAGAGTTCCTGCCTGTTCCCTACCCCAAGAAGTCCACTGGTGTAGGATCTACTTGTGTTTCTCAATAGAGCACAGAGGAGAGTATTTAGAAATAAGAAGAGGGCATTTTTCATGTCACAAAGTCTGGTGATCTCTACTGGAATTTAGTGAGAGGGGGTCAGGGATACAAAACTTCCTGAGATGCAAAGGACCAACCCATAAAATAAAAATTTATCTCACCCAACATGACAATGGTGTCTCCATTGAAAAACTATTAATGACTGTTACATGTGAATCTTAAAAGGCAAGAGGAGATTTTGAAGACTGATCAATTGCTAAATTCCCCCAAGTTCCACTTCTACAATAATACTAAGAATGATCAGAAAGTGATTCTGGCTGGTGCTGAATGGATGCTGAAGTTTTGGGTGGCTGGGTACAGAATGAGGGAAGGGAGGGATAGAGAGGCTGCTGAAACTAAGGCTCAATGGGAACAAGATCAAGGAGGATGCTAGGATTAGCAAAAGTGTCAAGGAAAAAGTTAGAAAACATGGACTCAATTCCCAGTCAACATCCCGAGTTGCTGTATAACCTTGAGAGGTATTTCCCTTCTTTTCACCTTTGATTGACCAGCTCTCCAAAGAGGGAAATAAGCCCTGTTTCCCTCCCTCCCTGGACTAGTGAGAGGATTTATGAGATAGCAGATGTGTGCATGTAAACGTAAGTGCTGTGGAAATGAGGGCTTACTGATGCTCCTGAGGAAGAAAGGAACAGCCAGTGCCTATTTTTATTCAAAACCTAGATAATGTTCTGAGACCCAGTAAGGTTCACCAGCTTAGGCCATCTAGTTTGAAACTAATATACTACACAGTACCTCACCAAAACCCTCCACTTTAGAAATTCCAGTCTGAAACCACAACAATACGACCTCCCTATACTTTGAAATTAGATGAGAGTACTTTAACTTTCTCTAATGAATGCTCTATCCCTTTTCCTGTGGGTAAATAACAGGTAGCAGGGAACTAGAAAGTAGAGGACAATGTTTTTCATTAACCAAAAATTTATTTTGTGAAAGTTAGAGCTACAGAAATTATTCCCCTCCCAATAGTATTCCAGAAATATTTTCTTTGATCATGTCTACTTCCACTATTCCCTCCTTGTGGATTATTAAATTGCACTATTTCTATTCTTTCTGGAAGTTAACCTTTTAACTCAATGCATCGCACACAGTAGGCTCTCAGCAAACGTTTTCTTATGGATTAACTCATGTAACTAGAAGCTGAACTTCTAGTAGCAAAGTAAAAGAGTGGCCAGGGAGCTACAAGAGGACGGAGTCCAAGAACATGGCTTCTCACACAAGGTAACTTGACATTACATGGATACTGATATACTTATTTTTTATTTAAAAACATTGTATATTAGATCATGTCTTCTTATTGGGGAGGGAAGTTCTCGTCTCCTGCAGCAAGAGAAACCATTATCAGAGAAACCGTCTTTCAGATCCCAATACTTCCTCAAAAATGGGAGTAAAATTATTTTGCTAGTTTTTAGCAGAGGCCCAGGGAAACTTTCAGCGTGGCAAAAAGTTACTAACCCAAGATGACTCTCAATCATGTGCTATGCGGAGAGAAGAATGCCTTTTTTTCCCCCACCGATGCTGCTCTCAGTGTAATTCCTGAAGTGATTAAAAGCTATGGGAAATTACAGCTGGCTGGTAGTTTGGGAGGAATTTAGTGGCAAAGCTCATCTTCTCCTCAAATGTATAAATGAAATATTCACTTCTGACAGCAAGTCCACCTTCCCAGTAGTTGGTACACCAGCTGCTGCCAATTTGAGGCTTTGAGCTGGCACTGAACATTTTGGGGCTTATGTCATTGCCACTTGCAGCCATTCTTTCCTGGGAAGACATTGGAACAGGCTGTCTCAGGCCTTTTGAATTGGCCAGTCTACCTGTTGGGCTTGCTTCTTGCTGAGAACAGACTTTGGCCAGCTTTCTCTGCCTAAACTTGCCCAACTGGGGCATTTACCTCATTCTGTTCACTGCCCACTGCTATCCAAGCAAGGCTTGCCTGCTGATTAACCACTGCAGAAAAATTAAAGGAACTGTGATTAGTTGGGTAAAGGAGACAAAGGAGAAGGGGGAGTAGGGCACTTAATACTTTACAGAATCGAATGCCATTTTTATTTCTTACAGAAAACTGTTCTCGGTGAGAGCAGAAAAAGATAAACTGAACTAGGACTACAACTTCAAATATTTAAGTTATATTTAAAGAATCATCTCAGAAATTTAACTGGATGATGAGCAAGAGAGGAACATTTCCCGTGAACTTGGTAGGGAGAGAAAGGACCTTAAAGAGGCAAATCAGCCACTGTATAATTTCAAATGCATTCTGACACTCTCCCAGATAGTCAGAAATCTATCCCATGTAAAAGAGCTCTAGAGAAAAAAGTACCAAGGCCTTTCTCTCATTCATCTTAAAGTTTAACAGCTCTCAATATCAAGAAATGTTGCTTTATATTTATCCCAAACCCTTCATATTAAAGATAATCCATTTTCTCTTGTTCCAGTGTCTGGAGACAAAGAAAAATCCATAATGCATTTGAAGACCATTCTTTCAGTCACCCCACAGTCTCCTCCAAGTTAAACAATCTCATCTTCTTTAATCTCTTTCTTTGAAGGTCTTATTTTCCAATGCCCTTTGAGACTCTTCTCAGGGTCCCTTCACTCTCTCTTCATTCGTCTTTAAATATGGAGCCTAGAACTAGATAAAGTCCTTTAGTAAGTATTGAGTACAATGGTAAACTTCCTTTCTGGTGATCAGACTGTTTTGCATATTCAGGTTTTTTCAACGTTTGTGATAATGGCCACATTCCTGTTATTGGTCATCGAGGTTGTTTTCCATTATTTTTGCTAAGTAAATTATGGCATATTAACTCAATGAACTATTAGGCAGCCACTGAAAAGGGTCATAATTATCAGGAGTGTATGGCAACAGAGGGAGAAAATGTATAGTTAAGTCAAAAAAGGCAAAATACAAAATTATGCGGCCCCTCATCTATGGCTTCAAGGTACTTCATACAGCACTTTATTATAGCACTTAGCATTTTATATTCCTGTCATTTGTTTCTGTGCTTATCTGCTCCTCCAACCCAGTGGAGGCCCTAGTCAGTGTTTGAATTATCTCTGTTGCACCAGCACTGGGTATCTGTCCTTACAGGGAGTAGGTACTCAGAAGTGTTTGTTAAATGAATGGATAAATAGGAGCCATATAAAAATGCCTAAACATGGAAACAATAGCTTAGACATAATAGGAGGAAATAGAGATAGTTGTGCTAGAATGGTGAAATTACAAGTGTTTTATTCTTCTCAAATTTTTTCAACTATTTTTCTTACCTGGCAAAAAAGGAGGGGACAAAAGTCAGTGTTTATTCCTGGTCAGCTTATAATCAACAGGTCCCTCAATATCTTATTTTCTATCCATGTACCTTGTTTCATTGTTACTGGGATGTTCTGTCTTGGTTTCTGGGTAGGTCCTTTGGAAAAGATTGCTCTAAAATTCTTAGCTCACTTTCAGAGGCACTGCTTGACAATATCCCCCTTCCCTTACGCCTGGGGAACATCTTTCTAATCACACCTGGGTGTAACCATAATAAGTGTGTTTCAGGGACATCTCCTCATCTGAACTTCCTAACAATCCTGGAAGGTAGTTAAGGTAGGGAGAAATCTCTGAAACATGAGAAAACAAAGGCTTAAAGAGTCTAATGGTGATAGAGACAGAGAATGCAAGATTAGGTCCAGAACCCAGGTCTTCTGACTTCAAAGCCCATGAATATTCCATCACACCATCCACTGCTGGGCTGTATGATCTCAGATATAATGACCCCAAGATTCCCTATGCTCTGAAGTCTGTCCCTACTTGATCCTTTCAGTTGCTAGGTAAAAAGGCAGGCTGGGATAGAAATGAAAAGTTAGCATTTACTGCATGCCTACTATGTGTCAATCAATCTACCTACGATGAATACAATTATTATCCGTACTTTTTAGAGAGAAGACAACAGACTCAGGGGGGTAAGGTGATTTCCCAAGGTCACACAGCTGGTAAATGGCAGAGCTGACATTCAAACTCAGGTCTGTTTGATTCTAAAACCCAGGCCCTTGGCACTATATTAGAAAGGGTGAGAACTTTCCCTCAAGTTAGTGTTCTGGCCTAGGCTCCAAGATCAACTATTGACCATCTCTTTCTTTGGCCCCATCTCCTTAAAGGGAGGAGGCAGGCTCAGAATAAAAAGCTACAATGGGCAGGTGGCAACTGTTGCTTGACTTCCTGTTGTATGACAACGAGTAAGGTCAACTATATGCAACTCCCTAGCCTGTGGGAGTCACTATGAAAGTGTTTGACCTCTATTCCAGGCCCAGAATTGTGCTATCTCAGCTCTAACCCTATGTCAAATCATATCTCCCCTCTCACCATACCATCCTCTTTGCTAACCTGTGTTAATTTGGGTAGAACAGTGGAGGGAACATAAACCACTGCATTCTCAAAGTGCTGCCCTGGATATTAACAACTAACACTCATATAGCCTTTACTCTGTGCCAGTCATGTTCTAAGTGCCTAACACATTTAATCCTCACTGGTATGAATTAGATACTATTATATTCCAGATTTTACTAATGGAAAAATTGAGGTACAGAAAGGTTAATTATTTGCCCAATGTCATGCAGGTAGTGAGTGGCAGAGCGAGGTTTGAAGTTGGGCAAATCTGCAAGACTTCATGTTCTTAACCACAACACTGCACTGCCACTCCAGTTGTGATGTGAGAACACAATAACAAAGCACAATGGAAATGCCTTAATTGATGTGAAAGCTGGCAGTAACAACAACATGCCTACCATCTAGACAATACTTTACAGTTTACATAGCACTTTCTACATCTGTGGAATCAGTTGGTCCTCACAAGAATGGTGTGAAGGAGGCAGCACTGATATTATTATCCTCAGTTTTCAAGAAGGCAGTATAGAATAGAGGTTGAACATCCAAGTTATGGAATTTGACTTGGGTTCAAATCCTGGCTCTGTTCTTTCTCAGCCATGTAACATTAAACATATCCTTGTTGGGCCTTAAGATCCTCATATGTAAAAATACCTTCATAGTGTTACAGGAAGGAATTAATGAAGTAATGTATGTACAGTGTTTCACACAGTTTCTGACCCAAAGGAAGCCAGCAATAAACGTTGGCTATTATTATAAGATGAGGGAACTAAGGCTCCAAGAGAAGGGTGCATATACAGCACTCAGGGAGGCATGGGCAGAGCAGGGCTTAGGTTCTAGGCCCCTACCCCCAGTCCAGTGTTCTTCTAAGGTTCCTCACCCTGAAGCCATCATTTTATATTTTGACAGGTAAACCTGCTGCAGGACTACTAAGAATCAGCATGGCATCAGAATGTTCATTTTGTCTGTCACCCCTGCCCCCCACCACTGACAATGGAAATTTAGCACCTAGAACAAGGCTGGCACATAGCAGGCCCTCAGTAGGTATCTGCTGAATGAAAGAAATACCTAAGCCATCAAAGTGCTCTCAATGGACCCTGGGGAGAAAGAGACTAATAAGACCACAGTCTTTGCCTTCAAGAAACCAACAGTCCAACAAGAGATATGGACTTCCAGGTAAATGATTGACCAACAGAGTGATAAGTAATGTCCTAGAGGACTGAACAAAGAGCTATATTTTGGAGAGGAAAAATCCCCTTTCCATTAATTTGTTACTAATTCCACTATGCCCTGGAAGCAAGGAGAAGATGACAAAATCCTTTAAAAGAAAATGGAGACTTAGAGGTGAAATGACTTGCCTGGGATCATCCACAAGCAGATCTCAAATCCTGAATTCAAATCCAAAGTTTTTTCAGTAATACATTCTGCATTTTTAGATGAGAGCCAGCATTCTGATTCAAGTGGGAAGGGATTTGTATCAATTCATCCAAATGGACTAAGGTTAGCTTTCTTATTAAGAATTCCTCAACTAAGGAGTTGGGATACATTGGATGGCACCAATCCAAGCAGGTTTTGAAACTTCTTGATCTGAAGATGGCTGTGTCAAAGGCTAGAAAATGATCTGTCCAAGATGATTGGGGTGTGATCTGGAGGCAAGGGGAAATCCTTCATGTTTTGATAGGGCACTGCTCCAATAATGACTTGGGGTGTCAAAATGTATTTCAGCTCTGCCAATTAAATGGACTTCTCAAATGAAGGCTATAGATCAGGCTGTCTGAGCCCACTGAGCGTTGAGCATGATGAACTACTGCTCACTGTTATGGTCAGGGATAACAAGGAATTTGGCAACTCTACTCCATGGTTATTTGGCATCACTGCAGAGTTATATGAACCCATCAATATGCTTCAGGAAGGAAACATGAAAATGATTATTGTGATGATTAGTTAGCAGTAGTATATTACTAAAGTCTTCTACAGAAATCACCACACACACAGCATTAAAACCCAAGCAGGAGAACTTTGTTATGTGTCCTCCTAGACAAAGCGGTTTTTGACATCTCTTTCTCCACCTCATATCCAACACAGTCTCTCTCTTTTCCCTGTCTGTCTCTCTGTCTCTGACTCTGTCTCTGTCTGTCTGTCACACACACACACATTCTCTCTCTCTCTCTCTCTCAGCTATCCCCCTCAGCTCAGATTATCTATACCAATTCAAGGAATATTATTTCAACCATTTACCAGCTTTGTGACCTTGAACAATTTACTAAACTACTCAGAGTTTTGGGTTTTAGATCTGTAAAATGTAGATACCAATAACTACCGCCTAGAGAGTGCCTGGAATATAGTAGGTGTTCAGTAACTGGTAGCTGAGTCAGAGGTGGTGGTACCATCTGGATGGCAGGGAAGGAGTGTCTCAGGATGGAGGTATGTATGTTAGAAAGTAGCGGTTTTTCTACAGGTTTGGGTGACTGAGATGGACTGACTAATTCTGCTTGCATCAGGCAGCACCAGCAATCTTGATGCAGACTATTATATAAGTTACAATAAAAAGCAACTCTTCTTTGGTATTAGAACTTACTTGGACATCAAGACTGCTGCAAAAGCATGATTTCCAATCTTCATCTCTTTTCTGCCTACCTCAGACTGCCACCAATTCCAAAACATTTTGCTCACTGGCTTATGCCCACCACCCTTTGTAAAACTCTGAACCCACTTTTATCACTCATTCCCCATCCCGACTCTCCCAATTACAACAACACAATATTTTCCTCAACTACCCTCCTCCTGCTGACAGATGACAAGTGTGGGCTGTTGTAATGATGGATTCCCAGGCAGTGATTCAAAAGAAAACTGGGGATTGAAGATGATGTATACAGACTATTGAAACAGTTTAATTAAATAAAAATGTATGAAAGTGAACTGTTATGCTCCAGACAGCGGTGCTGCTGATGAGTCTTGTCATTGCAATATTAATCTTCTGTCCATGTGATAAGAAGACTCGTGTTCCCCTCTAACTTACAGGTCAGTAAGTCCCTGCTGCATTATCTCTCCCCTGGGGTATGGATAGAAGTTTCACCAGAGTCAGCTCCTTGAGCAGGCTATAGAAAACAGCCTGGGAGACCATGAGCAGCAGTGATGAAAAGGCCCCTCAAACCCACTGCTCCATAGTCTCAGCTGGCCACTGCAGACAGAAGAGAGACAGTGACAGAATAGACTCCAGGGGAGGAATCAGAGACTCAGAGAAAGACTCAAAAGAAGATCCACGAGCTACAGGAGGAGTGGAAGAAAAAAATAAAGCAGGAGGGAAGGGACAAATAGGAGAGAGACAGATCAACACAGTAAGCAAGTGGACCTGAGGAAGAAGGACAAAAGAAGACTGGCCAGGTGAATGAGAGGACAAGAGAAAGAATAGAGCACAATAAAGGAAAAGGAGAAAAAGACAAAAGTAGCTAAAAGGGCTTTGAAGAGAGGGAAAATGAGAATCAAAGAAAGGAGAAACAAAAAAGAGACAGCTAAATGGAATGGGGGGGCAGAAATTACCAGGGACCAAACCAATATATTTTTTGCTTCACATTAGACAACCCTTGCTATTTTCATAATAGGATTGCATTAGACACCTGTCAAGGTATCACCTTGACAAACAAATGTGAAAGATACTGGTTTTGATATTGACCACACATTTAAAAGCTGTGGTAACTAGGACAAATTAGGGAGGGAGATAAAGAAAGAGAAGCCAAGAAGAGGCTTAAGAAGCCAGAATTTTTTTCCAAAGTAGGGAGAGATAAAGATTGAGGAGGAGGTGGAGGAGGTAGTGGAGGAATTGGTGGATGTGGAGGATAGGAAGGAGGGAGGGAGGGGGGTTTGAGATAGAAAACTACACATATGCATACCCTAAAACTAATTTTTGTTTTTGGATCAGTAGCCTTACCATTCACTCTTTCAGCAAATGAAGGTGGTTACTTTTTCTGGACTTCCATCTCTCAAGCCTGCATCCTTCTCCCCATCCCTACAACCCCAGCCTCTACCCAGGCCCTCCTAAATCAACACTTGGGGGATTGGGATTCCATCTATCCTAGCCTCTCTTCCTCCCACCCTGCCTTTCCCTCTAAACTCTTACTCCCAATCTCTTCCTGGGCCATCCCTGAACTCTGGGACGCTTACCCTGTTATGCTGGAGTTTGGGTTGCCAGACTAGAGACTGGAGGCTGTCTTTCTGTCCAGCCACCATGGCAACAGTGTGGGATTCTGCTCTGTGTTGGACAGTGGTGTCTGGGCTATGGTCTGAAGAGGCTAATTTCCTCCAGGTAAAGATTCTTGTAAAGAGAGAAAGACAAAGAGAGGAAAACGGAGAGGGAGAGAAAATTTTGCCCATTTCCTACCCAATTAATTTTCTATTAAGCTAATTTATCATTATTGTTCTATTAAAAATATAACGCATTATTAAATTAGTTTGGCCCCAACAGTCTCCAGTTACATATTTATTTTCTTAGAAATCAGACAATTAACATGTTCAGAAGTTATCTAAGTATAGCTATGGTCTAATTGAATAAAGCAAAACTTAGGGTCAGACAGACCCTCCAATCTTCCCTCTCTCCATGCTCCCAAATGCTTTGTTCCTACCTTGCTTGTGACATGTATAACATGCCCATAATTAAAAGTTGACTTTCCTGCCTCCTCAGCTGGACTTTGAGTTTCTTAAAGGTAACCATGCGTCTTCATCTCTGGGTTGCCTAAGAGATACATAAGAATTGGCCTAAACAAATATTTGTTTTGGAATTAGAGATCTTTCCTGCCTAGTTAAATCCTGTGGGTCCAGTCACCATTTAGGTGAGCAGTGAAACTTTTCTTTTGTCGGGGGGAGGAAAGGGAGACAAACAGGGAAATTAACATGTATTGGACACATATCTATCAGGCACCGTGCTAATCCTTTTCATGAGCACTGTTTCCTCCAATACTCAAAATAATCCTAGGCAGTAGATAGTACTACCTTTATTTGGCTTATAGAATAGTGAGGCCCTAAGAGGTTGAGTAACTTGCCCATTGTCACACAGCTCATCACTACCAGGGCCTAGAATTGGACACAGGTCTATTCAGTTGCAAAACCCATGTTCTTAACTCTACACTACCTTAGCTCCTAAGGTTATTAAAGCCTCTTAATGTCCAAAGCCACTGTCTTTTTTTTTTTTTTAATATACTGGTCCTATTCAACTCCTCTAAACACTGATTCCAGTAAGCATCCTCTACTTCTCAAAACTTTCTCTTCCCTTGGCTTCTGCAGCATTATTCTGCCCTAGTTTTGTTCCCATTCTTCTGACGACTACTTCTCAGTCTCCTCTGCCTGCTGGTCTCTGACTCTTTGTTCTAGGTGTTCACACTCTCTTTGGGCAACATCATTAGTCTCAAAGGTTTTCTGAGCATCTGGAAGTGGTAGGCTCCCAAGATTGTATTTTCAACTCTACGCTTTTTCCCAAAGTTTAGAACCAAGTCACTACTACCTCCTGAGCCTCTCAAACCCAACATGTCTAAAATTCAACTCATCAGTCTTACCTCCACATTCTAACTTCTCCCAACCTTGCTCCTACTCCCATCTCCAGCATAACAAGATGTCAGCTTCACTGGTAATCAGGAAAATGCAAATTAAAGCAACCATAAAATAACATTTTAGCCCCATCAGAGTAGCAAAAATGTAAATCTCTGATAATATTAAATGTTAGTGAAAGTACAGGAATACTTTTCCTCTTATATGTTGCTGGGGTGTAGAGGTGGGGTCAGAAAAGCCTTTTTGAAGGTGATTTGGCAGTACCTATTCAAGTTTTAAATGTGACTAACCTAAAAAACAATTCTACTTATTAGTATTCACTCTAGAAAAATATTGTCACATTGTACACAAAAAGGAATATATTACTAAAAACCATTAAACTGTACATTTAAACGGATGAATTGTGTGGTATGTGAATTATAGCTCAATATATCCCTTATCTAAACAAACAAAAAAGGAATATATAAGAAGTTTCATTGAAGCACTATCTTTTTTAGTGTGGTAAAATGCATATAAGATAAAATCAACCATTTTAAGTGTACAGTTCAGGGCATTAACACAATGTTAATTGTGCAATGTTGTGCACAGTGTTGTACAACCATTCATCACTATCCATTTCCAGACTTTTTCATATTCGTAAACAGAAACTCTGTACCCATTAAACAATAATTCCCTATTCTCCCCTCCCTCCAGCCCCTGGACTTCTAGTCTACTTTCTGTCTCTATGAATTTGCCTATTCTAGGTGCCTAATATAAGTGGAATCATAAAATATTTGTCTTAATGTGTCTGACTCACTTCACTTAGCATAAATTTTTCAAGCTTTATCCATTTTGGAGTATATATCAGAATTTCATAATATCATCTCTTTTTATGTCTTAATAATACTCCATTGTATGTATATTCCACATTTTTTTATCCAATCATCTCTTGATGGTCATTGAGTTGTTTCTTTTAGCTATTGCAAATAGTGCTGCAATGAACATTAGTGTACAAGTATTTGTTTGCATCCCTGATTTCAATACTTTTGGGTATATACCTAGAAAAGAATTGTTAAATCATATGGTAATTCTATATTTAACTTTTTGAAGGGTCCTCAAACTGTTTTCCACAGCAGCTGCACCATTTTACACTTCTGACAGCAATGCAAGAGGGTTCCAATTTCTCCACATCCTAACCAATACTTGTTATTTTCTGTTTTGTTTTGTTTTGTTTTTTAAATAGCCATCCTTATAGGTGTGAAGTGGTATCTCATGGTAAGTTAGATTTGCATTTCCTTAATGACTAACAATGTTGAATATCTTTTCATGTGGTTTATAGGCCATTTGTATATCTTCTTAGAGAAATGTCTATTCAAGTACTTTGCTCATTTTTGAATTAGGTTGTTTGTTTTTTATTTTTGAGTTGTAGGGGTTTTTATATATTCTGGATATCAATCCCTTACCAATATATAATTTTCAAATATTATCTCCCATTCTGTGGGTTGCCTTTTCACTCTCTTGATAGTGTCCTTTGATGCACAAAGTGTTTTAAATTTGATGCAGCCCAGATTATCTTTTTTTTTTTTCTTTTGTTGCCTGTGCTTTTGGTAAAAAAGTAAAACAGCCATCAATGGAGTCTGGGAAAATGAGTGATACATCCATATTACAGGACTCTGTACGGTAGTTGAAAAGAATGAAGTAGGTCTATACATGGGAAGATGATCAAGACAAAGTGTTAGGTGAAAAATGCAAGTTGTAGCCCATTCACACAACACACACACACACACACACACACACTTATGGCATCCAGTGGCTTAGAGACTGAATGAATGTGCTCATATATGCCCTCATCCCTGGGCTCTTCCTGCTTCTTCAGTGAAATCAGTATGAACAAAGGCTCCTTAAAATGCAAAGAATATTAATTACAATATTTTGTTTCCAGCTACAAAGTAAATACAAAATCTAACACAATATCCAATCCCCAATCCTGTTCATACAAGGTCTCCCTGACCCCTGAGTTCTTGGAGATAAAAAGCTGGACCAAGATTTGTAGAGAAAATGCAGAGGCCACTACACTTGTCTGTATTTCTCCTTACGTGATTATTCTCCATGATTCTATGATTTCCCTCAAAATCCCATACGAATATCATTGCCTATGCCAGCTTACACAAATGAATTAGTGAGTTCTTCTACTGCTATCTAATTCTTGTTATTATTTCATATGTCTGTCCACCATCCCTACTCCTCATTAGACTGTGAGCACTTTGAGGGAACAGATTGTGCTACATTTGATTCACATTCTTTACCCCTGGTGCCTAGTGCAGTGCCAAGATGGGGAAAGTTAAAAGCAAATGTTAAATTTTTATCATCATCATCATTGTATCATCATCCAAAAGGCCCACATTTTGCCTGCATAGTCATGGGGCTGATGTGGGGTATCTACAGGTTAACAGCTCACCAAAACATGGCCTTTGGAACCAGGTAGAAAGACATGAGTTTAAATCCCAACTTTACCATTTACGAGCTATGTGAACTTGGGTAAGTCACTTCACTTCTCTGAGCTTCAGTTTCCTCATCTATAAAACAGAGGTAAATAATTGGGCCTTCTTCACAGAGTTGTTGTAAGGATGCCATGTAAATGTGTGTAGATCACACAGTGTACAATAGGCACTTAAATAGTAGTTTTTATTATTAGGGCAGTGTACCTGTAGGTGCCAGTGGAGACCTGTGTCTGCATGGGCCCAACTATTTGTCCATATCACTCATTCTCCCAGCAACTCCACATCAGAAGTGTTGTGTCAAGCTGTCATTAGGCTCTCAAACAGGCCCACAGACTGAGAAAGGAGCCAGAGTATTAAACTCTGAAATGCTTAATCATGATATCCTGCCATGGAGACAGCAGCCCATTTGTTCAGAAAGAGAAACACTTAGTCCCTAATTTCTCAGAGGCCTCCAATATAACTGTTTTATTTGTTGTTGTTGTTATTTTTAACATCTTTATTGGAGTATAATTGCTTTACAATGGTGTGTTAGTTTCTGCTTTATAACAAAGTGAATCAGTTATACATATACATATGTCCCCATATCTCTTCCCTCTTGCGTCTCCCTCCCTCCCACCCTCCCTATCCCACCCCTCTAGGTGGTCACAAAGCACCAAGCTGATATCCCTGTGCTATGTGGCTGCTTCCCACTAGCTATCTATTTAACGTTTGGGAGTGTATATATGTCCATGCCACTCTCTCACTTTATCCCAGCTTACCCTTCCCCCTCCCCGTATCCTCAAGTCCATTCTCTAGTAGGTCTGTGTCTTTATTCCCGTCTTGCCCCTAGGTTCTTCATGACAATTTTTTTTTGATTCCATATATATGTGTTAGCATACGGTATTTGTTTTTCTCTTTCTGACTTACTTCACTCTGTATGACAGTCTCTATGTCCATCCATCTCACTACAAATAACTCAATTTCGTTTCTTTTTATGGCTGAGTATTATTCCATTGTATATTAGTGCCAAATCTTCTTTATCCAGTCATCTGTCAATGAACACTTAGGTTGCTTCCATGTCCTGGCTATTATAAATAGAGCTACAGTGAATACTGTGGTACATGACTCTTTTTGAATTATGGTTTTCTCAGGGTATATGCCCAGTAGTGGGATTGCTGGGTCGTATGGCAGTACTATTTTTAGTTTTTTAGGAACCTCCATACTGTTCTCCATAGTGGCTGTATCAATTTACACTCCCACCAACAGTGCAAGAGGGTTCCCTTTTCTCCACACCCTCTCCAGCATTTATTGTTTGTAGATTTTTTGATGATGGCCATTCTGACTGGCGTGAGATGATATCTCATTGTAGTTTTGATTTGCATTTCTCTAATGATTAATGATGTTGAGCACTCTTTAATGTGTTTGTTGGCAAACTGTATACCTTCTTTGGAGAAAGGTCTATTTGGGTCTTCTGCCCATGTTTGGATTGCATTGTTTGCTTTTTTGATATTGAGCTGCATGAGCTGCTTGTATATTTTAGAGATTAATCCTTTGTCAGTTCCTTCATTTGCAAATATTTTCTCCTATTCTGGGGGTTGTCTTTTCATCTTGCTTATGATTTCCTTTGCTGTGCAAAAGCTTTTAAGTTTCATTAGGTCCCATTTGTTTATTTTTGTTTTTATTTCCATTTCTCTAGGAGGTGGGTCAAAAAGGAAATTGCTCTGATATATGTCATAGAGTGTTCTGCCTATGTTTTCCTCTAAGAGTTTGATGGTGTCTGGCCTTACATTTAGGTCTTTAATCCATTTTGAGTTTATTTTTGTGTATGGTGCTAGGGAGTGTTTTAATTCCATTCTTTTACATATAACTGTCCAGTTTTCTCAGCACCACTTATTAAAGAGGCTGTCTTTTCTCCACTGTATATTCTTGCTTCCTTTATCAAAGAAAAGGTGACCCTACATGCGTGGGTTTATCTCTGGGCTTTCTATCCTGTTCCACTGATCTATATTTCTGTTTTTGTGCCAGTACCATACTGTTTTGATTACTGTAGCTTTGTAGTATAGTCTGAAGTCAGGGAGCCTGATTCCTCCAACTCCGTTTTTCTTTCTCAAGATTGTTTGGCTATTCGGGGTCTTGTGTGTTTCCATACAAATTGTGATTTTTTTTGCTCTAGTTCTGTGAAAAATGCCATTGGTAGTTTGATAGGGATTGCATTGAATCTGTAGATTGCTTTGGGTAGTATAGTCATTTTCACAATGTTGATTCTTCCAATCCAGGAACATGGTATATCTCTCCATCTATTTGTATCATCTTTAATTTCTTTCATCTGTGTCTTATAATTCTCTGCATACAGGTCATTTGTCTCCTCAGGTAGGTTTATTCCTAGATATTTTATTCTTTTTGTTTCAATGGTAAATGGGAGTGTTTTCTTAATTTCACCTTCAGATTTTTCATCATTAGTGTATAAGAATGCAAGAGATTTCTGTGCATTAATTTTGTATCCTGCTACTTTACCAAATTCATTGATTTGCTCTAGTACTTTTCTGGTAGCATCTTTAGGATTCTCTATGTATAGTATCATGTCATCTGCAAACAGTAATAGTTTTACTTCTTCTTTTCCCAATATAACTATTAATGTTGACCTTGGGAAAGTCTTTTCTTTTTTTCTCAGCTTCATTTTTTCATCTGAAAAATGTAGATAATACAGTCTTCCCAGGTAATAAATGGTATTATATGTCAAAAGTGCTCTCTTAGCTATAGGGTATGCACACATGTAAAAAATGGCTCCTTTTGACTCCTGGCACTGTTAACAGGAGACCAGCTTGAACTGAGTATTCCCATGGGATAGGGAGAGTGGTTCTCTCCTCGTCTTAGCACCTACCATCTGACCAGACCACCTCCCTTTGCTCTGCCTATTTCATCCCTTCGCATCCTTCAGGGCCAAACTCAAATTCCACTCCCTATAAGAAGTCTTGAATATTGTAGGCCACCACTAGACTCTTCTTTTTAACTTATCTTGGATTAGTCCCTTGAAAAAGTGTGTTGCTCCAAACTCTGAATTCTCCAGGGATGTGAAAGGCAGAGCAGAGTTCTAGGTCCTGCATTTTGATTTGGAGTCATACAGAGGGTTTGGGTCCTGGTTCTACCATTTACTAGCAGGATGACTTTAGATAAAGTCACGTTCCCACTTTGAGCCTCAGCATTTTCATGTACAAAAGGGGAATACTATTTATTGACAGGTCTGTTATGAGGTCAAATGAAATGTTGGATTTGAAAGCATTTTGTAAAATTTCACAGAGATTTAAGCCATTTTTATTACTATTATTACTATCATAAAAGGACCAAGGACTGACCAGGACTGCAAAAACAGTTGCCTAAGTATTTCAAGTACTGTAGATGCCATAGAGTTCCCCAAGTGTTCTTGGTGACTTCCATCATTCCCTTTAACCATTGAGCCTGGACACTTTACCCTGCTGGAACCACCTCCTAGATTTCACCCCTTGAGGCCTTACAAAGTCTGGTTTCCCCAAAGAAAGGGCCTTCTCACAAATGACTAGTTGCTGCCTTTGAGCATACACAAATTACTGATTAGGAGGATGCTGATCATTTGTTCTCTGAGTAAAAAGAAGACCAGCATGGAGACCTGGCTGAAATAAAAACAGGTGTTCAGACTTGCCTGTTGATGCCCTTTGTATTAGGAGTAATGGGCCAGCCTAAATCTGGACCAAGGAACACAAGTGAGGGAAGACTGGCAAGAAGGCAAGTGAGCAGAGGCAGCAAACAGAAGGCCAGCCCAATACCATGGAACTTTCCCTCTGGACCTCACTTTGCAACTCACAAACTAAAACAAAACAAAACAAAAAATCTCTCAACTTCGTGACACATTTCCCTGACCAAGAGTTTCTGTCATGAAACAGGCCTGAACTGCTGTGACTAGAAGTCTATTTCCGAGCAAGAATATTCAAGTTGGAGGGTAGTCATAGTGAAAGCTAAGTCACTAGGCCAGATACCTCTGAGAATTGCATTCTCAGCTGTAATTTCTCACCAGGGTTTAACCACAGAGCTGTAGATACTTGCTCCCACACAGACTGACTCATGCAGACATGCAGACACACTAGAAGGCAGGCATCTGCACACACCTCAAGCAAAAAGATGCAAATGAACAGGCCCATAGATCCAAACACATACAAAAAAGCACCAGATATCAAAATACCTAAAGATAAACTCAGATAAAAGGCTATCTATATAGATATATATATATATATATATATATATATATATATATATATATATATATATATATATATATATATATATATATATATATATAGGGAGAGAGAGAGAGGCACTTAGAAGCAGAGAGTTAAGAAAACACATTGTAGTCATGCTCAGGGACACCCATATGTGCATGAAAGAAGTATTTCAACAGGCATGTAGATGGACAAAGATGCATATATAGGCATATGTGAACAGGCATGCACATGCACAGAGATATAGCAAGAAAAAACTACACTTACTATACTCACATAAGTACTCAACAGACATGGATATAAAGACATGGAGGTATAGAGGCCTGCTAACACTGAACTCCTAAGCATCAGTTATTATATCTGCATTTATAAAACATCTTCACCAAGGAAATGCACATAAACTTGCCACCAGTTAGCACTGAAGTTGATCATGAACTTAAAGGATATAATAAAAGTAAATCAAATTACACATGCTTTAAAAATTTCACAGCCCACCCTCCAATCTGCCACAGGAAAGGCAGCCAAAGACATCAGCAGCAGCAGGATGTGTGAAAGCCATAAAATGTCCTCAATTTATCTCATAGAAAAATTAACCTCAGGGAGAAAAGGTTAATGTTCCCAACTTTTTTGTAGTCATAAAATAGCTCAGACACCCATTTTAAAAATTGCCTCCATTCCACATGCTGGAAGCTCTAATACTTGCAATATGTCTAGTAAAAAGAAAGCTTAGAGGAAATAAATGGTCCTGGAGGCCCAGTGAGTTCCAAAGGGACTAAGAACGAGGTCTTACCTCATTAACGTATTTGGTTCCTGGTCCCTGGGGCTTCAAGTATCCACCAATGTTCTTGCAGGTTTCTAGTGTCTTGGAACCCTGGTCCAAGTTACCTGTGGTAAGAGAATACCCTTTAGATTGAGTACAGACCTCAGCTTCTTTTAGAGAGGTTCTGGCTGCCAGTCCACCTGATACACGTCTCAGAGCCACCAGAATTCAGGTGGATGAGGGATGGGAGGGAAAGTTATGCTCCAGTGAGTCCAGTGATGGGGAGAAAAGGGGCTAAAATTAGTCAAGAAGGAATCCAAAGCCAATATCTGAAGTATCCTGGACCTTCTTATACTGCTCAGAGAATATCTTGTGAAAGGAAGAATCTCAGGATCCTGTCAGGAACTGCAAAGCAAGAATTCCAGGTCTGAACAATTTTCTAGTACTTGAAATCTTAGGTGGTATGGGGAGCTTGGTTAATTAAAATATACAAATATTGTCAAAACATTGTTTCCATCAATAGCTCTAATTTTTTTGCCCCTCCCAACACTTCCCCAGTTCTAACTTTTCATTCCTTTCTGTAACCCACCTGTTAAGAAGAAATATGAGTAGTGGATGTGTCCAGAAATCTGGGAGTAGGAAGAGAAACCAAGGACACATCTAATCAGACCCAATTAGCAAGTGAAATCTGTGTTCTTAGAACAATCAAAGAGCACTGCCTCCATTTAAAAGATGAGGATACTGAGATTCAAAAAAGGGAAAAGATTGGAACAGACCACACACAAGCACAGAAAGAAAGCCAGCAACAATGAGTTTAAATCAAGTAGATATAATTATGGGTCACATATATAAACCCCATGATAACCACAAATCAAAAACCTACAATAAATACAAAAAACAAAAAAACAAAAAGAAAGGAACCCAACAATACTACAAAGGAAAATCATCAAACCACAATAGGAGAAACAAAATGAAGAAATTAAGAGAGAAGAACTACAAAAAAACTGGAAAAAAAGGTAATAAAATGGCAATAAGTATATACCTATAAATAATTACTTTAAATGCCAATGGACTAAATGCATTGATCAAAAGACATAGGGTGGCTGATTGGATAAAAAAAACAAAACAAGACCCTTGTAGGCTAAATACAAGAAACTCACTTCAGGGCCAAAGACACACACAGACTGAAAGCAAAGGGATTGAACAAGATATTTCATGCAACTGGAAAAGATAAGAAATTGGGGATAGCCATACTCATATCAGACAAAATAGACTTTAAAACAAAGGCTATAGCAAAAGACAAAGAAGGGCATTATATAATGATAAAGGGATAAATACAAGAAGAGGCTATTACAGTAATTAACATATATGCAGCCAATACAGGAGCACTTAAATATATAAAGCAAATGCTAACAGATATATAGGGAGAAGTTGACAATACAATAATAGTAGGAGACTTTAACACCCCACTGACATCCATAAACAGATCATCCAGACAGATAATCATTAAAGTAACAGTGGTCTTAAATGACACAATAGACCAGTTGGAATTAATTGACATCTATAGGACAGTACATACATTAAAGAGCAGAATAAATATTCTTTTCAGTTACACGTGGAACGTACTCCAGAGTAGATCACATAATAGGTCGCAAAACAAGCCTCAACAAATTTAAGAGGATAGAAATTATGTCAAACATTTTTTCAGACCACAATAACCTAGAACCTAGAAATCAACTGTAGAAAGAACAATGGGAAAAGAAAAAACACAGGGAGACTAAAAAACATGCTACTAAAAAACAAAGGGTCAGCAATGAAATCAAAGAGGAAATTAGAAAATAACTCCAAGTCAAATGAAAATGAAACGCAACTTTCCAAAACCTATGGGATGCAGCAAAAGCAATTCTAAGAGGGAAGTTTATAGCAATACAGGCCTTCTGCATGAAACAAGAAAATCTCAAATAAACAACCTAACCTACCACCTAAAAGAATTTTTTAAAAATCTAACAAAACTAAAAATTAGCAAAAGGAAAGAAATAATAAAGATCAGAGAGGAAATAAATAAAATACAAATTTAAAAAGAAGAAAAGTTCAAAGAAACCAAGAGCTGGTTTTTTGAAAAGATAAACAAAATTGATAAAACATTAGCCAGGCTCATCAAGAAGAGAGAGAGAATCCAAATAAATAAAATAAGAAACAAAAGAGGAGAAATAATGGCTGAGACCACAGAGATACAAAAAATCATGAGAGAATACTATGAACAGTTATATGGCAAAAAATTGGACACCTAGAAGAAATAAATAAATTTCTAGAACCATATATCCTGCCAAGTCTGAGTTAAGAAGAAACAGACAATTTGAACAGACTGATCACTAGAAGTGAAATTGAATTTGTAATTAAAAAAAAACATACTCACAGCAAACAAAAGTCCAGGACCAAACAGCTTCACATGAGAATTCTACCAAACATTTAAGTAAAACTAATACCTATCTTTCTCAAACTAAAAAAAAGTGAAGAGGAGAGAACACTCCTAAATCCATCCTACAAGGCCACCATTACCCTGATACCAAAACCAGAAAAAGATATTACAAAAAAATAAAATTAAAGGCCAGTATATTTGATGAATATAGATGCAAAAATCATCAACAAAATATTAGCAAACTGAAGCAAAAAATATATAAAAAGGATCATACACCATGATCAAGTTGGATTTATTCCAGGGTCACAATGATGGTTCAACATTGGCAAATCAATCAATGTGATACAACACATTAACAAAAGGAAGAATAAAAATCACATGATCATCTCAGTTGATGCAGAAAATGTATTTGACAAAATTCAACACCTATTCATGATAAAAGCACTCATCAAAGTGTGTATAGAGGGAACATGTATCAATAAAGTGCATTTATTACAAACCCACAGCTAATATAACACTTAATGGTGAAAGCTGAAAGCCTTATTACTAAATTCAGGAACAAACAAGGATGCCCACTCTCACCACTTCTGTTTAACATAGTATTAGAAGTCCTAGCTATAGCAATCAGACAATAAAAAGAAATAAAATATATCCAAATAGGAAGGGAAGAGGTAAAACTGTCACTATTTGCAGATGACATGATACTTTATATAGAGAACTGTTAACTCTCCGTGCAAAAACTATTAGAACTAACAAATTAATTAAGCAAGTTTCAGGTTACATGATTAATATGCAGAAATCTGATGATTTCTATACACTAATAATGAAATATTGGAAAGAGAAAGTAAAAAAAAAACACAATACCTTTTAAAATCACATTAAAAATACCCAGTAGTAAACTTAACCAAGGAGTTGAAAGACCTATACTCTGAAAACTGTAAAATATTAATGAATGAAATTGGAGATGATAAAAGGAATGGAAAAATATCCAGTGCTCTTGGATTGGAAGAATTAATATTGTTTAAATGGCCATACTCCCCAAAGCAATCTACAAATTTAATGTAATCCCTATCAAAATACCCATGACGTTTTTCATAGAACTAAAACAAATTATCCTAAAATTTATATGGAACCACAATAGACCCCAAAGACATAAAAAGGAATGAAATATTGCCATTTGCAGCAACATGGATGGACCAGAGAGTATTATTCTTAGTCAAATAAGTCAGAGAAAGAAAAGTACTCTGTGCTACCACTTATATGCAAAATCTAAAAAATAATACAAGTAAATCTATATGCAAAACAGAAATAGACTCACAGACATAGAAAACAAATTTGTGGTTACCTAAGGGGAGAGCAATAAATTAGGAGTATGAGATCAACAGATACAAACTATTATTATAAAATAGATAAGCAACAAGGATATACTGTATAGCATGAGTAATTATACCCATTATCTTGTAATAACCTATAATGGAATCTAATCTGCAAAAATACTAAATAGCTATACTGTGCAACTGAAACTAACATAATACTGTAAATCAACTATACTTCAATTAGAAAAAAGAAAACCAGTAACAGAACTTAAGTCTTCTGACATCTGGCTCAGTTATCAAACATGGCTAAATGATACCATCACCACAGAAATACTCAGATAATGGGTAAATATACCTCAATTTGTTCTTACCTTGTCAGAGCCAGTGTCTTGCTTAGGACTGCTTATAACCTGCCCCAGAGTGTTAGGTTCTTCTTGCTGTACCCTCCAACACTCTAGATCAACACCAACCCAGTGCTACCCCTACTGAGAGGGATAGGTCCTCAGTGGGAAATGTCACTGCCAAAACAGGCCTCTGAGTCAGCCAAACTTCAAGAGATTTGAGCACAGCTCAGCAAATATGCGGGATGATATGATAAGGGTAATGCTTGCATGGAGTCTACTTCTGGGATTCTGGTCCTTTCAAGTAGGAACCCCTCCTACTTCATTTAGAAAGTAAATCTTACCATTGTAAAGCTATTATACTCCAATAAAGATGTTAAAAAAAAAGAAAGTAAATCTTGATTTCTATTATTGCCATCAACAGATATATATGGATTATCAACTATGTTAGGGGCCTGGACAGGTACAAGACATAACTCATATTTCTAACTTGTTTATTGTTATTGCTATTACTATCATTCCCATCTAGTTGTATAGCACCTCAGAGCTTATAAATCACTTTTATATTTTTATTCCTTTTGAGACTTATAGCATTGCCTGTGAGGTTCAAATTATTATCCTAATATTACAGAAAAGAAAACTGTCTCAAAGTAGTAAAGTGATTTATTCCAGGTCACACAGCTAATAAGTGACAGGGTCAAGAGTCAAATCCTGATATGTGTGACTTCAAAATTTTTGCCCTTTCCAGCACACCAGGCCATCAGAAGGCAAACTCCACTGACTTTCTAATTTTGTTCAATAAATGTTTGTTTCTTGAGTGAGTGAGTGAGTGAGTGAATGAATGAATGAATGAATGAATAATGAGAGGAAGTAGCTCGTGTACTAGGGCAAATTCAGGTTGGGCCCCACAGTGATGTATGTGTGTGTGCATGTGGGGTAAGTTCTTGGGCATATGGAATTGGTAGAGGGCAGTGGGGAGAAGGAAACTGCCATCACTGTGCACCCTACAAGCCAGAAACTGTGGCAGGGACATTTATAGATTCTGTTTCACTCAATCCTCATAATGATCCTATGAGTCAGATGTTATCCAGCATCTCATTCCTCAGATGGTGAAACTGAGGTCCAGAGAGGTTATGCAACTTTCCCACAGTGGCAGAACAGAAATTTGAACCTGGGTCTGTTCAACTCCAAAGCTGATTCTCTTTCCACTATAATAGTCTGCTTTGGGAACCTCCTGATTGCAAGCTGAGAGGAAGGAGCCGGTAGGAGTGTTTATAGAGAAAGATGGAAGGACAGAGACTGAGCACTAAAAAACAAACTGAAGTCCTTCAGGCCCTGAGCAATATGGAAGTAAAACAGGTACTAAACATAATGGGAATGGGATCCTTGGATCTCATGGCCATCAGGGTCAGGGTTATAAGAGGAGCTGAATGACAGTAGGTTTCCCAAATGAGATCCTGATGTCATCCTCCTCCCTAGGGATATTTTTAACCCAAGTGTCTGTTTGGGACCTTGAGAAGCAGAGCTGCAACGTGGGAGCCACTTATATCCCTGAGGTGAGAGTGGCTGCTGAGGTGATGGCAGGACCTGTGCCAAACTCAGGGGTATATTTTCCCACCCATGGCTTACAAATAAGCCCAGAGCAGTCCACAAGGTAGCTATTAACCTTGACTTTGCCAGGCCCTCCCCCGAGGGACTGTTATTTGTTGTTAACAGTCAGGAGTGTGGTGGGGGTGGGGCACTCTGATGCACTTGGCAGTGGAGTGGTAGCAGCTGTTAAAAAGCCTCTGAACTGCTAGGGGGGTTGGGTTCATTTCCTAAAAGGGAAGGAGGAGGGAAACAGCTGTGACCAGATCCCCTGCTTTAGACCCCCTGGCCTGATCTCCCAGGGGATTGCGCGTGAGTGCCTTATTCTCAGGCAGAGGACGTAGAAAATATGGCAGGCTGCTGCCTTGATGACGTGATTTGTGCCCACCGCCTGCAGTCTTCTTAAAGGGGAAGGAAGTGGCTGGCAATTCCAGAACAGGTGAGCTTGAATGGAAGCAAGGCTTGGAATTCCAATGTTTAAGACTTTGCTCTAGAACTGGAGTAAAATCACATTATGACATGGCTGAAACTCAGGAGGTTGAAGCCCCCAGTCATAACTCTGTTGCTGACTTATGACCTTGAGCAGGTCCCTTCTCCTGTCTGAGCCTATTTCCCCATTCATAAATCACGAGGACTGAGCAACCTCTAAGGACCCTCCTAGCTTTGACAGTGAAGGATTATCTCCCTTCAGAATTCTTCACTCTTTCCTTTTACCATCTCCCTGGCTTCTGGGGATTTCTGAGAGAGATGATGCTACAAAAGACCCAAGCCTGCAATTTCTTTGGCTCCTACCTTCCTGGAATTCTGGCAAGGAATTGCAGGGTGGAAATAAGCTCCAAGTCAAAGCATCCCACATGTCCTCCACACATGGAGTAAGGAGAATAAAAGAGAAAAGTAGTGTCAGGTCCAGAGAAGCTACAGAGACTTTGGGGTTGAGGGAAACTTTGGGTCATGGGGAAGTGGGATCAAGTTTCCCAGAGCTTGTAGACACTATAGAAAACTTTGGAAAGGAATGTTGCGAGGTCTGGTGTGTCCTTAGCATTCTTGCAAATTATGTTGCTGTATAAAGGACTGGGGTTGGGGCCTGTTAGGGGACTGTTAGTGTGTGGTCTAAGGTCCATGCGTAAGAGAGCATCGGTTCTCCCATTTGTAGCAGAAGATGAAGCTTTACTTGTGAGTGACAAGAGTCTGGCAGGCAGGGTCAGTGAGCTGAGTTAGAAAGGATGTACCCTGAAGCTCTGGGAGGTAACTGAGGTGTTGATTGGGGGAATTCTCTGCGTTCTGAGTGAGGTAAATGAAGCTGCCTTGAGCCTTGAAGGGCTTTCCATGGTCAGTGGTCAGTGAAGCGGGGAAGGACCTGGGACCCACAGAGAGTAAGTCTAAGCAAGATGCAAGAGAGAGGGGGCTAGAATGACCTCATGGGAGGTGGAAATAATGGGACTGGTCCATTTGAGGCCAGGAGGAGGGTGTATATCATTGTGAAAAGGGTGAAGAGGAGGAACTAGAGTTTATGAGACCTAGAAAGTATTGGGTACACAGGGCCTGGGGGAAAAATGAGGCTTTGGGAAGATGGGATATTTGAGTGCATTGAGATAAAAGGCCCTCAAATAAGGATATTTGCATTTTATTGATAAAAGAAGAACATGAAGAGGGAAAATCTACACCCAGGCATTGCTAACAGTGAATTTTCAAGTGCCAATAAGGAAGAGTACTAGGGAACTGGGAGGAAGGATTGTAGAGGAAGTAGGGTAAATGTCAACACAATCTGTCTATGCATGAGGCCTGCCTGGCATGTCCCACCTCAGAAACAAGGGCATAAAAGGCATACCTGTGCAAAGCTTCCTGGGTCTCCTCCAGCCCACTTGATCCAGCTCCATGGGGATCCTCTGTGAGATGGGAAGAGAGTGGCATTTTTCCAGAAGGATTTTGAGTGGTGAAGTCCTTGGTGATGGTTCAGCTGGGGGAAAGAAAGCCTGCAAAGAAAACTAATCAGGATCAGTTACTCAATGGGGGTGGGGAGTGGGCCAACACTTGGCTTAAACAGCAGAACTTCCAATTTGAAATATCATCTAGTCCAGCCACCAAATTCAGGCAGGGTTACCATGTAGCATCAATAAATGCAAGCAAAGATCCAACTACCAAGAACCTAAAAGACATCAGGGAGTGGAGAAAAGGAAAATAAACAACTGATTTAAAGAAAACAGCATCTATTTGTTTTTCCTTTCTTGGGCATTTTTTGTGTGTTTGGTTAGTATTGGGATGGAGAAAGTGAGAATTCTGCATCTGCTATAGACTTTAACCTTTACTCAATGTGAGACCTGGGCAAGTTAATTCATCTCTCTGAGTCTCAGTTTCCTCATCTGCATAAAAGGGATTGTGGTAATACCTACCTTGCAGAGTTACTAGGATCAAGAAATGAGATAATGCACATAAAGTACATAACAAAGTACTTTAAAAAAAGAGAATGTGTATGTGTGAAAAAATAAGAATGAGAAAGAGAGAGAAGGAGGGGGAGAGAGAGAGAAAGAGAGAGAGAGAGAGAGAGAGAGACTGATTGAGAGAGAGAGAAACCTTCTCTTGCCAGAAGCACATCTTAGCTAAGACCAAGTCCAAGTCCTCTCCTTTGATATCAACATAACCAGCTGTTTTCATCCCCAATCCTTTCTTTTCCAAAATCCTGACCTCCAAGTGGTAAAAGAAGGAAGTAACTAACATCTGTGAAATATCTGTATAGCATCTGTTATGTATCAGTTACCCTGCTGAGTATATTTATGCATACTATCTCATTCAGTCTTCACAACTACTCTGTAAGGTAGATAGTAGCCCATTTTACAGTAAGGAAACCAAAGGTCAAAAAGAAAAAATGAGTTACCCAGGGTCACACAACTAGTAAATGGTAGGTCTATCTAACTACAGACCAGAAAAGATAAAAAATAATTCCTGGGCCTACATTCTTCAAGTTCCTCCTCAATACTCCTAAGTCACAACAAACATAGTACAGGTTTCTTCCACCTGTATTATTCATCCCTAAAGGGATTGGATGTGGAGAGAAGTTAACAGTTTGGATGGCACAGTGTAAAAAACTAATAAACCAAAACTTCAATTAAATAGAGGCCAGAGATCAGAACGGGGAGCTCTTAGGACCTGTGATGATAGCAGAGCCCAACAGGAAGAAGAGTCCTTTCCTGGCAAGGACTAAGCCAATGAAAAGCCATGGACTCTTTGTTTACTAAAACCCTCCCAACTTCCTTTTCATCTCTATGAAAGTGTTCTCCTTCTCTTGCTGTGCAGGAACTTGTACTTGGCTCGCCATGGTTACAGACCCCAAATTGCAATTCTCTGCTGATCCAGAATAAACCCATCTTTGATGGAGAAATATCTGGCAGTATTTTTATTTCAGGACATTTTGGTGGCCTAAACATGGACCAGAGAAGACCACTAACAGCAATGGAGTTGGTGAGCAAACAGGTGTGGTGCCCACAATTGAGCCCACACTCATTCACTGCTTTCTCCCCAACCCTGGAGTTTGAAAGTTTGTCTTTCTCCTGGATCTGAGCTCTTTGTGTTTGAGACTTTCCAGGCTTCATTTGGGATCTATTTTAAGGTTTCATCTTTCTGGTTAAGACCTGGTTCTGTATACAAGTATTTGGCAATTTGGTCTGATTTTAAGATCAGACTGTTTAAACAGAAACTGGTTAAAAAGTCCTTCAGCCCAATTCCTCCAGAAAAAGGAGCTGCTTCTCTGAAACTGTGATGGGTTTTTTTTTAGCTTTCAGCCTATTACTTTGAAACAGGGGCTGTTATCTGGAAACTGGATGAAAAAGCCTTTGGCCTGGCTCCTCTGGGACCAAGCTGTTTCCTTAGAATTGGCTGGTATTCAAGCTTGCAAGCTGTTTGGATTGAGCTGTTGGTGCTGTAAGCCATTTGAACTGTTTGAAAATTGTCCTTTACCCTAGAGAAAAACCTCTAATAAATGGGATCCTAAGTATTTTGAGGGCACCCTCTATTACAGGGACTCCGGCAATTTTATGTTTTAAACCTGTGGTCCTTCCTCATATGCATTTCTAACTAAATGGACCAACCTGACTAAAGGCAATTTAGAATACCATTGGCCATTATGGGAAACTTTTGAAATCCCCAAACTTAATTTCCTTAAAACCAAATTGGACTACAATAGCCTAAAATTTTCCAGAACTGAGTGGAATGCTTATTTCGGTTGGTATTTTGAGGTTTCCCAACATTATCAGGAATCTACAATTGCCTCTGTGGAAAATAATAATTTAAGATGAACTGTGGCAAACAAATGATTAAAGAAAGATAAAATGGCTCCCAAAGCCTCAGGTTCTTCTTCCTTGGCTTCTTTGTCTCAGGGTTGGCCTCTGATACCATCTTTTCTGTCTATCCCTCCACTTCTCATGGACAGACTCCATATCCGGCAACATCTTCCTCCTTCCCTTCTACACAGTCCACACCTCCTCTATACCTTCAATTCCCCCATGGTAATTCCCTCACCAAACTTCCGTTTTTCTCTGAAACTTTCCCCACACCCTTTTCCTCTGAACTTGTCAGAACCTGTCCCTTTAAGATTAAACTTTCTGAGGATCCAGAAGCTAGACCTTTAATTTCTTATATTGACTGGACTAAAGGTGAACTGCAAGCCATAGTCAAAGATTTTTCCCAAAGTAACTGAAGAGCCTCACAGACTTGCTGAGGAATTTAATATAGTCATTTAAACTTATCAACCTGGTTTTCCTGATTTCCATCAGCTAGTTTATATGCTTGTCAGTGAAGGCCAGCCTGGCATTTGATGAAAACCACTAATTGGGAATATCCTGAAAGGTCTCTACAATTACAACTGGGAGACAAGCCCACTAACTTATATGATCAGGCTTGAGCAATCACTAGGCAACCTCACTGGGCAATTCCTAGAGCTTTTCCAAAGCCTATTGATGAGAACACAATTCAGGCTTGCACACAAACATCTGATGAACTTGTTCATGAGATTGTTTTTAAAGAAAATTCTGGTCTTCCTTGAGATATTGAATTCACCAGGTAGCTCTTAACACCCTGTTTTTTAATGGACTGAACTGGGACCTTTCTCTTCTAGGAAAAAGGACCAGAATGGAATGGGAAACTATGTCCACTCCAGATTTAGTTAATCTGGCAAACCAGCTCTCTCATACTCTAGATGAGCCACCTCCAAGGAAAACTGTCTAAATTCTTAATCATCAACTCCAACAAATGAAGGGTCCTAAATGAAACCTAAACCCTCCTAAACATTTTCTCTTTAGTTCCTCCACCTCTACCCATTTATTAGGCTGAGAGTTCTTAGAGAAATATCATGTCAGAATTTCTTTCTCCCAAACGGGGGAAATAATTCTAGAATTTGACAATAGTCATAAAGTAACAAACAAGGTGAATTAAATGACACTTTGACATCTTTTATTTGTTCCATTTTTTACAGTACTAGAGCTGATTCTGGAAACACTGATTATTTGTCCCTCTTGAATCAGCCACTACATTCCTTACGGGCAAAATTTCCAACTGATTGGCAAAATTCACAGCGCACCTCCCATCAAGCTTCAAATAGATACCTCAAAACCTCTTCTCAGAATTAATCAATAACCTATAAATAAAGAATCCCTTCAAGGCATAACGCCCATAATGGAACATTATAAGTCTCAAGGCCTCATTATCCCTTGTACTAGCTCCTGTAACACTCCCATTTTACTGGTGAGAAGACCTAAGGGCCGAGGGTGGAGGTTTGTCCGGCAATAAATAACATTGTTATTCCCTGACACCCTGTTGTTCCTAATCTTCATAGTTTACTAACATCCATTCCCACCTGAAGCTAATTTTGTATTTAGTATTTAGTTGATGAAGCTGGCCAATGCCTTTTTGCCTTCATTTGGGAAGAAAAACAACTCACCTGGACAGTAATGCATCAGGGTTTTCTGAGAATGCTTATTTGTCAAAAATCCTAAAGGCTGGTCTGGGTGATATAAAGTTCCCTAGAGTTTCTACTTTGTTGCAATGTGTAAATAATTTGCTTCTTTGGTCTCTTTCTCAAGCCTCCTCACAGGAAGACAACATCCACTTGCTAAAGCTTTTAGCCTTAAAGGGACATAAGGCTGACAAAGAAAAACTGGAGTTTGCCCAAACCCAGGTTCAATACTTAGGGCATCTGATACCAGAACAAGAGCTACACCTAGAT
Source organism: Eschrichtius robustus (assembly GCF_028021215.1). Taxonomy (NCBI): domain Eukaryota; kingdom Metazoa; phylum Chordata; class Mammalia; order Artiodactyla; family Eschrichtiidae; genus Eschrichtius; species Eschrichtius robustus. The sequence continues at coordinate 55,008,282 of NC_090845.1, forward strand.
CACAATAGACTTCATGGCATCCTAAGCTTCCCCAAACCCAAAACTAAGCACAAACTGTGAGGTTTTCTCCAGTTTGTTGGTTATTGCCCAAATTGGATTCAAATTTCTCTCTATGGCCAAGCCTCTATATGTTTTACTCAACAATAACAACCCAGGACCCAGTTTTATGGGAAGAGTGAGACCACATAGACTTCAAGGCCTTAAAGATGAGTTTGATGAATCCAACTGCCCTTGGCCATCCCAATGATCAGATTCCATTTTTCTTTTTGCATATGAAAAGGAAGGGAATGCCCTTAGGGTGCTCATTCAAAAACCTGGGGACCACCATTGACCCATAGGGTATTATAGCTAGCGACTGGACCCTGTGACATGGGGATAACCTCTTTGCCTTAGAGCCATTATGGCCCAAACCACTTTTGAATATGGCTACAGAGAAAATCGTTGTGATATCACCTTTAACCATTTTTGTACCTCATGAGTAGAAGCTCTCCTGAATGCTCATCACACAAATTTCTCAGTCAGCCGCCTCACCCCCTATGAAGGCCTTTTGTTAACCACTCCTCACATAACTCTATTACATTGTGATAACTTTAACCCAGCTACTCTTCTGTCCTCTGTCACAGATGAAGTCCCTTACAACAGTTTAACTGACTCCTTGTGAGACTTTATAGGAAATTCCCTTTGGGTAACAGTGACTTCTCATGTTTCACTGATGGCTCTTATTTAAAAGGTAACAATGGGTGTGCTATTACAACTCCTTTTGATGTTGATGAGGCAGCATCTTTCCCTTTGGCTACTTTGGCCCAACAGACTGAATTATATGCTCTTACAAGGGGGATTGTACTTTAGCCAAGGACAAAAATGCCAATATTTATACTGATAGTAGATATGCTTTTGGAGTAGCTCATTGTTTTGAAATCCTGTGGAAGCAGCTTGGCTTCCTTATTTCCAGTGGAAATAAAATTTAAAATATCCCCCACAAAAAATGGCCCTTATGTTCAGGAATCATTGAATGCAATACCTTTACTGCCTCTTTAGCTATTATTAAGATTCTGGGGCATAGTTTTAACTTGACTCTTTAGAAGCTAAGTGAAATTACCTTTTTGATATTTCCACTGGGAATGTTGCCTTTAAAGGGACCAACAGCATCTGAACCACTGTCATTGTCCAAAGGGATATTTACCCAAACAATAACTTAGAAAAATTGGCTAGAGAAGCCTAACAATTGGCCAGAGAAAAAGAAAAACAAGTTTGGAGATTCAACAATTGTTGATTGCTAAAAAGAGAAAGCTCTGTTTTAGACCAAATAACAACCCAGTCCTACCGGACACTCTAAAATTCCCACCCCTCACCACTGTACATGCATTAAACCATCGGTCTACTGACAAAATGATAGCCTTCATGAATCAATATTAGTGAGGAAACATTAACAAGGCCACAAAACGTACCTACCTCACTTGTCTCACTTGTCCAAAATACAACCCAGTGAAGCCTGTTCATACTCTCCCAGACATTTTAAACTGCCTAATGGACCATTTGAGCTCTGGCAAATGGATTTCATACAACATCCTCCATCTCGTGGTATAAATATGTTTTAGTCATGGCCTGTATGTTTTCACAATGGACTAAAGCTTTCCCTTGCAGACAGTCTACTGCCTCTCCTATGGCTGAAGTCCTTTTGGAAAAGATTATCCCTATCTGGGGAACTCCTCTCAAACATCATAGTGATTGAGGAACTCATTTTACTGGCCAGTAACTTCGACAAGTCTGTGCTGTTTGGCTGGTTTTACAACAGTTTCACTGTGCTTACCACCCTCAATCCTCTGTTTTAGTCAAAAGCACAAATAGCATTATTAAGACTCACTTGGCAAAACTTGTAGAGGCCTTCCAAATACCTTGGCCAAAAGGGTTGCCCTTGGTCCTTCTAAATCTCAAATCCACCCCTTTTGGAACTCATAAATTCTCACCCTTTGAGACAATCACAGGACACGAATGCACTTGGTTCCTGCATCTTTTGAACTACAAGTGATAAAAGGAGACATACTCCAATATTGCAAAGGCCTAATTTCTTCCATTAAAAATAACCACGTTTCGATAGAGCAATCGTTTCATAGTGCACTCTTGGGAGATGAAGACCTTAAGCATCACATCTTACAACCTGGAGATTTTGTCTATTGGAAAAGTCACCTCCAGAAGAACTCTCTTTAACCTCGCTGGAGAGGCCCCTATCAGGTATAACCCTCGTGCCACCAAACTCCAAGGTACAAACTCTTGGATTCACATGACACACCTAAAGAAAGCACCAAACCCTGCCTGGACCTGTTGACCTGAAAGTAAAGAATTCCCCGAATTGAAGCAAATGGCATCTGATGAGACAACTTTCCCAAGATATTCAGACCAGGACTGTTGGAAGTTTGTCACCAAACCTTTGATGACAGCATAAGGCTTCAGATGATCTGCAATGTCTATGATCTTCATAACATATGGACTTTAGATAAACAGTGCCTGTGAGTTCTCCCTCCTACTCCTTTTTGTACTGGAATGTGACCATGATAGGTTTCCAGTTTGTACACTTTCCCTCCAACGTGAGAGACACTACACCCAGGGAAGGTCTTTCCTGGCATTGAGGGACAAAAAGCCACTGAAACTAGAAAACCTGATTGTTGATCAGTGATGCTTTCAGAGAAAGAGCTTGATCAAAAGGGAAAAATGTAAAAAAAAAAAATTAGTAAACAGAAACCTCAGTTAGATAGAGTTGAGGGACCAGAAAGGGGAGCTCTCATGCCCTGTAATGATAGTGAAACTGAGAAGGCTGTGTAGGCCCTTAACCCTCTGTGTCCCTGCTTATTTTTTATTTATTTATTTGGTCACGCAGCATGGCATGTGGGATGTGGAATCTTAGTTCCCTGATGAGGGATTGAACCCATGCCCCCTGCAGTGGAAGCGTGAAGTCTTAACTGGACCACCAGGGAACTCTCCCTCCCTGCTTATTTTTGATTGGGAAATGAGGCTATGTAAGTACACTGTGACTTCCTAGGCCCTCCATATAGAACAAAGAACAGGCCCTAGCAGGTAAGTTTGGGGGTAAAGAATGGAGAAACAAAGATAGGACAGTCAGCCAGAAAAGTAGCCATAACTTAATAAATCAGTCACAAAGGTAAAGATAAGTCTGATGCACATTCATAAGTTGCTTTGAGGAAGTTGACTGCATGCTGATCACAAGCATGTAGCCCACAGACCAGTTGAAACCAGAAAGTTGATGACGTTGACTCCTGAAATACTACCTTGTTAACTCACCAACAACCAATCAGAAGGATGTCCACAAGTTGATCAAGCACCCTGTGACCCCATCCCTCACATTGCTTTTGAAAACCCTTCCCTGAAAGCCATTAGGAGTTCAGGTCTTTTGAGCATGAGCTGCCAGTTCTCCTTGCTTGACACCTGTAATAAATGCTATATTTCCTTCACCACAACCCACTGTCAGTAGATTGGCTTTGCTGCCTGTCAGGCGAGCAGGCCCAAGTTTGGTTCGGTAACAATAGCAACGCTCAAAAGGAAGAAGAATGACTCCTCTTCTTTCCTGGCAAGGACTCAGCCAATGAAAAGCCATGGACTCTTTGTTTACTATAGCCCTCCCAACTTCCTTTTCTCCTGTACAAAAATGTTCTCCTTCCCTTTCCGTGAAGGGACCTGCACATGGCTTGCCAGGGTTGCAGACCATGAATTGCATTTCTCTGCTGATTGCAAATAAACCAATCTTTGCTGGAGAAATATCTGGCAGTCTATTTGTTTTAGGACAACACAGGTAAGGTTCTCTGCCAAATTGGTAACCCAATTTCCAAGGGCTGAGACAAGTTACTGAAGTCAGTTCATTCTTATGCACAGCAAAATCACTGGGTAGCACTGAAAATAGAGCAGTAGAAGGTACAAGTGACTGTACTGAATCTGTATGAATAGTGAGACATGATCTCAAGGTTGTTTTGTAAAATTCTCCTTAATCCTAACTTACTAACTCTGTCTCCTAGATCCATAAACTGCTAGAGCTAGAAGGCTTCTTATAGTCATATAATCTAACTCCCTCATTAAACAGATGGAAAAAAAAACTGAGGCCCAGCAATGGAAGGGACTGGATCATTGAATTATTTTGATTCTAGATAGAGGGAAGGGGAGATACCTACAGAGCATGCAGTCAAGCTCTACACTAAGATTTTGGGGATACTTGCCCCTAAATCCTCTTTAATCTATATGACCTGAACATCTCCACCTCATTGGTCACAATGGCTGACAGTCCACTAATTTCAACATCATTGTGGGGGTAGGGGTTCACCATTCTTTGTGAGGATGAAAACAGACCTCCATATGAATTAGCCTAATCAGATTGCTTTCTAGACTGTACCTGGGGCCAGACCTATAGTTTGAGGGACATGATTTATTAGGGCTGCCATAACAAATCACCACAAACTGGGTGGCTTAAAACAACCAGAATTTCTTCTCTCACAGCTCTGATGGCTGGAAGTCTGAAATCAAGGTGTCAGCAGGGACATGCTCTCTATGAAGTCTCTAGGGGAGAATATTTCCTTGCCTCCTAGCTCCGGGTAACTCCCAGCAATCCTTGGCATTCCTTGGCTTGCAGGTACATCACTCCAACCTCTTCCTCCATCATCCCATGGCCTTCTTCCCTATGTCTTTGTGTTCAAATTTCTCTATTCTCATAAAGATATCAGTCATTGGATTAGGGCCCAAACTAATCCAGTATGACCTCATTTTAACTTGATTACATCTACAAACACCTTATTCCCAAATAAGATCACAGTCACAGGTATTGGGGATTAGGACTTGAAGATTTTGTGGGACACAAACCCAATACAGGAGGACACAGCCTTCTGGAAACTGAACTTGGGGTGATACCAGAACTAAGCAGCTTTAAGCTTAGAGGACAGGGGTAAGGGCCCCCAGACCTGTAAGAGGGTAAGAAAAGCAAGGTGGAAGGCAGCCAATTGTACTTTGACAAAGGCATCCTGAATTAAGGTTACGTTATCTTTAGCCTATAATGTCTTTAAGGAAAATACACTACCTGGTTCCCAAATTGGGACTCCTATAGAATCAACTTCACAGTTTGGTGTGTTCAGAAACACCTTGATATGGTACTAATTTTGGACTTTCCTCTTCTTTTATCAAGTGTCCTTGAGGGTCTGGATAGCAGAACCCACAAGCAGGGGGGCAGCCTTGCTCACTCAAGGAGTGCCCTGCCCACCCTTCCATATATATATATATATATATATATATATATATATATATATATATATATATATATATATATATATATATATATATATATAAATGGGTAACCTAAGGACTTCCTTAATTTAAAACACACAAAATAAACCAGCTTAGGAAGCTTCACCATAAAGGGTCTTACAGAGGTAAATAAAAACGTTAGGATAATTAATGTTAATTAGTTTGATTAACAGGGAAATAAGAAAAAACTGGGGAGAAAGTCTAGAGACTTCTTCCCAACAAGGTGGAAATATTAAAATGACTCATCCCAAAAGGCTGAAGAAATCTTTAGATGGTTATTAGGTAAAGGGATAAATAAAACAGATATTAATGGTATTAAAACAAAAGGTTCTGAAGTTCTGTTACAATACTACATAAGGTTGAAATGGCTAAAGGGACCCCCCATTGGTTCCTAATATTAAAGGGCCTCAAACAAGTCTGCTCTATTTACTTCAGTTTTATATAAATATAAATGTAAGTATAAATATAAATATAATTTTCTTCCAGCTTTTAAAACATATATATATATATATGTTTTAAAAGCTGGAAGAAAATTACATTGAGATACCTGACCAACAATTGCTTGGGACAACAGACCAATTAATCAAGTTAAAAGACTGACAAAAGGGCCTGAGTCCCTTGGCTCAAACCCTCACTGGAGACCCCAGAGCCTTTTATACAAAAACAGATAAAATGGTCACGGGTTAAAAAGAAAGGTTTCTGGATTCCATGTAAAACCAAGGCTAGTTGATAGGATCCTAATGGCAACTAAAGTTAAAGCTACGGAAGTTGATAGAATTGAGATGAAAGTTTATATAAATTGGTATATTTAAATGGGCTTTATATAAGATGCTTACATCTCTTTTGCCTAACTATATTGTGGGATAGACGTTATGTCTCACTGGGGAATGCCTCCCCCACCAAGTATTATAAGACACGGCATATAAATCTGCCCTTCAGACAATATTAATTAAACATACTAAAAGAAACTAACAGGCTTACCTGAGCCCACACAATATGAAATAAAAACTGGAAGCTAATATGCAGAGGCCAATAAAAGTAATAACAGAGAAATACAGATTCTTGCTCTGGGTTTAACCTGTGCATTCAGAAAGAGGGCCTTGTTGAATGCCTTGTGCAAACTTTTGAAGGCATGATAAATTGAACCCTAAAGTTCTAGAACATAGGATCCTTGATTTTCAGTTTAGTTGGAAATCTTCTCACTTATATAAAAAAGTAAATTAAAGAAAATATAGTTGGGCAAATCAATCTTTCAATATCATTTTGGTGGCAGACCAGTTCTTTGGGGAATTAAAAGCGACTGTCTTCGTCTTGAAAATCTCTACAAATCAGAAATGTAAATACAGCCCACAACGACCTGAGACTGAGCCTAAGTTCAATCAGGTAAAACCTGAAACCAAAGGGGGGGAAAAAAAAAGGAAATAAAGCCACCTTTTTTTTTTTTTTTAAAGACACCAATTGTACTTGAACATTTGTTACTATTTTTTTTAATTAATTAATTAATTAATTTATTTATTTTTGGCTGTGTTGGGTCTTTGTTTCTGTGCGAGGGCTTTCTCTAGTTGCGGAGAGCGGGGGCCACTCTTCATCGCGGTGCGCGGGCCTCTCACTATCGCAGCCTCTCTTGTTGCGGAGCACAGGCTCCAGACGCGCAGGCTCAGTAGTTGTGGCACACGGGCTTAGTTGCTCCGCGGCGTGTGGGATCTTCCCAGACCAGGGCTTGAACCCCTGTCCCCTGCATTGGCAGGCAGATTCTCAACCACTGCGCCACCAGGGAAGCCCCCACCTTTTAAAACTCAAACCACTGGAAAGGCTCCCTCACCCAAAATCTAATTCACAGCTTCCCTAAGGATTTATCAAGGACAAATACAAATTTAATAGTCTTTTATAAACTACTAAGTTTATATTCTAATGCCTTATTAATAACTAAGTGTTAAAGTGAAGCTATGAGTTCACTAGTTTTGCCTGTTTATACATCTGTGTGTATATTATACATATGATATGTCTTTACCACCAGATAATATCATCAAAATTAAATTTATAAAAGAGTTCTATTTACAAATTAAATATTTCTAAATATAAAGAAAACTGACCAGAATGAATTTCAGGTTCACTTAATGTAGGAAATATTCAATAATTAAATTAATATCTGGTATTAAAGCTAGCTTAAGCTTGTTGGTTTAATCAATACAGACATGTCTTACTTTTGGTGTACCTAGGTTTACTGAATGTCAATAAGTTCATGTTATTTCTATTGCAGAGTTTGTCAGCAAGGAAAAAAATAACTTGGTATAATGATATTTTCCTAAGTTTTAAAATAAAGGTAAATGAGATATGAGTTTACAGGTGAACTCTTTAGGAATAATTATGTTTTGGTTATGCCTATCTAAAATAGTTTTCTCCAGATTTTTGGTAACTTGAAACTTTTCAGTTTTGTCAAGTAAAATTATAGAATTCATTAAATATCTAGGTCATTTCAAATAAGATAAAATACTGGATCATTTAGTGCTAAAAAAGTCTAAGTTTACCTATTTTTATCTCCTTATGAGAGGGAAACTAGAGATATTTGGGTGTATTAGACATGTCTTGTACCACATTGAGGAAAGAAATTATGCTATGAGAAGATGGATGTTTCTAGAGGTTATGGAATGTTCAAAAGTTTGGCAATCAGACAATGCTGATGTGACAGAATTCACAATTACTTGCTTGTCAGTTTTCACTAAAGATTAAGACATTTAAGGGTTAAAATTGTAAAATGTGTAATTAAAGCTACTGGGATAGCATGCAAGGAAAGTAGGATGTGTATTTTCAGCAAAAGATGGTATGAAGAATAGAAATGTATTTTGTTTAGGGGAAGAAAGTGATATTTTCCTAAAGCTGGCTGTTTTTGGAAGGGAAAGAAAACATGGGATAAACTAATATAGAAACAAAAAGTTATGGGAGGTTTGTAAAATGGGAGCACGGAGATGAGAGCTTTGTACAAACTCAGGCTGGGATTAGATTAAGTTTAACTAGGTAAGTAAATTTTGTTACTGAAGGTGGGCTGGTGCAAGACTATAGAGTTTGGTTTTCTTTGTTAAGAGAACAAAGTTTTCTTGGAATGTTGAGCTACATTTGATAACAGATTGTGAGTTTCCTTGCCTTCTAAATGATCTGCATCTGCATTAAAATCTTTTATTGTCACTTTGGTTGAATAAATAAGTATTGTTTCATAGTGGCCTATGATCCTTTCTTTTTCAAATTTTTATTGGAGTATAGTTGATTTACAATATTGTGTTAGTTTCAGGTGTACAGCAAAGTGAATCAGTTATACACATACATATATCCACTCTCTTTTATTTAATTAATTAATTATTTATTTTTTTGGCTATGCCACGGATCTTAGTTCCCCATCCAGAGGGATGGAACTTGCACCTCTGCAGTGGAAGTGCATAGTCTTAACCACTGGACCGCCAGGGAATTTGCTCCACTCTTTTTTAGATTCTTTTCCCCTATAGGCCATTACAGAGTATTGAGTAGAGTTCCCTGTGCTATAAGTAGGCTTTTACTAGTTATCTATTCTATGATCTTATTTGACCAAGTGTTTTAAAACCTTTTAATATCTTTGACAAACTTCCCCAAGTCAAATTTTAAATAAAGTTCTTTTGACCTCCAGCTAACTTTGGGATGCTTCAAAAGTCCCCTGAAATATCCCAAAGAGAGATGATACTAAACTGATTAGATTCGTTTGGTATGTTAAATTATGTGGGAAACATTGTCTAATAAGTGGTGATAAAATCTTCTTAGTTATATTGTATGGGTAAATGTCATTAATATAGATATTTCAAAAGTTATATGGAATTCCTAAAAATCTGATATGTCCTGGTATAATGTTATCAGTTATAATTCTAGTTATCTTAAAATGTTGTATCCAAATTTCTTGTAAAGTGCATTATAATCAAATCTTTAGCCATATCATTTTAAGTCTTCTGTCATTTATAGACAATCATTGTTTTACTCTGATGCTTTTACAAAATGAAGATCTTTAAGAAGATTCATAAAAAGGACTTTTTGACAAATATAAGTTTCTGATGACTTTTACATGATATCATTAAGCTGGGTAAGAAATTACAAAACTAATGGAAAATCTGATGACTTCATCCAGATCAACACGAATTAATTTCATGGGATTGAATGAACTGATAAATATGATTTATAATTTTATGACTCTTTTTCTGAAATATACTGGCTTTAATCTTTGTTTTCCAGAAAACCTTTCCTCTTATGCTAACTATGACCTACAACAAATCGACAAAGTATACTTTTGTAAATAAAGATGAAACATTCATCTTTTTCTCTCTAAGTGATCCCTCTAGAATTTGGCTTCTCCAGCTGGCTCACCTGTGGAGTTGATAGTTTTTTGAGACCAGATTACAACCAGTTATGCTAATTATTGTTTAAATATGTTCTTTCTTGATGTTTTCATATTATTTATATCTTGTGCCTCTCTCTGCTGCACTATGACAGTTATTAGCTGTATTACTTATATCCTGTCTATTTTATAAGATTGCTGTCTCTTGCATTTCCCAATGTGTAACCAGGGACAAAATTAATGATGGCTAAATATCTTGAGGCAATTGATCATATGTATAACTCTACATAAAATAATTGTAATACTGCAACTCCAGATATGGGAAGAAGCAACAAAGAAAAACATTTCCTGGATCATAACAGACTAATAAAAGAGGCAATCCAGAGAATTTTAGATTATCAACAGGGCCTAATCCAAAATAGATAGGATTAGTGATAGGTGCATTGAATGGCCTATCAATAGAATCCTCGTCTGATGTAGGAATAAGCCTTCCTAGAGACCAGGGACAAAATTGGTCATGAGATGCCTCCCAAATGTTGGTTGAACTTATGACCAAGAGGAGGCACTGTGGACAAGGAGTGTTGCCTGCCACTGTAGTAAACAAAGAATGTTGAGGTCATAAAGCCATCAGCCACTGCAGCTGCCCCCCAGTGGTAATTCACGGTGGAGAAAAATAGGATACTGGCTCTAGGTAGTTAAGATGCATATCAAAGGAATGATTTCAATAAACCTAGACTCTTGCATCTTCCCATACATAGAGAAGCACTAAAATCATTAACTTGAGATGTCTGTTTTTTGTGATTAGCAGTAATCTTTTGATGTTCCACTACATGTTTGTTTTTTCAACAAAAACTCCTATACATACTGGCTGCTTCCTTACTTCTTTTGAAGTTCCTCAAAGCTATCTGGGAGCTATAGTTCTCCATAAGGCCACCAAATAAAACATAATTCTCAACTTTTAGATTATGTATTTTTTTAGTTGACAGGCCAGAACTTCAATAATAGTCATTTTGTCTCCAACTTCAATATTTTGTTTCTCATATATCATGCCTCAAGTTCCTTGTCTGTCATATGAAAATAATGATAATAATAATGATAATTATAATTAGTTTTGCAATCAATTTTTATATGGGAAAGCACTCTGCAAAGTATAAAGTCCTGTACAAATCTAAAGAATGCTTATCTTTCTCCCCCTTCCTTCTTCAATTTGTATTCCACTAATCCTCAATAAGGTGTTAGCTAATGACAAGCTTGAGGTACAGTCCCTTCCTGCTACATTTGTTTTTAATAACTAAAGCAAATAGCTAACATTTATTGTGCAATGACTCTTGGCCAGACACTACTATAAGCACTTATGTGTATTTACTCATTTCATCTTCACAAAACCCCTATAAAGTAGGTATTATTATCATCCTTATTTTAAAGATAGTCCCTGACTCAGAGGGTAGCTGTGTGATGAAATGAGTTCATACATGTAAAGTGCTGAGAACAGTGCCTGGGCACATAACAAGCACTGTGTAAATGTTAGCTATAATTATTAATATTATTCTCTTCATTTTCCTAATGCAAGGAGTGAGGCACAGAGAAATTTCAGTCCCCTTGATAAACTCCCCAAATCAAGGACTCTGAAGAGATCCCATCACTGCATTCTTTTTTTTAAAATTAATTAATTTTATTTTTGGCTGTCTTGGGTCTTCGTTGGTACGCGCGGGGTTTTCTCTAGTTGCGGCAAGCGGGGGCTACTCTTTGTTGCGGTGCGTGGGCTTCTCATTGCGGTGGCTTCTCTTGTTGTGGAGCACGGGCTTTAGGCACGTGGGCTTCAATAGTTGTGGCTTGCAGGCTCTAGAGCGCAGGCTCAGTAGTTGTGGCGCACGGACTTAGTTGCTCCATGGCATGTGGGCTCTTCCTGGACCAGGGATCAAACCCGTGCCCCCTGCATTGATAGGCGGATTCTCAAGCACTGCACCACCAGAGAAGCCTCCCATCCCTGCATTCTGACATCAACCCCTTGAAGCTGCACCTCGTCATCCTGGGGTACAAGAACAGCCGCAGGCTGACCACAGCCAAATCTGAGCCAGTTGGCAGGAGTCACTTAGCTCAGTAGGGTTGGGTGAATAGACCTCAAAAATAAAACACCCTGGAGGAAGACAGCCAAAGCCCAATTTCCCTGGGAAACACAAAAGGACCTAAGCCATTCTGCACGCAGTGTTTTTCACCTCTATTTGCATATAATGATCCACGGTAATCATGTGATCTTTGTTACCTAACAGTGCATTGCTTTTGTATCCATTATCTCAATTTAGCCTCATAGTGGACCTGAAAGTTGCCTGAGGGAAGGATGAGGATTTGGCAGATGAGGCTGCTAAAACCCAGAGGGAGAAGGGAGTTTGTCAGTAGAATTTGTGGCAGATCCTAGACTAGAACTCTCAGATCCCACTTGCCTTCCAGTTTCTGTGAGTCAGGGGAAATCCTGTCCCTGTGGGACTCAGTGTCCCCATCATCTGTAAAATAAAGTGATTGGATCAGATGGTCAACAGGACCCCTGACCTACATCAATGCTCCCTGGCATTCAGCTTTTCCACTCCACTTTCCTTATTCCTTGGAACCCAGTGCCTGTCTGGGTTGGTGTTTACCACCCCAAGGAAAGATAGGAAGCATCTCCAAGCAACCAGCAGAGGGCACAGGAAGCCTGCCAAGGAGAGCTAATCCAGAACAAACCACTGGGCGGCAAGAAGTCTCCCACTGGACTCAGAGAAACAATAGCTGAGAGGAAAGAACCAGAGAAAGGCAAGGAGGAAAGAGCCTCAGGAATTATCTGGTACAAATTCTCTGGGTCATATGGAGAAATTGAGGCCCAGAGAGGGGAAGGATCTGTCTCAAGGTCAGAAGCAAATTCAAGGGTATACATGACACTGAAGCCAGGTTCCTGACCTCAGACACTTCCTTCAACTGCCTTAACCAGCTGCTGCTACGGTACTCTCTTAAATTGTTTTTCTGGATGAACCTTGTTTACAATTATTAATAATTTACCAAATTTTAATAATGACAACAGCTACCACTTTGTGGAAACCTACAATGTGTCACAAATGGTGCTAGACTAGGTACTCTGGCCATACAACAACATCCCCCTTAGGTAGGGAGTGCTTTGTCCCATTTTAAAGATGAGAGGGAAAATCCCACTCAAGCCTTTGTGACTCCAAAGCCTGTGCTTTTAAAGAACCTACAAGGCATCTCCATGCCCAGTCCACACAGCCACCTAGTGAGGTGCTGTACTCATCTGTGACCCTTTTCCTAGCGACTGGTAACATTGGACATGCAGTCCCCAACTGCAATTATAAGCTAATGGAATCATTAGGTATGCTTGCTTGTTTGCTTGCTTGATTGTCGGTCTTAAAACCACTGCAATAAAATTTACTCCTAATAATATTATGCCAATTTTTATATCCTTAAATCTTACCAAATATGATAAATATAGAAAGAGAATATTTGTAAACATATTAATGTCCTTCTTGGAAAGAGCAGGCTTATTGCTTCTGTCCTGCTGGGACCCAAGTTCTCTCAAAGTAGGATGTGAGAGATGACAGGACAGGTTGAGAACTATCAAGATAGACCACCCCATCACCACCACCAAGAAGAAGAATTTTAATTAACTACCCTTAAAAAATACTTTGCCCTAAAATTATCTGGAGAAACTATAGCATATCCCCTTATGAAGACATTCTTAAGTCTCAAAGCCAGATAGTCCCTTCTAGTACTTATCCAACATTCCTCTAACTACTTTTAGCACATTTCTTTTCATCCATGAATGAGGGCATGGTGTGTACCTGCTTGTCATCATTCAAGTAAAATCCTCTGAATACTACAGACAGCTAGACAAAAGCACCAGGCTTGGAGTCAAAAGTGAGATTTGAATCCAAATACTGTCACAATCTGTATGACTCTGGATAAGTCATTCAACCTCTTTCAGCTTGTTTATTCACTGGTAAAATGAGGATAATCACTCCTTCCTCACAAGGTTACTATAAGAATTAAATGAAAACAGTGTATGTGACAGTGCCCTGACAGATGCTGGATATAAAGCTACCACTCAATGAATGCTGGGAGAAGAATGTTATTGGGCTGTCCTCTATCTATATTCTTCAGGTCAAACAACAGAATGTTGTTACCAGAAGGTGCCTAGAGATTTCGCAGACACCAAGAAAGCCCCCTCCCCTCCATAGGGAAACTGAGGTCCAACAAGATGAAAGGATTTGTCCCAAAGTCATATAGACAACGAGGTGCAGAACTGAGACACAAATCCAGGTGTCCTGACACTCAGTCCCAGAGGCTTTGCTTGACACCAGTCTCTGCAATCAGCTCCTGTTGGTGAGGGAGAAGAGGGTGGCAAAACCAGGGAAATGTCCCACAGCTAAGGAAAATAGGAGACCATGGCTGTCTCAAGCATCATTAAATGTCCCTAGTCACTCTGCTGGCATTCCCAGAGCTTCAGTTTTTGTTCAAGACTGAACTGAGGTGTGACTGCAGGCATTCGGCCCAAGGAAGAGATAAAAATTGCCTGAGGTTTTAGGATGAGTCAATTCCCAGACAGCTGACTGGTGGGAGCATTCCTTCCGGGACATTTCTGATGGAAGGTGGGGTAATGGGGAGGGCATGGGAGTTTAGCTGACTTCTGGGGTCCTGAATGTTTCAAATGGTGATTTGGAAACGTCAGCTCCCACCTTACCTGAGTACCCAGGACTCCAGTACAGGTCTTGCTAGCTTCCCTCTCCGCGTCTGCTGCTCTCATATCCAAGTCAGAATCCTGGGGCTTCCCTGCCTGCATGGATGCCTTGGGGCCCTTGTGGCCCTCCGGCACCTCCATTTCATTCGGCTTCTCCATAACAGCTTTGGTGGTGACCTTCTTGGCACAGGTGCCCAGCTTGGGAGACTGTCCGGCACTGTCATCTTCCTTAAGGAAGCTGACTACAGTCTCAGTGTCTTCGCTGAGCTCCTCTGAGGAGGACTGCTCCCTGGTGAAGTTATGGCCACAATGGCAGCTGCAGCCATTCTGTGGAGTTGCGTCATCCTGGAGCTCAAAGACAGGTGATGTCGAGGTTGAGACCAAGGCAGCAACAGTGCAGGGACCAGCAAAGGCCTGGCCCAAAGTCTTCTTGCTCTCAATGCTCATTTCAAAGATGCATGAGGCTTGTGAGGCCTTGTGGTGACAGTGCTGGCGTCTCCCAATGACACTGCCCCACAGTGCAGCCTCTGGGGGCTGGCAGGACAAGTTGAAAGAGAAGGAGGCCCAGGGGGCAGCACCCTCCATGATGAGGCCTTCACTGCCACCACTGATTAAGTAGGCCTCGCTGCAGTGGCGGCCCATCTGCAGCTCTTCCCGGGAGAATGCACGCCACTTGCGGGCCACCTCAGCCATGTTGCTGAAGAACTTGACAACACTACCAAAAGGCACGGCCTTGTCTCGACACAGGTTCCCAGGGTTCTCCTCATAGCCCCTTTCCACTTTCCCTTCCAAGGTGGAGGCCTCAATGGCAGGCTGAAGCTCCTGGATTCTGGAGTCTCCAGTTGATGTGTATGGGGCCTCACAGTCTCCAGGGAACATGCGTTTCAGGTAGCTCCTGGCCCACCTGCCCCTACCGGGCTGCTCAGGGGACTCTTCTTCACAGGGATCCTCTTCCACTTGGATGCCAAAGTCATCAAAGGCCAACACTTTCTGGTTCACCCTCTTGGGGTCATGCACCAGCCTTTGCACATCTGCAAGGAAGGGCTCCAGGCCTTCAGTGTGTCCTGAGTAGGAATAACAAAAAGGCTTCAGGACCTCCTGGGCCTTATTCATCTGGTAGACACCTGGAACCTCCTGGGGTTGCTGGGCCTTACTGCCCCTAGGAGCAGTATTCTTGGAAACCCCAGTCGAAGGCTTCAACCTCTTGAATGACTTCATTCGATCCATTAATGTGACTTTGGGTTTCAACTCTGATGGCCTGGAAGTGTCTCCTAGTAAAATCATGGACTGGGGTCGTTTCCTGACTGGAGGCCCCTTTTCTACAGCTCACAAAATTCCAGATCTTGTTGACTTTGGTTTTCTTCTTGTTCTGACCATTTTCTTCCCTGGGACTCAAGTCACCTTGGTCACACTGCTCAGACTTCTCCAGCCCCACTTCCCCAGCCAGGCCTCCTACTTCAGGGTGGCCTGGGAAGACCTGAACCAGGTAACCATTGGGCACCAGCTCAGAGAGGAAGGTAGTCGGACAGCTGCTGAGAGTCTCCATGGTCACAGCAGGAGATGGGGCCACAAAGGCATAAAGGACTGGCCAGTTATTTCCAGCTGAAGAGGAGAGAGATAGAGAGAAGGAGAGGGAGAGGGAGAGGGAGATGGAGAGAGAGAGAGAGAGAAAGCTAGATTAGGCAAAGCCACAAGCAGGGTTTTTTACAGATTTGTCACAATCAAATACATAAAATATACTTTGCCACCAAATCTTTAGGACCTTTACAAAGCAAAAATGCATTAATTTGGACCCCACTAGTTTAGGATCTGGATTAGGGAAGATCACAGTTTATCCTGTGTACCAAAAAAAGCTTTGATTCTTACTTAAATGCAAATATACTTGAGAAGGACATAACTTAAATCTATTATTATCTGATCTTGATAACTGAGTAAATACATTTAAAAAAGCCAAAAATTAAAAAAAGCTGAAAGGTACTTCAAAGTCCATCACTTTAGAGGGCAGACAGCAGAAGCAAGAAAAACTACAATCCTGCAACCTGTGGACCAAAAACCACAGTTACAGAAAGATAGACAAGATGAAAAGGCAGAGGGCTATGTACCAGATGAAGGAACAAGAAAAAACCCCAGAAAAACAACTAAATGAAGTGGAGATAGGCAACCTTCCAGAAAAAGAATTCAGAATAATGATAGTGAAGATGATCGAGGACCTCAGAATAAGAATACAGGCAAAGATTGAGAAGATGCAAGAAGTGATTAACAAAGACCTAGAAGAATTAAAGAACAAACAAACAGAGATGACCAATACAATAACTGAAATGAAAACTACACTAGAAGGAATCAGTAGCAGAATAACTGAGGCAGAAGAACGGATAAGTGACCTGGAAGACAGAATGGTGGAATTCACTGCTGCGGAACAGAATAAGGAAAACAGAATGAAAAGAAATGAAGACAGCCTAAGAGACCTCTGGGACAACATTAAACGCAACAACATTCGCATTATAGGGGTCCCAGAAGGAGAAGAGAGAGAGAAAGGACCAGAGAAAATATTTGAAGAGATTATAGTCGAAAACTTCCCTAACATGGGAAAGGTAATAGCCACCCAAGTCCAGGAAGCGCAGAGAGTCCCAAACAGGATAAACCCAAGGAGAAACACGCCGAGACACATAGTAATCAAAGTGGCAAAAATTAAAGACAAAGAAAAATTATTGAAAGCAGCAAGGGAAAAACGAAAAATAACATACAAGGGAACTCCCATAAGGTTAACAGCTGATTTCTCAGCAGAAACTCTACAAGCCAGAAGGGAGTGGCATGATATACTTAAAGTGATGAAAGGGAAGAACCTACAACCAAGATTACTCTACCCGGCAAATATCTCATTTAGATTTGATGGAGAAATCAAAAGCTTTACAGACAAGCAAAAGCTAAGAGAATTCAGCACCACCAAACCAGCTCTACAACAAATGCTAAAGGAACTTCTCTAAGTGGGAAACACAAGAGAAGAAAAGGACCTACAAAAACAAACCCAAAACAATTAAGAAAATGGTCATAGGAACATACATATTGATAATTACCTTAAACGTGAATGGATTAAATGCTCCAACCAAAAGACACAGGCTTGCTGAATGGATACAAAAACAAGACCCATATATATGCTGTCTACAAGAGACCCACTTCAGACCTAGGGACACATACAGACTGAAAGTGAGGGGATGGAAAAAGTTATTCCATGCAAATGGAAATCAAAACAAAGCTGGAGTAGCTATACTCATATCAGATAAAATAGACTTTAAAATAAAGAATGTTACAAGAGACAAGGAAGGACACTACATAATGATCAAGGGATCAATCCAAGAAGAAGATATAACAATTATAAATATATATGCACCCAACATAGGAGCACCTCAATACATAAGGCAAATGCTAACAGCTATAAAAGAGGAGATCGACAGTAACACAATAATAGTGGGGGACTTTAACACCTCACTTACACCAATGGACAGATCATCCAAAATGAAAATGAATAAGGAAACAGAAGCTTTAAATGACACAATAGACCAGTTAGATTTAATTGATATATATAGGACATTCCATCCAAAAACAGCAGATTACATGTTCTTCTCAAGTGCGCACGGAACATTCTCCAGGATAGATCACATCTTGGGTCACAAATCAAGCCTCACTAAATTGAAGAAAATTGAAATCATATCAAGCATCTTTTCGGACCACAACGCTATGAGATTAGAAATGAATTACAGGGAAAAAAACGTAAAACAGACAAACACATGGAGGCTAAACAATACGTTACTAAATAACCAAGAGATCACTGAAGAAATCAGAGAGGAAATCAAAAAATACCTAGAGACAAATGACAATGAAAACACGACGACCCAAAACCTATGGGATGCAGCAAAAGCAGTTCTAAGAGGGAAGTTTATAGCTATACAAGGCTATCTCAAGAAACAAGAAAAATCTCAAGTAAACAATCTAATCTTACACCTAAAGAAACTAGAGAAAGAAGAACAAACAAAACCCAAAATTAGCAGAAGGAAAGAAATCCTAAAGATCAGAGCAGAAAAAAATGAAATAGAAACAAAGAAAACAATAGCAAAGATCAATAAAACTAAAAGCTGGTTCTTTGAGAAGATAAACAAAATTGATAAGCCATTAGCCAGACTCATCAAGAAAAAGACGGAGAGGACTCAAATCAATAAAATCAGAAATGAAAAAGGAGAAGTTACAACAGACACCGCAGAAATACAAAGCATCCTAAGAGACTACTACAAGCAACTTTATGCCAATAAAATGGACAACCTGGAAGAAATGGACAAATTCTTAGAAAGGTAAAACCTTCCAAGACTGAACCAGGAAGAAACAGAAAATACGAACAGACCAAACACAAGTAATGAAATTGAAACTGTGATTAAAAATCTTCCAACAAACAAAAGTCCAGGACCAGATGGCTTCACAGGTGAATTCTATCAAACATTTAGAGAAGAGCTAACACCTATCCTTCTCAAACTCTTCCAAAAAATTGCAGAGGAAGGAACACTCCCAAACTCATTCTATGAGGCCACCATCACCCTGATACCAAAACCAGACAAAGACACTACAAAAAAAGAAAATTACAGACCAATATCACTGATGAATATAGATGCAAAAATCCTCAACAAAATACTAGCAAACAGAATCCAACAACACATTAAAAGGATCATACACCACGATCAAGTGGGATTTATCCCAGGGATGCAAGGATTCTTCAATATATGCAAATCAAACAATGTGATAAACCATATTAACAAATTGAAGAATAAAAACCATATGATCATCTCAATAGATGCAGAAAAAGCTTTTGACAAAATTCAACACCCATTTATGATAAAAACTCTCCAGAAAGTGGGCATAGAGGGAACCTACCTCAACATAATAAAGGCCATATAGGACAAACCCACAGAAAACATCATTCTCAATGGTGAAAAACTGAAAGCATTTCCTCTAAGATCAGGAACGAGACAAGGATGTCCACTCTCACCACTATTATTCAACATAGTTCTGGAAGTCCTAGCCACGGCAATCAGAGAAGAAAAAGAAAAAAAAGGAATACAAATTGGAAAAGAAGAAGTAAAACTGTCACTGTTTGCGGATGACATGATACTATACATAGAGAATCCTAAAACTGCCACCAGAAAACTGCTAGAGCTAATTAATGAATATGGTAAAGTTGCAGGATACAAAATTAATGCACAGAAATCTCTTGCATTCCTATACACTAATGACGAAAAATCTGAAGGAGAAATTATGGAAACACTCCCATTTACCATTGCAACAAAAAGAATAAAATACCTAGGAATAAACCTACCTAGGGAGACAAAAGACCTGTATGCAGAAAACTATAAGACACTGATGAAAGAAATTAAAGATGATACCCACAGATGGAGAGATATACCATGTTCTTGGACTGGAAGAATCAACACTGTGAAAATGACTATACTACCCAAAGCAATCTACAGATTCAATGCAATCCCTATCAAATTACCAATGGCATTTTTTAGAGAACTAGAACAAATAATCTTAAAATTTGTATGGAGTCACAAAAGACCCCGAATAGCCAAAGCAGTCTTGAGGGAAAAAAATGGAGCTGGAGGAATCAGACTCCCTGACTTGGGACTATACTACAAAGCTACAGTAATCAAGACAATATGGTACTGGCACAAAAACAGAAACATAGATCAATGGAATAAGATAGAAAGCCCAGAGATTAACCCACACACCTATGGTCAACTAATCTATGACAAAGGAGGCAAAGATATACAATGGAGAAAAGACAGTCTCTTCAATAAGTGGTGCTGGGAAAACTGGACAGCTACATGTAAAAGAATGAAATTAGAACACTCCCTCACACCATACACAAAAATAAACTCAAAATGGATTAGAGACCTAAATGTAAGACTGGACACTATAAAACTCTTAGAGGAAAACATAGGAAGAACACTCTTTGACATAAATCACAGCAAGATCTTTTTTGATCCACCTCCTAGAGTAATGGAAATAAAAACAAAAATAAACAAATGGGACCTAATGAAACTTCAAAGCTTTTGCACAGCAAAGGAAACCATAAACAAGACGAAAAGACAACCCTCGGAATGGGAGAAAATATTTGCAAATGAATCAACGGACAAAGGATTAATCTCCAAAATATATAAACAGCTCATTCAGCTCAATATTAAAGAAACCAACACTCCAATGCAAAAATGGGCAGAAGACCTAAATAGACATTTCTCCAAAGAAGACATACAGACAGCCACGAAGCACATGAAAAGATGCTCAACATCGCTAATTATTAGAGAAATGCAAATCAAAACTACAATGAGGTATCACCTCACTCCTGTTAGAATGGGCATCATCAGAAGATCTACAAACAACAAATGTTGGAGAGGGTGTGGAGAAATGGGAACCCTCTTGCACTGTTGGTGGGATTGTAAATTGATACAGCCACTATGGAGAACAATATGGAGGTTCCTTAAAAAACTAAAAATAGAATTACCATATGACCCAGCAATCCCACTACTGAGCATATACCCAGAGAAAACCGTAATTCAAAAAGACACATGCACCCGAATGTTCATTGCAGCACTATTTACAATAGCCAGGTCATGGAAGCAACCTAAATGCCCATCAACAGACGAATGGATAAAGAAGTTGTGGTACATATATACAATGGAATATTACTCAGCCATAAAAAGGAACGAAATTGAGTAATTTGTTGAGAAGTGGCTGGATCTAGAGACTGTCATACAGAGTGAAGTAAGTCAGAAAGAGAAAAACAAATATCGTATATTAATGCATGTATGTGGAACCTAGAAAAATGGTACAGATGAGCCGGTTTGCAGGGCAGAAGTCGAGACACAGATGTAGAGAATGGACATATGGACACCAAGGGGGGAAAACTGTGGTGGGGTGGGGATGGTGGTGTGCTGAATTGGGCGATTGGGATTGACATGTATACACTGATGTGTATAAAATTGATGCCTAATAAGAACCTGCAGTATAAAAAAACAAACAAACAAAACAACTAATACTAAACTTTCACTGGGTTATTTGTATGGAAATATGTTAATATAAATGTTTCAGCCATTACATGAAATTTCTAAAAATCTTATATTTGTATTTGTATGGAAATATGTATGGAAATATGTTAATATAAATGTTTCAGACATTACATGAAATTTCTAAACATCTTGCATGTTCTGGTATAATGTTATAAGTCATAATCCTAGTTATTACTTTAAAATGTATATCTCAGAAATAACTAATTTTCTTGTCAACTGCATTATTATGAACTTTCATCAAATCTTTAAAAAAAAAAAAAGTCCATCACTTTGAGCCTCTCATTTTACAGAGAGGCTCTAGACATCCAGAGAAAATACTTATCTTGCCTAAGCTACAAAACCAAGGGAGCAGCAGGTAGAGATTCAGACCATGCTTCCCTCTCTCATTTGCTCATCCATTCACTCAGGAAACCAGCAGGTAGTGAGTTCATCAGCCAAACACCCGCTCACCACTCACCCCTCTGTTAAGTGCTGGATACCACTAAGATGGCAGACACAGTTAGTCCTCTGAGCTCACAGGCTACTGGGAGAGGCTGATAGACATAAAAAATTACAATACAGCCTGATAAGTACTCTAATAGAGATATGTACAAGGGCAGCAGAAGCTTAGAGGGAAGGAGTGAGGGGACAGTAGAGGCGGTGGGGGCTGGGAAGAGGCAAAAAAAAAAAAGAGATTAGGGCCCCCAAGAATGCTTCCTAGAACAGCTGGGACTAGAACTAGAAGCTCATTCATGATGCAGTCTTTCTCCATTCAGTGCTTTTTGTCCCTCTGCCCTGCACAACCTAGAGCAGGATTTGCTGAGAGGGAGAGAGGCAAGAACGCAGGTTAATATTCAGAAGCTGAAGGGAAAGGAAGGGAAGGGAGGAGAAAGTGAGCAGAGCCCAGAGCCCTAAAGACAGTTTCTGCCTTTTTGGTGGTTTTGCCAGGGGTCAGGTTACTAGCTCAGGGTCTGTTTGTTCCTCTTTCTCTGGTCTGGTCTTCAGGATTAACTTCACCTGACCTGGATCATGCCTTTAATCTGTGTCCTTCCTATACTATGTGCACAGCCTGTACAGAATCTGTTTGACTCAGAAAGTGTTCATTTGATCAGAAAGATTATCTATTTTGGGAAAAAGAGACCAAAAAGAGGAAGAGACTTGACTTAGGTCACACACCAAGCCAGTGGCAGGCCAAAAATAGAAGCCTAGTCCTCTTGCCTCCCAGGCCAGGAAGTGCCCTTACCTCTGTCCCACACTTCTAACCTCATCCATGAATTCTGTTTCTCTAAGTAAGCTATCTGTACAACTAAGGATGATAATAATAGCTAACATTTATGAGGCACTACATTAAATTCTTCTTTATTTACTTAGATCTCACAACAACCCTATGAGGTGGGTACTATTGTCAACCACATTTTAAAACTTGTTCAAGTGAGGTGCAGAAAGGTTAAGTGATTTACCTAGTTCTCCATAGCCACTACTAATAGATTTGGGATTTGAATTCAGGCAGTGTGACACCAGAGACCATACCCTTAACCATTATACTATAGAACAGGGCTTTGCACACAGAGGATGATGGTTCATATACAAGTCTGCCTGCCTGTCTCCTGGTTTCCTTTGGCAGTATCAGAACAGAATAAGCTTCTTAAAAGGCATCTGGATACATGGCTCAGAGAGGGGCAAGTTTGGGGAGGGCAGTTGGTGGGAGATGACCACTACATCTGATAACCTTCCTACAGAAAGCCTTCACAAATTAGGCAAGTGGACTCAGGTCTGACTTTCCCCAGTTTTCCATCTAGCCATAGCCCTTCCCCTTGGGATTTGCTCCAAGTGTATGCCAAAAGAGAATATGCCCAGAAAAGACTCTTAGCCTATAAGGATAACTAAAATCAAAGAGAACTTTGAGATTCCCTAGTCCACCCACCCACCATTTCACAGGACGAAACTGAGGCACAGAAAATTCAAGTGAAAATGTTCATTGCAGCACTATTTATAATAGCAGGACATGGAAGCAACCTAAATGTCCATCAACAGAGGAATGGATAAAGAAGATGTGGTACATATATACAATGGAATATTACTCAGCCATAAAAAGAATGAAATAATGCCATTTGCAGCGACACGGATGGACCAAGAGATTGTCATACTGAGTGAAGTAAGTTAGACAAAGACAAATATATGATATCGCTTATATGTGTAATCTAAAAAAATGGTACAAATGAACTTATTTACAAAGCAGAAATAGAGTCACAGATGTAGAAAACAAACTTATGTTTACCAAGGGGGAAATAGGGGGAAGGATAAATTAGGAGATTGGTATTGACATACACACACTACTATATATATAATAAATAACTAATAAGGGCCTACTGTATAGCACAGGGAACTCTACTCAATACTCTGTAATGACCTATATGGGAAAAGAATCTAAAAAAGAGTGGATATATGTATATGAATAATACAACTGATTAAATATGCTGTACAGCAGAAGCTAACACAACGTTGCAAACCAACTATGCTCCAATAAAAATTAATTTAAATTTTTTTTTTAAAAAAAGAAAAAGAGACCAGAGGGCAGACAGCAGAAGCACGAAAAACTACAATCCTGCAGCCTGTGGAACAAAAACCACATTCACAGAAAGATAGACAAGATGAAAAGGCAGAGAGCTATATACCAGACGAAGGAACAAGATAAAACCCCAGAAAAACAACTAAATGAAGTGGATAGGCAACCTTCCAGAAAAAGAATTCAGAAGAATGATAGTGAAGATGATCCAGGACCTCGGAATAAGAATGGAGGCAAAGATCGAGAAGATGCAAGAAATGTTTAACAAAGACCTAGAAGAATTAAAGAACAAACAAACAGAGATGAACAAAACAATAACTGAAATGAAAACTACACTAGAAGGGATCAATAGCAGAATAACTGAGGCAGAAGAACAGATAAGTGACCTGGAAGACAGAATGGTGGAATTCACTGCTGCAGAACAGACTAAAGAAAAAAGAATGAAAAGAAATGAAGACAGCCTAAGAAACCTCTGGGACAACATTAAACGCAACAACATTTGCATTATAGGGGTCCCAGAAGGAGAAGAGAGAGAAAGGACGAGAGAAAATGTTTGAAGAGATTGTAGTCGAAAAGTTCCCTAACATGGGAAAGGAAATAGCCACCCAAATCCAGGAAGCGCAGCGAGTCCCATACAGGATAAACCCAAGGAGAAACACGCTGAGACACATAGTAATCAAATTAGCAAAAATTAAAGGCAAAGAAAAATTATTGAAAGCAGCAAGGGAAAAATGACAAATAACATACAAGGGAACTCCCATAAGGTTAACAGCTGATTTCTCAGCAGAAACTCTACAAGCCAGAAGGGAGTGGCATGATATACTTAAAGTCATGAAAGGGAAGAACTTACAACCAAGATTACTCTACCCAGCAAGGATCTCATTTAGATTTGATGGAGAAATCAAAAGCTTTACAGACAAGCAAAAGCTAAGAGAATTCAGCACCACCAAACCAGCTCTACAACAAATGCTAAAGGAACTTCTCTAAGTGGGAAACACAAGAGAAGAAAAGGACCTACAAAAACAAACCCAAAACAATTAAGAAAATGGTCATAGGAACATACATATTGATAATTACCTTAAACGTGAATGGATTAAATGCTCCAACCAAAAGACACAGGCTTGCTGAATGGATACAAAAACAAGACCCATATATATGCTGTCTACAAGAGACCCACTTCAGACCTAGGGACACATACAGACTGAAAGTGAGGGGATGGAAAAAGATATTCCATGCAAATGGAAATCAAAAGAAAACTGGAGTAGCTGTACTCATATCAGATAAAATAGACTTTAAAATAAAGAATGTTACAAGACACAAGGAAGGACACACTACATAATGATCAAGGGATCAATCCAAGAAGAAGATATAACAATTATAAATATATATGCACCCAACATAGGAGCACCTCAATACATAAGGCAACTGCTAACAGCTATAAAAGAGGAAATTGACAGTAACACAATAATACTGGGGGACTTTAACACCTCACTTACACCAATGGACAGATCATCCAAAATGAAAATAAATAAGGAAACAGAAGCTATAAGTGACACAATAGACCAGATAGATTTAATTGATATTTATAGGACATTCATCCAAAAACAGCAGATTACACTTTCTTCTCAAGTTCGCATGGAACATTCTCCAGGATAGATCACAACTTGGGTCACAGATCAAGCCCCAGTAAATTTAAGAAAACTGAAATCATATCAAGCATCTTTTCTGACCACAATGCTATGAGATTAGAAATGAATTACAGGGAAAAAAACGTAAAAACCACAAACACATGGAGGCTAAACAATACGTTACTAAATAACCAAGAGATCACTGAAGAAACCAAAGAGGAAATCAAAAAATACCTAGAAACAAATGACAATGAAAACACAACCCAAAACCTATGGGATGCAGCAAAAGCAGTTCTAAGAGGGAAGTTTATAGCTATTCAAGCCTACCTAAAGAAACAAGAAAAATCTCAAGTAAAGAATCTAACCTTACACCTAAAGGAACTAGAGAAAGAAGAACAAACAAAGCCCAAACGTAGCAGAAGGAAAGAAATCATAAAGATCAGAGCGGAAATAAACGAAATAGAAACAAAGAAAACGATAGCAAAGATCAATAAAACTAAAAGCTGGTTCTTTGAGAAGATAAACAAAATTGATAAGCCATTAGCCAGACTCATCAAGAAAAAGAGGGAGAGCACTCAAATCAATAAAATTAGAAATGAAAAAGGAGAAGTTACAACAGACACCGCAGAAATACAAAGCATCCTAAGAGACTACTACAAGCAGCTCTATGTCAATAAAATGGAAAACCTGGAAGAAATGGACAAATTCTTAGAAAGGTATAACCTTCCAAGACTGAACCAGGAAGAAACAGAAAATATGAACAAACCAATCACAAGTAATGAAATTGAAACTGTGATTAAAAATCTTCCAACAAACAAAAGTCCAGGACCAGATGGCTTCACAGGTGAATGCTATCAAACATTTAGAGAAGAGCTAATACCTATCCTTCTCAAACTCTTCCAAAAAATTGCAGAGGAAGGAACACTCCCAGACTCATTCTATGAAGCCACCATCACCCTGATACCAAAACCAGACAAAGATACTACAAAAAAAGAAAATTACAGACCAATATCACTGATGAATATAGATGCAAAAATCCTCAAAAAAAGACTAGCAAACAGAATCCAACAACACATTAAAAGGATCATACACCATGATCAAGTGGGATTTATCCCAGGGATACAAGGATTCCTCAATATATGCAAATCAAACAATGTGATACACCAAATTAACAAACTGAAGAATAAAAACCATATGATCATCTCAATAGATGCAGAAAAAGCTTCTGGCAAAATTCAACACCCATTTCTGATAAAAACTCTCCAGAAAGTGGGCATAGAGGGAACCTACCTCAACATAATAAAGGCCATATAGGACAAACCCACAGCAAACATCATTCTCAATGGTGAAAAACTGAAAGCATTTCCTCTAAGATCAGGAATGAAACAAGGATGTCCACTCTCACCACTATTATTCAACATAGTTTTGGAAGTCGTAGCCACGGCAATCAGAGAAGAAAAAGCAATAAAAGGAATACAAATTGGAAAAGAAGAAGTAAAACTGTCACTGTTTGCAGATGACATGATACTATACATAGAGAATCCTAAAAATGCCACCAGAAAACTACTAGAGCTAAGCAATGAATTTGGTAAAGTTGCAGGATACAAAATTAATGCACAGAAATCTCTTGCATTCCTATACACTAATGATGAAAAATCTGAAAGAGAAATTATGGAAACACTCCCATTTACCATTGCAGCAAAAAGAATAAAATACCTAGGAATAAACCTATCTAGGGAGACAAAAGACCTGTATGCAGAAAACTATAAGACACTGATGAAAGAAATTAAAGATGATACCAACAGATGGAGAGATATACCATGTTCTTGGACTGGAAGAATCAACACTGTGAAAATGACTATACTACCCAAAGCAATCTACAGATTCAATGCAATCCCTATCAAATTACCAATGGCATTTTTTAGAGAACTAGAACAAATCATCTTAAAATTTGTATGGAGACACAAAAGACCCCGAATAGCCAAAGCAGTCCTGAGGGAAAGAAACTGAGCTGGAGGAATCAGACTCCTTGACTTCACACAATACTACGAAGCTACAGTAATCAAGACAATATGGTACTGGCACAAAAACAGAAACATAGATCAATGTAAGAGGATAGAAAGCCCAGGGATAAACCCACGCACCTATGGTCAACTAATCTATGACAAAGGAGACAAAGATATACAATGGAGAAAAGACAGTCTCTTCAATAAGTGGTGCTGGGAAAACTGGACAGCTACATGTAAAAGAATGAAATTAGAATACTCCCTAACACCATACACAAAAATAAACTCAAAATGGATTAGATACCTAAATGTAAGACTGGACACTATAAAACTCTTAGAGGAAAACATAGGAAGAACACTCTTTGACATAAATCACAGCAAGATCTTTTTTGATCCACCTCCTAGAGTAATGGAAATAAATACAAAAATAAACAAATGGGACCTAATGAAACTTCAAAGCTTTTGCACAGCAAAGGAAACCATAAACAAGACGAAAAGACAACCCTCAGAATAGGAGAAAATATATGCAAATGAATCAACAGACAAAGGATTAATCTCCAAAATATATAAACAGCTCATGCAGCTCAATATTAAAGAAACAAACAACCCAGTCCAAAAATGGGGAGAAGACCTAAATAGACATTTCTCCAAAGAAGACATACAGACGGCCACAAAGCACATGAAAAGATGCTCAACATCACTAATTATTAGAGAAATGCAAATCAAAACTACAATGTGGTATCACCTCACACCAGTTAGAATGGGCATCATCAGAAAATCTACAAACAACAAATGCTGGAGAGGGTGTGGAGAAAAGGGAACCCTCTTGCACTGTTGGTGGGAATGCAAATTGATACAGTCAGTATGGAGAACAATATGGAGGTTCCTTAAAAAACTAAAAATAGAATTACCATATGAT
Source organism: Eschrichtius robustus (assembly GCF_028021215.1). Classification (NCBI taxonomy): domain Eukaryota; kingdom Metazoa; phylum Chordata; class Mammalia; order Artiodactyla; family Eschrichtiidae; genus Eschrichtius; species Eschrichtius robustus. Next base: position 55,036,858 of record NC_090845.1, read on the forward strand.
CCAGCAATCCCACTACTGGGCATATACCCAGAGAAAACCGTAATTCAAAAAGACACATGCACCCCAATGTTCATTGCAGCACTATTTACAATAGCCAGGTCATGGAAACAACCTAAATGCCCATCGACAGATGAATGGATAAAGAAGTTGTGGTACATATATACAGTGTAATATTACTCAGCCATAAAAAGGAATGAAATTGAGTCTTTTATTGAGACGTGGATGGATCTGGAGACTGTCATACAGAGTGAAGTAAGTCAGAAAGAGAAAAACAAATATCATATATTAACGCATGTATGTGGAACCTAGAAAAATGGTTCAGATGAACTGGTTTGCAGGGCAGAAGTTGAGACACAGATGTAGAGAACAAACGTATGGACACCAAGGGGGGAAAACCGCAGTGGGGTGGGGATGGTGGTGTGCTGAATTGGGCGATTGGGATTGACATGTATACACTGATGTGTATAAAATTGATGAGTAATAAAAAAAAAAAGAAAAGCATGCTAGGTACACATTACATATTTATGCACCAACCACGGCTGCAGAGCTGGAAGGGATATTGGAAACCTTTTAGTTGGGCCCCTCAGGCTGCAGCAGAGTAACTGAAAATGACAAAGGCCCGGGACCTACACCCAGCAAATAAGTAGTGAATGAAAGAATAGGGTCAGGCTTCCCAGAATGCAAGCCAGGCCACTGTGCCTCTCTGCTTCTTTCATTGCTCTAGTGTTTGGAGGAAATTCACTGACAAAAGCGAAGGCTACAAAGCTGTATTCCCCTATGGGGTGGGGGAGGACTTAAGACTGGATACAAGAAAAATGTATTTTAAAACAACCCCATTGTGTAGTAGAGTCATTTTCACAATGTTTATTCTTCCAATCCAAGAACATGGTATATCTCTCCATCTATTTGTATCATCTTTCATTTCTTTCATCAGTGTCCTATAATTTTCTGCATACAGGTCTTTTGTCTCCTTAGGTAGGCTTATTCCTAGATATTTTATTCTTTTTGTTGCAATGGTAAACGGGAGTGTTTTCTGAATTTCACTTTCAGATTTTTCATCATTAGTATATAGGAATGCAAGAGATTTCTGTGCATTAATTTTGTATCCTGCTACTTTACCAAATTCATTGATTAGCTCTAGTAGTGTTCTGGTAGCATCTTTAGGATTCTCTATGTATAGTATCATGTCATCTGCAAACAGTGACAGCATTACTTCTTCTTTTCCGATTTGGATTCCTTTTATTTCTTTTTCTTCTCTGATTGCTGTGGTTTACACTTCCAAAACTATGTTGAATAATAGTGGTGAGAGTGGGCAACCTTGTCTTGTTCCTGATCTTAGTGGAAATGTTTTCAGTTTTTCACCATTGAGGACAATGTTGGCTGTGGGTTTGTCATATATGACCTTTATTATGTTGAGGAAAGTTCCCTCTATGCCTACTTTCTGCAGGGCTTTTATCAAAAATGGGTGTTGAATTTTGTCAAAAGCTTTTTCTGCATCTATTGAGATGATCATATGGTTTTTCTCCTTCAGTTTGTTAATACGATGTATCACGTTCATTGATTTGCGTATGCAATCTACAGATTCAATGCAATCCCTATCAAACTACCACTGGCATTTTTCACAGAACTAGAACAAAAAAGTTCACAATTTGTATGGAAACACAAAAGACCCCGAATAGCCAAAGCAATCTTGAGAACGAAAAATGGAGCTGGAGGAATCAGGCTCCCTGACTTCAGACTATATTACAAAGCTACAGTAATCAAGACAGTTTGGTACTGGCACAAAAACAGAAATATAGATCAATGGAACAGGATAGAAATCCCAGAGATAAACCCACACACATATGGTCACCTTATCTTTGATAAAGGAGGCAAGCATATATAGTAGAGAAAAGACAGCCTCTTCAATAAGTGGTGCTGGAAAAACTGGATAGCTACATGTAAAAGAATGAAATTAGAACACTCCCTGACACCATACACAAAAATAAACTCAAAATGGATTAAAGACCTAAGTGTAAGGCCAGACACTATCAAACTCTTAGAGGAAAACATAGGCAGAACACTCTATGACATACATCACAGCAAGATCCTTTTTGACCCAGCTCCTAGAGAAATGGAAGTAAAAACACAAATAAACAAATGGGACCTAATGAAACTTAAAAGCTTTTGCACAACAAAGGAAACCATAAACAAGACCAAAAGACAACCCTCAGAATGGGAGAAAATATTTGCAAATGAAGCAACTGACAAAGGATTAATCTCCAAGATTTACAAGCAGCTCATGCAGCTCAATAACAAAAAAAGAAACAACCCAATCCAAAAATGGGCAGAAGACCTAAATAGACATTTCTCCAAAGAAGATATACAGATTGCCAACAGACACATGAAAGAATGCTCAACATCATTAATCATTAGAGAAATGCAAATCAAAACTACAATGAGATATCATCTCACACCGGTCAGAATGGCCATCATCAAAAAATCTAGAAACAATAAATGCTGGAGAGGTTGTGGAGAAAAGGGAACCCTCTTGCACTGTTGGTGGGAATGTAAATTGATACAGCCACTATGGAGAACAGTATGGAGGTTCCTTAAAAAACTAAAAATAGAACTACCATACGACCCAGCAATCCCACTACTGGGCATATACCCTGAGAAAACCATAATTCAAAAAGTGTCATGTACCAAAATGTTCATTGCAGCTCTACTTACAATAGCCAGGACATGGAAACAACCTAAGTGTCCATCATCGGATGAATGGATAAAGAAGATGTGGCACATATATACAATGGAATATTACTCAGCCATAAAAAGAAATGAAATGGAGGTATTTGTAATGAGGTGGATGGAGTTAGAGTCTGTCATACAGAGTGAAGTAAGTCAGAAAGAGAAAAACAAATACAGTATGCTAACACATATATATGGAATCTAAGGGAAAAAAAAAAGGTCATGAAGAACCTAGTGGCAAGACGGGAATAAAGACACAGACCTACTAGAGAATGGACTTGAGGATATGGGGAGGGGGAGGGGTGAGATGTGACAGGGTGAGAGAGTGTCATGGACATATATACACTACCAAATGTAGAATAGATAGCTAGTGGGAAGCAGCCGCATAGCACAGGGAGATCCACTCGGTGCTTTGTGACCACCTAGAGGGGTGGGATAGGGAGGGTGGGAGGGAGGGAGATGCAAGAGGGAAGAGATATGGGAACATATGTATATGTATAACTGATTCACTTTGTTATAAAGCAGAAACTAACACACCATTGTAAAGCAATTATACTTCAATAAAGATGTTTAAAAAAAACCCCATTTGTTCTGGGCATTATTTTATGAGTCTCAGGATATAATTAACAAAAGGGATATATGAGGTGAAACCTTTATCAATGGATTTGTTAAGATTCATTGGACCAAAATGACTCTTACTAAGGCAGAAGTAGAGCCATCATCATAGCACACAACAACGGGAGCCTCCTTTGTCACAAAGCAAACATGCTCCATTCATGCCATTATGGAGCATTTACCCTGCATTTTGATTATCTATTTATGTGATTGATTACCTCATAAGATCGGGAACTTTTCCAGGGTAAATACTGGGTCTTGTTAACCTTGCTATCCTGGGTACTTACTAGGTGTCTGGCATACTGCTGGTGCTCAATACTGAGGATCTAAATCAGGCTGTCAGCAAACCAAGGTCCGCCACCTGCTCTTGTAAATAAAGTATTGTTGGAATACAGTCACACTCATTCATTTACATATTTTCTATGGAGGGTTTTGTGCTATGAGAGCAGAATGAGTAGTTTCAATTGAGACTGTACGGCCCTTAAAAGCCTAAAATATTTAATATTGGACCCTTTACAAAGAAAGTTTGTTGACCCCTGCTGTAAGTAATATTTTATGTGTATAGTCTTCTATATAGTTCACTTTTACATTCCTCTGGAGTGGGTATCTATGGCTCGATTTTCAGATAGTCACAATGGGACTCAGGGGAGTGAACTGATTTATATCACTCAGAAGGATTCCACACATCTGGGTAAGATGTAGCAATAGAAACATTTTTTCATTTGCCTAGTCAAAGGCTCCTGGTCCCACAGGCAATGAGTAGCAGAGATAGGACAAGAACACTGGGCATCTGGTGTCAAGTCCAATGCCTACTCTCCTGCACCTGACTACTTCCTTAGAAGCCTTAATAGTATAATGAAAGATGATCCATCGCTTATTCTTATGTAGGTGCCATTGAATGATACAAGAATTGCTTAGGTTAACAGTTACTTATTCCCAAGCTCACTTGGAATCTGAACACAGTTCTCCTAAATATCAAGCAATCTTGTAATCAGCTTTCTGTGTCATATAAGTTTTGTGAGTGTTAAATGAGATAACGGCTAACATAATGAGAGTGATAATAACTAATGTCTTTAGCACTTACTCTGAATCAAGCACTGGGCTAAGCACTTTCTTTATATGTATCATCTCACCAGTCCTCATCACACAACTAATAAGTATTATGATCCCCATTTTATTTTGTTATTATTTTTTAAATAAATAAATAAATTTATTTATTTATTTATGGCTGCGTTGGGTCTTTATTGCTGTGCATGGGCTTTCTCTAGTTGCGGCGAGTGGGGGCTACTGTTCGTTGCAGTGCATGGGCTTCTCATTGTGGTGGCTTCTCTTGTTGCAGAGCATGGGCTCTGGGCGTGTGGGCTTCAGTAGTTGTGGCTCGCAGGCTCAGTAGTTGTGGTGCACAGGCTTTGCTGCTCCACGGCATGTGGGATCTTCCCGGACTAGGGCTCGAACCCGTGTCCCCTGCATTGGCAGGCGGATTCTTAACCACTGCACCACCAGGGAAGTCCCATGATCCCCAGTTTAAAGGCAGAAAAGAAGACTCAGAGTAGAGAGGTGGTTTGCCCAAGGTTACACTTAGAGTCAGGATTTGAACCAAGTCTGTTTGATGCCAGAATCTGTGTTCTTTAATCATCATCCACTCTGCTCCTTTAAGTATAACACAGTGTCGGGCACATCGTATCACTCAATTAGCAATTCCTAGGATTATGTTTTATATCAGCAGCTACCATTTATTGAATGCTTGCTATATAGCAGACATTGTACTATGCATTTTAAGTATTAACTAGTTGAACCTTCACAACCACACAGTGAGGTCGGTATTATTATTATTTCCACTTTGAAATCGAGGAAGCTTAGGTGCAGGGTGACTAAGAAGCTAACAGATAGTTGGAACTACCAATGTACTTTGTACTCTAGGGGAGGGACGTATTGAGATTCAGGCCTGGAAGAAACCTGTAAAACCACCTAGTAGTTCATGACCCCACCCCCTGCCGCCTGCCACCCCAGACAGAGTGGTATAAAGGAAAGTGAGTGGCCTTTGGGGTTAGTGAGACCTGAGGAAATAATGCCCACTTTACTCCAAATGGTTCTGATCGGGGATGAACTGCCTTCTAGATGTTTCACTTTCTGTAGAAAGACAAATAGGGCAGTTCACTACATGGGGATGAGCCACAGGTGCTTTAAAGGCTCGTTAAGAAGAAGGAAATAATAGTGGTGATGGATTTCTCCCTTGGGACTCACCTTACTCAGACTGCTCTTGCTCAGGAGAAGGGAACAACAGATTCCTCTACTTCTTATATTTCATTAAAAATTTTTAGCACTACAGGCACAAGACAGGTTAGAACACAGCCCTGTCACTTCCTCACTGGGCATGACCTTGGACATGTCACTTTCTCTCTCCAAGCCTCAGTTTCTACATCTGTAAAATGGGGAGAAAGGCATCCCCCTCATTAGGATGGTATGAAGATTCAAGCTGATAACACACCGAAAGTTCCCAGCATAATGCCTTATATTCAAAAGATATCAGAATGGAAACTCCACTTCTCATAAACTGGAAGTGAATGGAGAAATGGACCATTTTCAGAAATGCCAACAGCACTTTGATACACAATATCTGAGGTATTTCCGTGGTAAATGGCATCTTCAGCAGCTGAATTATCTTATCTTAAGGAGAAGAGACAACTGGAGTCTGAAACCATGGGAGCACAAACAGCCTGACCCCTCAGCCTGAAGAATGGCTGAAAACATAGACCTATTGGGAAAACCAGAGGAAATATGGCCAAAGGTCTCCAACAGACCCATCCCTAGAAGGGAGGCAAAATTAAAAGGTTCTAGTTGCAGATGGCTGGATTGCCCATCATTTTTCAAATTCACTTAATTTAAGCAAACAAACAAAAACTCCAAAACAGTTCACCTATTTCTCCCACTCACCACCCCCTACCTCTGGCAACCACCAATATGTTCCCTGTATATAGGAGGAGATATATATATATGTGTGTATATATATATAAATGTTTTCTTCTACCATCAATGTTTTCTTCTAGTATTTTTATGATTTCAGGTTTTACAGTCAAGTCTTTAATCCATTTTGAATTAATTTTTCTATATGGCATAAGATAGTGGTCCAGTTTCATTCTTTTGCATGTGACTGTCCGATTTCCCCAACATCATTTCTTGAAGAGACTGTCCTTTCCCCATTTTATACTCTTGGGTCCTTTGTCAAAAATTAATTGACATATATACATGAGTTTATTTCTGGACTCTCTATTCTGTTCCATCGATCTATGTATCTGTTTTTATACCAAACCATACTGTTTTAATTACTCTATCTTTGTAATGCAGATTGAAATCAGGGAGTGTGATGTCTACAGCCATTTTTCTTCTTTCTCAAGAATCCTTTGACTATTCAGGATCTTTTACAGTTTCACACAAATTTTAGACTTTTTGTTCTATTTCTGTGAAATGTGACAATGGAATTTTTTATTGAAGTATAATTGATTTACAATGTTGTTTCAGGTGTATAGCAAAGTGATTCAGCTATATACATATATATATATATAGCTAAATATATATATGTATGTATGTATGTATATATATATATATATTTATATATACACACTCACACACACATATATTCTGTTTCAGATTCTTTTCCCTTATAGGTTATTGCAAAATATTAAGTATAGCTCTCTGTGCTATACAGTAGATCCTTGTTGGTTATCTGTTTTATATATAGTAGTATGTATATGTTAATCTTAAATTCCTAATCTATTCCTCCTCCATTTCCCCTCTGGTAACCATAAGTTTGTTTTCTATGTCTGTGGTTCTATTCCTATTTTGTATGTAAGTTCATTAGTATCACTTCTTTTAGATTCCACATATAAGTAATATCATATGATATTTGTCTTTGGCTTAGTTCACTTAGTATGGTAATCTCTAAATCTATCCATCTTGCTGCAAATGGCTTCATTTCATTCTTTTTATGGCTGAGTAATATTCCAGTGTATATATATATATATATATGCCATCTCTTCTTTATCAATTCATCTGTAATGGAATTTTGATAAGGATTGCATTGAATCTGTATATTGCTTTGGATAGTATGGACTTTTTCACACTATTATTTCTTTGAATCCATGAGCATGAATTATCTGTCCATTTATTTCTGTCTTCTTCATTTTTCTCATTAATATCTTATAGTTTTCAATATACAGGTCTCTCACTTCCTTGGTTAAATTTATCACTAGGTGTTTTATTCTTTTTGATGCAATTGTAAATGGGATTGTTTTCTTAATTTCTCTTTTTGATAGTTCATTAGTAGTGTATGGAAACACACAAGATTTTTGCATATTGATATTGTATTCTGCAACTTTACTGAATCCATTTTCTAACAGCTTTTTGATGATGTCTTTAGGATTTTTTATATATAATATCATGTTACCTACAAATAGTGACAGTTTTACTTCTTCCTTTCCAATCTGGATTCCTTTTATTTCTTTTTCATGTCTAATTGCTCTGCTAGGGCTTTCAATACTATATTAAATAAAAGTGGTGAGAGCAGGCATACTTGTTCTTTATCATAAAGAAAAGATTACAGCTTTTCCATATTGAGTATGACATTAGCTGTGGGCTTGTCAATATGATAAATTATGTCACTGTCAAATTATGTTGAAGTACCTTCCCTCTATATCTACTTTGTTGAGAGTTTTTTCATAAATAGATGTTGAATTTTGTCAGATGCTTTTTCTGCATATATTGAGATGTTCATAGGATTTTTATCATTAATTTTGTTAATGTGGTATATCACATTGTCTTATTTGTGGATGTTGAAACATCAATGATGGAGAGGCCAGACAAGATGGCAGGGTAGAAAGACCCTGAGCTCAATTCCTCTCATGAGCACACTAAAATCACAAAAATCTGCAGAACAACTGTTGGTTGAAAAGACCAGAACCTACCAGAAAAGATCTTCTGGAATAAAAGACATAAAGAAGGAACCATCGTAAGATAGGTAGGAGGAGCAGACTCACGATATAATCAAGACTGATACCCTCAGGTAGGTCACCCACAAACTGGAGAATATTGCAGAGGTTCTTGCTGAGGAGTGAGAGTTTCAATTCCCACACCAGGTTCCCCAGCCCAGATTCCTGCACCAGGAAGGAACAAGATAAACCCCAGAACAAGAGCTAAGTGAAGTGGAGATAGGTAATCTACCTGACAAAGAATTCAGGGTAATGACTGTAAAGGTGATTTAAAATCTAGGGAGAAGGATGATGCTTAGAGCAAGAAATTAGAACTTCTTTTTTAAACATCTTTATTGGAGTATAACTGCTTTACAATGGTGTGTTAGTTTCTGCTTTATAACAAAGTGAATCAGTTATACATATACATATATGCCCATATCTCTTCCCTCTTGCATCTCCCTCCCTCCCACCCTCCCTATCCCACCCTTCTAGGTGGTCACAAAGCACCGAGCTGATCTTCCTGTGCTATGCGGCTGCTTCCCACTAGCTATCTATTTTATATTTGGTAGTTTATACACGTCCATGCCACTCTGTCACTTTGTCCCATCTTACCCTTCACCCTCTCCGTATCCTCAACTCCATTTTCTAGTAGGTCTGCATCTTTATTTCCGACTTGCCCCTAGGTACTTCATGAACTTTTTTGTTTGTTTTTTAGACTCCATATATATGTGTTAGCATATGGTATTTGTTTTTCTCTTTCTGACTTACTTCACTCTGTATGACAGACTCTAGGCCCATCCACATCACTACAAATAACTCAATCTTGTTTCTTTTTATGGTTGAGTAATATTCCACTGTATATATGTGCCACATCTTCTTTATCCATTCATCTGTTGCTGAACACTTAGGTTGCTTCCATGTCCTGGCTATTGTAAATAGAGCTGCGATGAACACTGTGCTGAATGACTCTTTTTGAATTATGGTTTTCTCAGGGTATATGCCCAGTAGTTGGATTGCTGGGTCATATGGTAGTTCTATTTTTAGTTTTTTAAGGAACCTCCATAATGTTCTCCATAGTGGCTGTATCAATTTACATTTCCACCAACAGTGCAAGAGGGTTCCCTTTTCTCCACACCCTCTCAATTTGTATGGAAACACAAAAGACCCCGAATAGCCAAAGCAATCTTGAGAAAGAAAAACAGAGCTGGAGGAATCAGGCTCCCTGACTTCAGACTATACTACAAAGCTACAGTAATCAAGACAGTATGGTACTGGCACAAAAACAGAAATATAGATCAATGGAACAGGATAGAAAGCCCAGAGACAACCCCATGCACAAAAGTCACCTTATCTTTGATAAAGGAGGCAAGAATATACAGTGGAGAAAAGGCAGCCTCTTCAATAAGTGGTGCTGGGAAAACTGGACAGCTACATGCAAAAGAATGAAATTAGAACACTCCCTAACACCATACACAAAAATAAACTCAAAATGGATTAGAGACCTAAATGTAAGGCCAGACACTATCAAACTCTTAGAGGAAAACATAGGCAGAACACTCTATGACATAAATCACAGCAAGATACTTTTTGACCCATGTCCTAGAGAAATGGAAATAAAAACAAATGGGACCTAATGAAACTTAAAAGCTTTTGCACAGCAAAGGAAACCATAAACAATATGAAAAGACAACCCTCAGAATGGGAGAAAATATTTGCAAATGAAGCAACTGACAAAGGATTAATCTCCAAAATGTACAAGCAGTTCATGCAGCTCAATACAAAAAACAAACAACCCAATCTAAAAATGGGCAGAAGACCTAAATAGACATTTCTCCGAAGAAGATATACAGATTGCCAATAAACACATGAAAGAATGCTCAACATCATTAAGCATTAGAGAAATGCAAATCAAAACTACAATGAGATATCATCTCACACCGGTCAGAATGGCCATCATCAAAAAATCTACTAAATTAGAACTTTTTAACAAAGAGTTAAGAAGTATAAAAAACAAACAGAGATGAAGAATACAATAAGTGAAATTAAAAATACACTAAAGTGAATCTATAGTAGACTACAGTTGACTAAATGGTACAGAGGAATGGATCAGTGAGCTGGAAGACAGAGTAGTGGATATCAATGGTGCTGAACAGGAAAAAGAAAAAAGAATGAAAAGAAATGAGGACAGTTTAAGAGACTTCTCAAACAACATCAAGCTCAATAATATTCACATTATATGGGTCCCAGAAGGAGGAGAAATAAATGAGCTGAGAAAATATTTGAAGGCACAGTAGATGAAAATTTCCATAGCCTGGGAAAGGAAACAGTCAAGTCCAGGAAGTGCAGAGAGTCCCATACAGGATTAACCCAAAGAGGAACACATCAAAATACATTGTAATTAAAACGACAAAAATTAAAGATAGAGAATATTAAAAGCAACAAGGGAAAAACAACAAATAACATACAAGGGAACTGTCATAAGTCTGTCAGCTGATTTTGCAGCAGTAACTCTGCAGGTCAGAAGGGAGTGGCACAATATATTTAAAGCGATGAAAGGGAAAAAACCTACAACCAAGAATTCTCTACCCAGTAAGGCTCTCCTTCAGATTTCACGGAGAAACCAAAATCTTTACAGACAAAAGGTAAAAGCATATAACACCATCAAACCAGCTTTACAACAAATGTTAAGGACCTTCTCTAGGTGAAAAACAAAAGGCCACAACTAGAAACAAGAAAATTACAAAAAAAAAAAAAGTTTAACTGTAAAAGCAAACATACAGTAAAGGTAGGAAATCATCCACACACAAAGCTAATAGGAAGTTTAAAAGACAAAAGTAGTAAAATATTCTATATCCATAATAAGCAGTTAAGGGATACAGAAAACAATTGTATATAAAATATTGTATCAAAAACAGTAATCATGAAAGGAGGAGAGTACAAATGCAAGGGTTTTAAAATGCATTTGAAATTAAGAGATCTGCAACTGAAAACAATCATGTGTATATATATACTACTACATAATACCTCATGGTAAAAACAAACCAAAAATTTATAATAAATATACACACAAAATAGAAAAAGGAAAAGGAATTCAAGCATACCACTAAAGATAGTCATCAAATCACAAGAGAAGAGAACAAAAGAAGAAAGAGAATAAAGGACCTACAAAAACAATACAAAAACAATTAACAAAATGGTAATAAGAACATACATATCAGTAATTACCTTAAATGTAAATGTACTAAGTGCTCCAATCAAAAGACACATAATGGCTTAATGGATATACAAAAATAAGACCTGTATATATGCTGCCTGCAAGACACTCACTTCAGTTCTAAAGACACAGACAGACCGAAAATGAGCGGATGGAAAAAGTTATTCCATGCAAATGAAATCAGAAGAAAGTTGGAGTAGTCACACTTATATCAGACAAAATAAACTTCAAGATAAAGACTGTCACAAGACAAAGGACACTACGCAATGATCAAGTGATCAATACAGGAAGATATAACAATTGGAAAAATATATGCACAAAACATAGGAGCACCTAAATACATAAGGCACATATTAACAGACATAAAGGGAGAAATCAAAAGTAACACAATAAAGGGGACTTTAACACCCCACTTATATCAATGGACAGATCATTCCAGACAGAAAATTGAAGGGGAAACACTGGCCTTAAATGACACATTAGACCAGATGGACTTAATTGATATTAGTAGAGCATTCCACCTGAAAGCAGCAGAATACACATTCTTTTCAAGTTCACCTGGAACATTCTCCAGGATTGATCACATGCTGGGCCACAAAGCAAGCCTCAGTAAATTTAAGAAAACTGAAATCATATCAAGCATCTTTTCCAACCACAATGCTATGAGACTAAAAGTCAACTAAAGAAAAGAAACTGCAAAAAACACAAACACGCGGAGGCTAAACAATATGCTACTAAGCAACCAATGGGTCACTGAAAAAACCAAAGAGGAAGACAAAAAATACCTAGAGACAAATGAAAAAGAAAACATGATGATCTAAAACGTACAGGACACAGCAAAAGTAGTTCTAAGAGGGGAGTATATGGCAATAAAATCTTACCTCAAGAAACAAGAAAAATCTCAAATAAACAACCTAACCTACACTGAAAGGAACTATAGAAAGAAGAAACAAAACCCAAAGTTAGTAGGAGGAAAGAAATCATAAAGATCAGAGCAGAATTAAATGATGTAGAGAATGAAAAACAATAGAAAGTGTCAATGAAACTAAAAGCTGGTTCTTTGAAAAGATAAACAACACTGAAACATTTAGCCAGACTCATCAGGAAAAAAAGGGAGAGGGCAAAAATCAATAAAATCAGAAATGAAAAAGGGAAGTTAAAACAAACACCACAGAAATAAAAAGGATCATAAAAATTAATATGAGCAACTATATGCTAAAAAATGGACAACCTAGAAGAAACGGACAAATTCTCAGAAAGGTACAATCTCCCAAGACTGCACCAAGGAGAAATAGAAAATTTGGACAAACCAATTACCAGTAATGAAATTGGATCAGTAATTTTAAAACTCCCAACAAACAAAAACTAAGGACCAGATGGCTTCACAGTTGAATTCTACCAAAAATTTACAGTACAGTTAACACATACACTTCTCAAACTATACCAAAAAATTTCAAAAGAATGAACAATTCTAAAATGATTCTTCAAGGCCAGCATCATCCTAATACCAAAACCAGACAAAATTATTTAAAAAAAGAAAACTACAGTTCACTGTATTAGACTGTATCAGTTATCACTGCTAAACAGAGATGCAAAAATCCTCAACAAATTATTAGGAAACCAAATCCAACAATACATTAAAAGGATAATACACCATGATCAAGTGGGATTTATCCCAAGGATGCAAGGATTTTTCAAATGCACAAATCAATCCATGTGATGCACCACATTACCAAATTGAAAACTAAAAAATATATGATCATCTCAATAGACATATAAAGGTTTTTGACGAAATTCAACATCCATTTATGATTAAAAAACTCTCTAGAAAGTAGGCTTAGAGGGAACATACCTCAACACAATAAAGGATATATATGACAAACCCACAGGTAACAACATAATCAATGATGAAAAGCTGAAAGCATTTCCTCTAAGATCAGGAACAAGACAAGGATGCCCACTCTTGCCACTTTTACTCAACGTAGTACTGGAAGTCTTAGTCAAAGAAATCAGAGAAGAGAAATAAATGAATGGAATCCAGAATGGAAAGGAAGAAGTAAAACTGTCACTGTTTGCAGATGACATGGTATATAAACGAAAAATCTTAAACATACCACCAGAAAATTACTAGAGTTAATGAATGAATGTGGTAAAGTTGCAGGATACAAAATTAAAATACTGTTGCATTTGTAAGCACTGAAAACAAACCATCAGTAAGAAAAATTAAGGAAACAATCCCATTTACCATTGCATCAAAAAGAATAAAATATATAGGAATAAACCGTAAGGGGGTAAAAGACCTGCATTCAGAAAACTATAAGACACTGATGAAAGAAATTGAAGATGACACAAACATATGGAAAGATATATCGTGCTCTTGGACTGGAAGAATTAATATTGTTAAAATGACCATACTACCCAAGGAAGTCTACTGATTCAATGCAATTCCTATCAAAATACCAAGGGCATTTTTCACAGAACTAGAACAAATAATTTTAAAAATTTTATGGATACACAAAAGACCTCAAAGAGCAAAAGAAATCTTGAGAAAGAAAGAAGAACAGACCTGGAGGAATCATGCTCCCTGACTTCAGACTACATTACAAGGCTACAGTAATCAAAACAGTGTGGTACTGGCACAAATACAGACATATAGATCAATGGAACAGGAAAGAAAGCCCAGAGGTAAACCCACACACTAATGGTCAATTAATCTACACCAAAAGAGGCAAGAATACACAATGGAGAAAAGACAGTCACATCAATAAGTGGTGCTGGGAAAACAGGACAGCTACATGTAAAAGAATGAAATTAGAACATTGTTTAACACCATATACAAAATAAACTCAAAATGTATTAAAGACCTATATGTAAGAGTGGAAACAATAAAATTACTAGATGGAAACAGGTAGAACACTCTTTGACATAAATCATAGCAATATTAGTTTTTTGGATGTCTCCTAAAGGAAAGGAAATAAAAGCAACAATAGAAAATTGAGACCCAATTAAACTTAAAAACTTTTGCACAGCAAAGGAAGCCACTGACAAAACGAAAAGACAACCCACAGAATGGGAGATAATATTTGCAAATGGTATGACCGATAAGGGGTTAATATCCAACACATGTAAACAGTCCACATAAATCAATATCAAAAAAAAAATAACCCAAGCAAAAAATGGGCAAAAGACCTGAATAGACATTTTTCCACAGAGGACATGCAGATGGCCAACAGGCACATAAAAATATGCTCAACATCACTAATCATCAGGAAAATGCAAATCAAACCAGAATGTGATATCACCTCACACCTGTCAGAAAAGCTATCATCAGGGGAGGAGCTTCAAGATGGTGGAAGAGTAAGACGTGGAGGTCACCTTCCTCCCCACAAATACATCAGAAATACATCTACCTGTGGAATAACTCCTATAGAACACCTACTGAATGCTGGCAGAAGACCTAAGACCTCCCAAAAGGCAAGAAACTTCCCCACATACCTTGGTAGGGCAAAAGAAAAAAGAAAAAACAGAGACGAAAGAATAGGGACGGGACCTGCACCAGTGGGAGGGAGCTGTGAAGGAAGAAAGGTTTCCACACACTAGGAAGCCCCTTCACAGGCGGAGACTGCGGGTGGCGGAGGGGGGAATCTTCGGAGCCATGGAGGAGAGCAGAGCAACAGGGGTGCGGAGAGTAAAGCTGAAAGATTCCCGCACAGAGGAATGGTGCAGACCAGCACTAACCAGCCCGAGAGGCTTGTCTGCTCACCCGCAGGGAAGGGTGGGGGATGGGAGCTGAGGCTCTGGCTTCGGTTGGATCCCAGGGAGAGGACTGGGGTTGGCTGCTTGAACACAGCCTGAAGGGGGCTAGTGCACCACGGTAGATGGCAAGGAGTCCGGGAAAAGGTCTGGAACTGCCGAAGAGGCAAGAGACTTTTTCTTGCCTCTTTGATTCCTGGTGCACGAGGAGAAGGGATTAAGAGCGCTGCTTAAAGGAGCTCCAGAGACAGGCATGAGCTGCGGCTACCAGCGCTGACTACAGAGACAGGCAAGAGATGCTAAGGCTACTGCTGCAGCCACCAAGAAGCCTGTGTGCAAGCACAGGTCACTATCCACACCTCCTCTCCCAGGAGTCTGTGCAGCCCACCACTGCCAGGGTCCCATGATCCAGCGACAACTTCCCCGGGAGAACACACGGCATGCCTCAGGCTGGTGCAAACTCACGCCGGCCTCTGCCGCCTCAGGCTTGCCCCACACTCCATACCCCTCCCTCCCCCTGGCCTGAGTGAGCCAGAGCTCCCGAATCAGCTGCTCCTTTAACCTCGTCCTGTCTGAGTGAAGAATAGACGCCCTCAGGTGACCTACACACAAAGGAAGGGCCAAATCCAAAGTTGAATCCCAGGAGCTGTGCAAACAAAAAAAAAAAAAGAAAGGGAAATCTCTCCCAGCAGCCTCAGGAGCAAAGGATTAAATCTCCACAGTCAACCTGATGTACCCTGCATCTGTGGAATAAATGAATAGACAATGAATCATCCCAAATTAGGTGGACTTTGGGAGCAGTGATATATATATATATATATATATATATATATATATATATATATATATATATATATATATATATATATATTTTCCCTTTTTCTCTTTTTGTGAGTGTGTATGTGTATGTTTCTGTGTGTGATTTTGTCTGTATGGCTTTGCTTTTACCATTTGCCCTAGGGTTCTGTCTGTCCGTTTTATTTACTTATTTTTTTAGTATAGTTTTCAGCACTTGTTATCATTGGTGGATTTGTTTCTTGGTTTGGTTTTTCTCTTCTTTCTTTCTTTCTTTTTTAAATTACTTTAAAATTTTTATTAATAATTATTTTTTGTTTTTTATTTTAATAACTTTTTTAAATTTTATTTTATCTTTTTCTTTCTTTCTTTCTTTCTTTCTTTCTTTCTCTCTCTCTCTTTCTTTCTTTCTCTTTCTTTCTTTCTTCTTTCTTTCTTTCTTTCTTTCTATCTTTCTTTCTTTCTTTCTTTCTTTCTTTCTTTCTTTCTTTCTTTCTTTCTTTCTTTCTTTCTCCCTTTTATTCTGAGCAGAGTGGAGGACAGGCTCTTGGTGCTCCAACCAGGCATTAGGACTGTGCCTCTGAGGTGGGAGAGCCAAGTTCAGGACATTAGTCCACCAGAGACCTCCCAGCTCCATGTAATATCAAATGGCGAAAAACTCCCAGAGGTCTCCATCTTAATGCCAAGACTCAGCTCCACTCAACGACCAGCAAGCTACAGTGCTGAACACCCTATGCCAAACAACTAGCAAGACAGGAACACAACCCCACCCATTAGCAGAGAGGTTGCCTAAAATCATAATAAGGTCACAGACACCCCAAAACACACCACCAGACGTGGGCCTGCCCACCAGAAAGACAAATTCCAGCCTCATCCACCAGAACACAGTAACTAGTCCACTCCACCAGGAAGCCTACACAACTGACTAAACTAACCTTCGCCACTGGGGGAAGACACCAAAAACAATGGGAACTATGAACCTGCAGCCTGCAAAAAAGAGACCGGAAACACAGTAAGTTAAGCAAAATGAGAAGACAAAAAAAAACACACAGTAGATGAAGGAGCAAGATAAAAACCCACCAGACCTAACAAATGAAGAGGAAATAGGCAGTCTACCTGGAAAAAAAATCAGAATAATGATAATAAAGATGATCCAAAATCTTGGAAATAGAATGAAGAAAATACAAGAAATATTTAAAAAGGACATAGAAGAACTAAAGAGCAAAGAAACAATCATGAACAACACAATAAATGAAATTAAAAATTCTCTAGAAGGGATCAATAGCAGAATAACTGAGGCAGAAGAACGGATAAGTGACCTGGAAGATAGGATAGTGGAAATAACAACTGCAGAGCAGAATAAAGAAAAAAGTATGAAAAGAATTGAGGACAGTCTCAGAGACCTCTGGGACAAAATTAAACGCACCAACATTCGAATTATAGGGGTTCCAGAAGAAGAAGAGAAAAAGAAAGGGGCTGAGAAAATATTTGTAGAGATGATACTTGAAAACGTCCCTAGTATGGGAAAGGAAAGAGTTAATCAAGTCCAGGAAGCACAGAGAGTCCCATACAGGATAAATCCAAGGAGAAACATGCCAAGACACATATTAATCAAACTATCAAAAACTAAATACAAAGAAAACACATTAAAAGCAGCAAGGGGGGGAAAAAAAGAGCATACAAGGGAATCCCCATAAGGTTAACAGCTGAACTTTCAGCAGAAACTCTGCAAACCAGAAGGGAGTGGCAGGACACATTTAAAGTGATGAAAGGGAAAGACCTACAACCAAGATTACTCTACCCAGCAAGGATCTCATTCAGATTTGATGGAGAAATTAAAACCTTTATGGACAAGTAAAAGCTAAGAGAATTCAGCACAACCAAACCAGCTTTACAACAAATACGAAAGAAACGTCTGTAGGCAGGAAACACAAGACAAGGAAAAGACCTACAATAACAAACCCAAAACCATTCAGAAAATGGTAATAGGAACATACATATCGATAATTACCTTAAATGTAAATGGATTAAATGCTCCAACCAAAAGACATAGACTGGCTGAATGGCTACAAAAGCAAGACCCATACATATGCTTTCTACAAGGGACGCACTTCAGACCTAGGGACACATACAGACTGAAAACGAGGGCATGGAAAAAGATATTCTATGCAAATGGAAGTCAAAAGAAAGCTGGGGCTTCCCTGGTGGCACAGTGGTTAAGAATTTGCCTGCCAATGCAGGGGACATGGGTTCGAGCCCTGGTCCGGGAAGATCCCATGTGCCGCGGGGCAACTGGGCCCATGAGCCACAACTACTGAGCCTGCACATCTGGAGCCTGTGCTCCACAACAAGAGAGGCCATGACAGTGAGAGGCCTGTGCACCGTGATGAGGAGTGGCCCCCACTCTCTGCAACTAGAGAAAGCCCTCGCAAAGAAACGCAGACCCAACACAGCCAAAAATAAATAAATAAAAATAAATAAATTTATAAAAAGTTAAAAAAAAAGCTGGAGTAGCAATTCTCATATCAGACAAAATAGACTTTAAAACAAAGACTATCACAAGAGACAAAGAAGGATATTACGTAATGATCAAGGGATCAATCCATGAAGAAGATATAAAAATCGTAAATATTTATGCACCCAACAAAGGAGCACCTCAATATATACGGCAAATACTAACAGCCATAAAAGGGGAAATCGAGAGTAACACAATTATAGTAGGGACTTTAACACCTCACTTTCACCAATGGACAGATCATCCAAAATGGAAATCAATAAGGAAACACAAGCTTTAAATGATACATTAAATATGATGGACTGAATTGATATCTATAGGACATTCCATCCAAAAACAACAGAATACACTTTCTTCTCAAGTGCTCATGGAACATTCTCCAGGATACATCATAATCAAGCCTTGGTAATTTTAAGAAAATTGAAATCATATCAAGTATCTTTTCCAACCACAATGCTATGAGACTAGATATCCATTACAGGAAAAAGTCTGTAAAAAATACAAACACATGGAGGCTAAACAGTACACTACTTAATAACCGAGAGATGACTGAAGAAATCAAAGAGGAAATCAAAAAATACCTAGAAACAAATGGCAATGAAAACGTGATGACCCAAAACCTATGGGATGCAGCAAATGCAGTTCTAAGAGGGAAGTTTAGAGCAATAGAATCCTACCTTAAGAAACAAGAAATATCTCAAACAACCTAACCTTACACCTAAAGCAATTAGAGAAAAAAGAACAAAAAAAACCCCCAAAGTTAGCAGACGGAAAGAAATCATAAAAATCAGATCAGAGATAAATGAAAAAGAAATGAAGGAAACGATAGCAAAGATCAATAAAATTAAAAGCTGGTTCTTTGAGAAGATAAACAAAATTGATAAACCATTAGCCAGACTCATCAAGAAAAAAAGGGAGAAGACACAAACCAATAGAACTAGAAATGAAAAAGGAGAAGTAAAAACTGACACTGCAGAAATACAAAGGATCATGAGAGATTACTACAAGCAAATATATGCCAATAAAATGGACAACCTGGAAGAAATGGACCAATTCGTAGAAATTCACAACCTTCCAAGACTGAACCAGGAAGAAATAGAAAATGTGAACAGACCAATCACAAGCATTGATATTGAAACTGTGATTTAAAATCTTCCAACAAACAAAAGCCCAGGACCAGATGGCTTCACTGGTGAATTCTAGCAAACATTTAGAAAACAGTTAACATCTTTCCTTCTCAAACTCTTTCTAAGTATTGCAGAGGGAGGAACACTCCCAAACTCATTCTACGAGGCCACTGTCAACCTGATACCAAAACCAGACAAGGATATCACAAAAAAAGAAAACTACAGACCAATATCACTGATGAACATAGATTCAAAAATCCTCAACAAAATACTAGCAAACAGAATCCAACAGCACATTAAAAAGATCATACACCATGATCAAGTGGGGTTTATCCCAGGAATGCAAGGATTCTTAAATATATGCAAAGCAATCAATGTGATACACCATAGTAACAAATTGAAGGAGAAAAACCATATGATCAATTCAATAGCAGCAGAGAAGCTTTCGACAAAATTCAACACCCATGTATGATAAAAAACGTCCAGAAAGTAGGCATACAGTGAACTTACCTCAACATAATAAAGGCCAAATATGACAAACCCACAGCCAACATCGTCCTCAATGGTGAAAAAGTGAAACCATTTCCACTAAGATCAGGAACAAGACAAGGTTGCCCACTCTCACCACTATTATTCAACATAGTTTTGGAAGTTTTAGCCACAGCAATCAGAGAAGAAAAATAAATAAAAGGAATCCAAACTGGAAAAGAAGAAGTATAGCTGTCACTGTTTGCAGACGACATGATACTATACACAGAGAATCCTAAAGATGCCACCAGAAAACTACTAGAGCTAATCAATGAATTTGGTAAAGTAGCAGGATACAAAATTAATGCACAGAAATCTCTTGCATTGCTATATACCAATGATGAAAAATCTGAAAGTGAAATTAAGAAAACACTCCGATTTACTATTGCAACAAAAAGAATAAAATACCTAAGAATAAACCTATCTAAGGAGACGAAAGACCTGTATGCAGAAAACTATAAGACACTGATGAAAGAAATTAAAGATGATACAAATAGATGGAGAGATTAACCATGTTCTTGGACTGGACGAATCAACATTGTGAAAATGACTATACTACCCAATGCAATCTACAGATTCAATGCAATCCTTATCAAACTACCAATGGCATTTTTCACAGAACTAGAACAAAAAATTTCACAATTTGTATGGAAACACAAAAGACCCCGAATAGCCAAAGCAATCTTGAGAAAGAAAAACAGAGCTGGAGGAATCAGGCTCCCTGACTTCAGACTATACTACAAAGCTACAGTAATCAAGACAGTATGGTACTGGCACAAAAACAGAAATATAGATCAATGGAACAGGATAGAAAGCCCAGAGACAATCCCATGCACAAAAGTCACCTTATCTTTGATAAAGGAGGCAAGAATATACAGTGGAGAAAAGACAGCTTCTTCAATAAGTGGTGCTGGGAAAACTGGGCAGCTACATGTAAAAGAATGAAATTAGAACACTCCCTAACACCATACACAAAAATAAACTCAAAATGGATTAAAGACCTAAATGTAATGGCAGACAGTATCAAATTCTTAGAGGAAAACATAGGCAGAACACTCTATGACATAAATCACAGCAATATCCTTTCTGATCCACCTCCTAGAGAAATGGAAATAAAAAGAAAAATATACAAATAGGACCTAATGAAACTTAAAAGCTTTTGCACAGCAAAGGAAACCATAAACAAGACCAAAAGACAACCCTCAGAATGGGAGAAAATATTTGCAAATGAAGCAACTGACAAAGGATTAATCTCCAAGATTTACAAGCAGCTCATGCAGCTCAATATCAAAAAACCAAACAACCCAATCCAAAAATGGGCAGAAGATCTAAATAGACATTTCTCCAAAGAAGATATACAGATTGCCAACAAACATATGAAAGAGTTCTCAACATCATTAATCATTAGAGAAATGCAACTCAAAACTACAATGAGATATCCTCTCACACCAGTCAGAATGGGTATCATCAAAAAATCTAGAAACAATAAATGCTGGAGAGGGTGTGGAGAAAAGGGAACCCTCTTGCACTGTTGCTGGGAATGTAAATTGATACAGCCACTATGGAGAACAGTATGGAGGTTCCTGAAAAAACTAAAAATAGTACTACCATACGACCCAGCAATCCCACTACTGGGCATATACCCTGAGAAAACCATAATTCAAAAAGAGTCATGTACCACAATATTCACTGTAGCTCTATTTATAAGAGCCAGGACATGGAATCAACCTAAGTGTTCATTGACAGATGAATGGATAAAGAAGATTTGGCACTAATATACAATGGAATATTACTCAGCCATAAAAAGAAACGAAATTGAGTTATTTGTAGTGAGATGGATGGACATAGAGACTGTCATACAGAGTGAAGTAAGTCAGAAAGAGAAACACAAATACCGTATGCTAACACATATATATGGAATCTAAAAAAAAAAAAAGTCATGAAGAACCTATGGGCAAGACGGGAATAAAGACCCTGACCTACTAGAGAATGGACTTGAGGACATGGGGAGGGGGATGGGTAAGCTGGGACAAAGTGAGAGAGTGGTAGTGTATATACACTACCAAATGTAAAATAGATAGCTAGTGGGAAGCAGTCTCATAGCACAGGGAGATCATCTCAGTGCTTTGTGACCAGCTAGAAGGCTGGGATAAGGAGGGTGGGAGGGAGGGAGACGCAAGAGGGAAGAGATAGGGTGATATATGTATATGTATAACTGATTCACTTTGTTATAAAGCAGAAACTAACACACCATTGTAAAGCAATTATACTTCAATTAAAATGGTAAAAAAAAAAAAACTGTTAGGGCAGAGTGAAATATTTCACTCACACTATTTTCTTACACTATTCCTAAGTAAAATAAACATAAATGGCTTGGATTTTTTAAAATACTTGGGAGGCTGAATATAAAATTAATCATCAATTTCTTAATAACTTTCATTGGAAGAACTTGCAAATAGATTTATTCTGCCTCAACCCTCTCCACATTCCCATATGGGAAAAATAAAAGCGAAGTATTTTTGTTTGAATTAAAAAAAGAAAAGCTATCATCAAAAAGTATGCAAATAAAAAATGTTGACAAGGATGTGGAGAAAAGGGAACCCTTGTACACTGTTGATGGAAATATAATTTGTTGCAGCCACTGGAAAGCAGTAAGGAGGTTTCTCATAAAATTAAAACTAGAACTACCATTTGACCCACCAATTCTACTCCTGGTTATACATCTGAAAATACCCCACTAATTTGAAAATATACATCACCCCAATATTCATAGCAGCTTTATTTATAATTGCCAAGACATGAAAGAAACCTAATTGTCCATCAAGATATGAATGAATAAAGAAGATGTGGTACATGTATACACACACACGCACACACACGCACACACACGCACACACACGCACATACACACAATGGAATACAACTCAGCCATAAGAAAGAATCAAATTTTGCCATTTGCAGCAACATGGATGTGGCGGGTATTATGCTAAGTGAAATAAGTCAGACAGAGAAAGACAAATACTGTATGATATCACTTATATGTGGAATCTAAAGTATACAACAGATGAGTGAATATAACAACAAGAAGCAGACTCACAAATATAGGGAACAAACTAGTGGTTACCAATGGGGAGATGGAAGTGGGGAGGGGCAATATAGGGGTAGGAGCTTAAGAGGTACAAACTATTACATATAAAAAAGCTACAAGGATATATTGTACAACATGGGGAATATAACCAATATTTTATAAAAACTATAAATGGAGTATAACCTTTAAAATGTGTGAATCACTATATTGTACACCTGTAACATGTAATATTGTACATCAATTACACTTCAATACACCTTTTTTTAATGATAAAAAAGAAATATTATTGCATCCCTGGAATATATCCCACTTGATCATGGTGTATGATCCTTTTAATGTATTGTTGAATTCAGTTTGCTAATATTTTGTTGAGAATTTTTGAATCTATATTCATCAGGGATATTGTCCAGTAATTTTATTTATTTTTAGCATCCTTGTCTGGTTTTGTTATTAGGGTAATGCTGGCCTCACAAAATGAGGTTGGGAGTTCCCTTCTCTTCAGTTTTTGGAAGAGTTTGAAAAGGATTAGTATTAATTCTTCCTTGAATGCTTGATAGAAGTCACCAGAGAAGTTGTCTGGTCCTGGACTTTTGTTTATTGAGAGGTTCTTTATTACTGATACAATCTCTTTACTAGTAATGGTTCTGTTCGGATTTTCTGTTTAATAATGATTCAGTCTTGGCAGGTTCTATGTTTCTAGGACTTTATCCATTTATTCCAGGTGGTCAATTCTTTTAGCATAAAATTGCTCATGGTTGTCTCTTATGATTCTTTGTATTTCTGTGTTATTAGTTGTAATATCTCCTGTTTCATTTATGATTTTATTTATTTTAATCTTCTCTCTTATTTTCTTGGTGAATATAGCTAAAACTTTGGTGATTTGTTTGTCTTTTCAAAGAACAAACTCTTGGTTTCATTGACCTTTTCTACTGTCTTTGTAGTCAATATTTCATTTATTGCTGCTCTAATCTTTGTTGTTTCCTTCCTTCTTCTAACTCTCGTCTTTGTTTATTCTTCTTTTTTATTATTTCTTTAGGTGTTAAGTTAGCTTGTTTATTATCAACTTTTCTTGTTTTCTGAGTAAGGCATTTATTGCTAAGAATTTTCCTCTTAGAACTGCTATTGCTACATCCCATGAATTTTGGTATGTTACATTTTCGTTGTCATTTTTCTCAAGGTATTCTTTTTTATTTCTCTTTTGATTTCTTCTTTGACCCATTGGCTGTTCAGTAGCATGTTGTTTAATCTGCACATAATTGTGAATTTTCTGTTTTCTTTGTGTAATTAATTTCTAGTTTCATACCATTGTGGTATGAAAAGATATCTGATTTGACTTCAGTCCTCTTACATTTATTAAAACTTATTTTATGATGTAGCACATGTCTACCTTGAAAACTATTCCATGTGCACTTGAGAAGAATTGAGTATGTTGTTGCTTTTGGATGGAATGTTCTATAAATATCCATTTAGTTCATCTGGTCTAATGTGTTGTTTAAGCCCCATGTTTCCTTATTGATTTTCTCTCTTAATGATATATCCATTGATGTCAGTGGGGTATTAAAGTCCTGTACTATTGTTGTAGTGCTGTCTATTTCTCCCTTTTGTTATGTTAATATTTTCTTATATATTTAATTACTTCTATGTTAGGTGCATAAATATTTACAAGTATTATATCTCCTTGTAGGATTGACACTTTTATCATCATATAATGACCTTCTTTGTCTCTTATTACAGTCTTTGTTTTAAAGTCTATTTTGTATGATATAAGTAGAGCTACGCCAGCTTTATTTTGGTTTCCATTTGCATACAATACCATTTTCCATCACTTCACTTTCAGTCTGTGTGTTGTGCCCTTACATCCAAAGTTTCTCTTGTAGGCAGCATATAGATAAATGGGTCTTTTTATTTAATCCATTCAACTACTCTATGTGTTTTTATTGGAAAATTTAGTCAATTTACATTTAAAGTGATTGTTGATAGACTTGGGCGTATTGCCAATTTGCTAATTGTTTTCTGGCCATTTTTGTACTTCCTGTCTGTTTCTTTCTTCTCTTGCTCTCTTCCTTTGGTTTGATGACTTATATTCCTTTCTCTTTATCTTTTGCATATTTACTATAGGTTTTTGCTTTGTGGTTACCATGAGGATTACATATAACAACTTATATCTATAGCAGTGTAGTTTAAGTGATAACAACCTAAGTTTGATCTCATTGTAAAGTTCAACATTATTACTCCCCCCACATTTTATGTCTTTGATGTCACATTTTATATATTTTTATCTTGTACATCCCTTACCAATTACTGTAATCATAGTTATTTTTACTACTTTTGTGTTTTAACCTTCATACTAGCTTTATAAGTGATTAATCCACTATCTTTACTACATCTTTGCCTTTCCGGTGAGATTAATTCTTTCATATGTGTTCTTGTTACTAATTAGTGCTCTTTCTTTTCAGCTTAATGAAGCCCTTTTTACATTTCTTGTAAGGCCAGTTTAGTGGTGATGAACTACTTTAGCTTTTCCTTGCCTGGAAAACTCTATCCCCCTTCACTTCTGAATTATAACTTTTCTGGGTAGAGTATTTTGGGTGGAAGTTTTCTTCTTTCAGCACTTTGAATACATTGTGCCATTCCCTTCTGTCCTGCAAAGTTTCTGCTGTAAAATATGCTGCTACTCTTATGGGCGTTCCCTTGTACATAACGAGTTGTTTTTCT
Organism: Eschrichtius robustus; assembly: GCF_028021215.1. Taxonomy (NCBI): domain Eukaryota; kingdom Metazoa; phylum Chordata; class Mammalia; order Artiodactyla; family Eschrichtiidae; genus Eschrichtius; species Eschrichtius robustus. The sequence continues at coordinate 55,062,902 of NC_090845.1, forward strand.
CTTTCTGCTTTTAATATTCTCTCCTTTTTTTTAACTTTGGACATTTTAATTTTAATGTGTATTGGTGTGGGCCTCTTTGGGTTCCTCTTAGTTTGAACTCTCTAGGATCCCTGGATCTGGGTGTCTGTTTCCTTACTCAGGTTAGGGAAATTTTCAGCCATTATTTCTTTAAATAAGTTTTCTGCTCCTTCTACTCTCTCTTCTACTTCTGGGAGCCATATGATGTGAATATTAGTCTCTTCGATGTTTTCCCATAAGTCCCTTTAGATAACTCCACTTTTTTTCATTCTTTTTTCTTTTTGCTGCTCTGATTGGTTGAATTTCACTACCTTGTCTTTGAGTTGACTACTAGTGTATTTTTCAGTTCAGTTATTGTATCCTTCAGCTCTGTGGCTTCTATTTGGTACTTTCTTATACTTTTCATCTCTTTGTTAAAGTTGTCACTGTGTTATTCCATTCTTCGCCCCAGTTCAGTGAGCACATTTTCGACCATTACTTTGAAATCTTTCAGGTAAATTACTTATCTCCATGTAATTAAAGATTTTTTTTCAATTTTTTTCTATGATTTATTCTAAGAGTTTTATAGTTTCACCTTTTAAATTTAGGTCTTTAATCAATTTTTAGTTCATTTTTGTAAATGATGTGAAGTAAGGTTTCAACTTCATTCTTTTGCAAATGTCTGTCCAAGCACCATTTGTTGAAAAGACTATTATTTCCACATTGGATGGTTTGATACACTTGTTGAAAATCAGTTGAATATGGATGTATGGTTTTATTTCTGGACTCTCAATTCTATTCTGTTGGTCTTTATGTCTATCCATGTGCCAGTGGCACAATATCTTGATTAGTGTGGCCTTGTAGTAAATTTAGAAATCAGGAATTGTGAGAGCTACATTAAAAATATTGGTTTGGCCATTCTGGGTCCCTTGCAATTGATATGAATTTTAGAATCAGCCTGTCTAGTTCTTACTACATAGAGTCAGCTGGTATTCTGATAGTGATTGCATTGAATCTAGAGATCACCTTGGGGAGCATTGTCATCTTAACAATGTTAAGACTTCCTGTCCATTATCTTAGGATGTTTTCCCAATTATGTTGACCTTCTTAAATTTCTTTCAACAATGTTTTGTAGTTTTTATTTTAGTTTTGCACTGCTTTTGTTAAATTTAATACTAAATATCTTTTTTGATGTTATTGCAAATGGAATTGCTTTCTTAACTTCATTCCTAAATTTTCTTATTGCAAGTGTTACAGAAATAACACCTCTGTATATTGATCTTGTATCCTGTGACCCTGCTCAACATGTTTATTAGTTTATTTTTTTAAGTCTTTTGGTGGATTTCTCATGACTTTCTCTATACAAAAGCATGACATCTCTGAATAGGGAGATTTTTATTTCTTCCTTTCCAATCTGGGAGACTTTTATTTTATTCTCTTGCCTAATTGTCTTGGTTAGAACTTCCAGTACAGTGTTGAATAGAAGTGGTAAGAACAGGTCCATGTCTTGTTCTTGATCTTAGGGGAAACAATCTAGTCTATCTTTTTTTTTTTAACATCTTCATTGGAGTATAATTGCTTTACAATGATGTGTTAGTTTCTGCTTTATAACAAAGTGAATCAGCTATACATATACATATATCCCCATATCTCCTCGCTCTTGCATCTCCCTCCCACCCTCCCTATCCCACCCCTCTAGGTGGTCACAAAGCACCGAGCTGATCTCCCTGTGCTATATGGCTGCTTCCCACTAGCTATCTATTTTACATTTGGTAGTGTATATATGTCCATACCACCCTCTCACTTCATCCCAGCTTACCCTTCCCCCTCCCCATGTCCTCAAGTCCATTCTCTACATCTGCGTCTTTATTCCTGTCCTGCCCGTAGGATCTCCAGAACCATTTTTTTTTTAGATTCCATATATATGTGTTAGCATACAGTATTTGTTTTTCTCTTTCTGACAAAAAACCCAATCCAAAAATGGGCAGAAGACCTAAATAGACATTTCTCCAAAGAAGATATACAGATTGCCAACAACCACATGAAAGGATGCTCAACATCACTAATCGTTAGAGAAATGCAAATCAAAACTACAATGAGGTATCACCTCACACAGGTCAGAATGGCCATCATCAAAAAATCTACAAAAAATAAATGCTGGAGAGGGTGTGGAGAAAAGGGAACCCTCTTGCACTGTTGGTGGGAATGTAAATTGATACAGCTACTATGGAGAACAGTATGGAGGTTCCTTAAAAAACTAAAAATAGAACTACCATATGACACAGCAATCCCACTACTGGGCATATACCCTGAGAAAACCATAATTCAAAATATACATGTGCCCCAATGTTCATTGCAGCTCTATTTACAATAGCCAGGACAAGGAAGCAACCTAAGTGTCCATCAACAGATGAATGGATAAAGAAGATGTGGCACATATTTACAATGGAATATTACTCAGCCATAAAAAGAAATGAAATTGAGTTATTTGTAATGAGGTGGATGGATCTAGAGTCTGTCATACAGAGTGTAGTCTTCCTTTTTTAAGTATGGATGATGTTACCTGTGGGTGTTTCATAGATGCAGTCTATCAGGTTAAGAAAGTTCTCTTCCATTCCTGGTTTGTTGAATGTTTTTATCACGAAAACGTGCTGGATTTTGTCAAATTATTTTTCTGCATTGATTGAGAGAATCACTTGAATTTACTTTTTATTATATTGATATGTAGTACACTAGTTGATTTCCAAATGTTAAACCAACTTTTCATTCCTGAGATAAGTCCTATTTGGTCATGTTGCATAATTCTTTTTATATGATGCCGTATTTGGTTTGCTAGTACTGTGTTGAGGATTTTTACGTCCATATTCATAAAAGTCGCTGATCTATAGTTTCTTGTGATGTGTTTGTCTGGTTTTGGTATCAGAGTAATGCTGACATCATAAGTTGAGCTGGGAAGTGTTTCCTTCTCATATTTTGGGGAAGATTTTGTAAATAATTGTTATTAATTCTTCTTTGTGTGTTTGTTAGAATTCAGCATTGAAGCCATGTGGATTTTCTTTTGTGGGTATTTTTTGCATTATTAATTCATTCTCTTCACATTTTATAAGTCTAGTCAGATTGATTATTTCTTTTTGATACAGTTCCATTAGTTTCTCTCTCTTTAGGAATGTGTCCATTTCATTTAAGTTATCTAATTTATTACCTTACAATTGCTTTAGTAGTTCTTTATAATCCTTTTTAATTTCTGTGAGGCTGGTAGTGATGTCTCCTCTTTCATTTCTGATTCTAGTAATTTGAGTCTTCTCTCTTTACCTTGGTCACTCTACCTAAAGGCTTGTTGATTTTGTTGATTTTTTCAAAGAATCAGTTTTTGGTTTCATTGACTTTATTGTTTTTCTATTCTCTTTTTCATTAATTTCCATTCTAAACTGTATATTCTCTCCTATTGGATGTTTTAGGTTCAGTTTGTTCTTTTTTACATCTTAAACTGGGAAGTTAGATTTGTGATTTCATATCTTTCTTCTTTCTTAGGAGCTATTTATGATTGGCTTCTATTTCTGGCACTATTTTTGGGACAGGGCCCTGGAGCTGAAGGTAGGGACTATGTTAAGCTTCTGACTGAAAGACACCACTACTCTAGGAGATAAGCACTTGATTGGAGAAGGGCAGCAGTCTGTGGCCTTTCAACTTCTCTCTCCTGGTGTGGAACCACAGTCTCAAGAGCTTGGCCAAGGTAACTAGTTCCTCAGTCTTCTCAGCATGTTATGTCCAAGGTACAGCTTCCATTCTACAAATGGATGCTGGGTGGCAAGAGGAAGCCCCACCTTTCAACCGTTCTTGCCTTGGGACTTGGCTCTGTTACAAGCCAAGAGGCTTGAGGCAGGATGAGAAATGCTGACTTCTTGCTCCTTTTGAAAAGAAAGGCTTCCAACTGAGAGCTGGAGGGAGAGGAAACCTTCTTTTCTTGGATTAAGGAGTACTGAGTGAAGTCTTGCCTCTCTGACCTGAGAGGGAGAAGGGAGGGAATGATCTTGGTTCACATGCCACAGACTCTCACCTTTCTTACTGAATTTCATATTTTTTAATAGATGTTTCTTTTTTAAGATTTATTTATTATGTATTTATTTATTTTATTTATTTTTGGCTGCATTGGGTCTCAGCTGCAGCACATGGGATCTTTGTTGAGGCATGTGAGATCCTTCACTGTGGTGCACGGGGCTTCTCTCTAGTTGTGGCATGCGGGGTTTCTCTCTGTAGTTGTGGTGTGCGGGCTCCAGAGTGCATGGGCTCTGTAGTTTGTGGCATGCAAGCTCTCTAGTTGAGGCATGTGAGCTCAGTTGTTGTGGCACGCAGGCTTAGCTGCCCTGCGGCATGTGGGATCTTAGTTCCCTGACCAGGGATCAAACCCACATCCCCCTCATTGTAAGGTGGATTCTTTACCATTGGACCACCAGTGAAGTCCCTAATATATGTTTCTTAATTTGCTGTTTTCCTTAGGACCATTTGCATCCTAGACCTTTGAATAACTCTTATACTTTTTTTTTTTGTTCTGTTTTGCTACATTTATTAACTCTTGTTCATCCCTGTAGCCAAGAGGGTGTTAAGGACAGCAGTTTATAAAGGGTGGCATATGCCCCACTGGG